>NC_083096.1:167535269-167835269 GCF_949774975.1 Lagenorhynchus albirostris | reverse complement strand
TCCTGACTTCTACTGACTTGCAGGGCAAGTGCAAAACTTTACATCCCTCTCATCTGAGACATGCCTGAGGGCTGGGGCTCACCTGGGGAACCCATTTGGGAGACACAAAACTGGTGGCTTCTATAACAGGGAGTCCTGCTTCGGAAAGCATGTCTATCAGTTTGATTTTCATTGGAGTAGGTATAATATTCTGTAATGCAGAGAAAAACCAGAAAAGACAGGTTGGCAAAGTCAGTAATAAAATGGTCTCAGAATGCAGCCTGTTAGTTCAAAGGTTTTACTACAGCAAGCACTTCACTATCTCAACTTTCAAACACTATCACGAATTCACATGTAATCCTGGCCAACAGGTGCAGAACAAGGCTTGTCTTCGAATTCTACAGATAGCATTTTGCAGTGGAAGCAGTTTCTCACTTGAAAATGAGTTAATACTGACATGGAGACAATATTTTCCTGTCATACAGGCTTTTAAACTAAATTTTTGTTGCTTTATGACCCCATCATAAACAAAGTGCCATGGCCTTCTGGGTCCTATGAGATGTGGCCTCCGAAGGGTCGCACCATCCCCTTCTGTCTCTCAGCGGGCACAGGAGCTCATCCTCACATGATCAGCCTACTGCTTCTCTGTCCCTCACCATGTCTGGCTGCTCACCAGACTCTGTGGACTCCTATCTCCAAATCTACCATCATTATCCCATGTATGTTATGGCATGGTCACAGTCACTCTACCAATTCCTCCCACACAGGAATCCTTCTAAAACACAGTCTCCATTATCTCACTCTCCTGCTCAAAAGCCTTCCATGGCTCCCTAGTACTTACAGGATTAGGTCAAAAATCCTAAAACTCCAAGTCCTTCTCGCCAGGCCCTTCCACCCCCAATTTCTCTCCCACTGCTTTAATTTAATCTATTCCACAAGTAATTTTTGAGAGCCTTCTATGTTCCAAGGATTGTGCTAGGAGCTACAGATACAGTGGTGAGCAGAACAGACATGAGCCTGTCCTCAGAGAGCTTACAGCTTATTGTTTCCAACCAACACTCACTATTAAAGGTAGGCTGATCATGCTTTAAAAAAAAAATTTTTGAAGAGGTTTTCTTATTGAAAAAATAATTAATATATGATTATTTCAGAAAAACATGCCAAAAACAAAAGAAAACCACCCTTAAAACCTCCCAGAGATAACACTCTTAATACCCTGACAGGTAACTTTCTAGATCTGTGCAGTCCAGTACATTAGACATGAGCCATACGTGGCTATTTAAATTTTAATTAATTAAAATTACATTAAAAAATTCAATTCCCAGCCACACTAGTCACATTTCAAGTGCCCAACAGCCACAAGTGTTTAGTGGCTACTGTACGGGACAGCTCAAGCCTAGAACACTTCTGTCTTCACAGGAAGTTCTACTGGACAGCACTGTTCTATGATCCTTTTCTAGGCAGGTGCTCCCACACATATATAAACTTTTTTGTTTCTTACACAAAAGTATAAGATTAAATATATATATATAGACACTATCTTATAATCTGATTACATCTTAATATACTCCTATATTATTAATGTCTTCACAATATTCCATTTTATGAAGTCATTAATGTATTTGAGTTATCTTTCCTCCTACTGAACATTTAGGTTGTTTCCAACTGTTCTGCTGTTACAACAGGGTTTTAAGGAACATCCGCAAGGCTAAATCTTTGCATGTGACTTTCATGACTTCCTTTGGACAAATCCCCTTATGTGCAATTGCTGGATCAAAGGCACGCCCTCACCTTCCCTCTGCGCTCCCGCAGCACTTACCGTCCCCCCCACCCCACAGGGCCTTAAGGTGGACCCGGGGTCACAACACTTGTGGCTGAACTGTCACAGGTGCCTGCCTGGCCTCCCCGACCCGGCCCTAAGTTGGGTATAGTTCTGCACCCCCCCACATGGAACTCTCGAAGCCTGCAAAAACTTTTTTGGTTGATTTCCAGCCTTACCTTTTCATTTTGTAGTCCGTCTCGGGGACCAACTTCCACAATTTTCACTTGCTTTGGGAAAGTACCCACAGATGAGGTGCTAACCTTTGGTTTAAAAGAGGAAACAAAAAGTAACAGGAGGAAATTGTCACAATTCTCCAGGGGGGCAAATCTGAAAGAATGTATCCATCTTCACTAATACTGAGACAAGAAGCAATATTTCTCACCCTTTAATTCACATTTGCTCTGTTTTAGAATCAAGAACAACAAAAAAAATTCACTTAGAAACAGGAATAGAATAAGACAGCAGTCCCCAACCTTGTTGGCACAAGGGACTGGTTTCGTGGAAGACAATTTTTCCACCGACTGTGTGTGTGGGGGAGGGGATGGTTCGGGACGATTCAAGTACATTACATTTATTGTGCACTTTATTTCTATTATTACATTGTAATATATACTGAAATAATTATGCAACTCATCGTAATGCAGAATCAGTGGGATCCCTGAGCTTGTTTTCCTGCAACTAGATGGTCCCATGTGGGGGCGATGGGAGACAGTGACACTTGAAGTGTGTGGCTTATGTCCAGTCTACTCCATAAGATGCAGTTTGTCACTTGCCACTCACTGATAGGGTTTTGATATGAGTCTGCAAGCAACTGATTTATTATGGTCTCTGTGCAGTCAAACCTCTCTGCTAATGATAATCTGTATTTGCAGCTGCTCCCCAGCGCTAGCATCACCGCCTCAGCTCCACATCAGATCATCAGGCATTAGATTCTCACAAGGAGCGAGCAACCTAGATCCCTCGCATGTGCAGTTCACAGTAGGGCTCACGCTCCTATAAGAATCTAATGCTGCCGCTGATCTGACAGGAGGCGGAGCTCAGGCGGTAATGGGAGTGATTCGGCAGATGAAGCTTCGCTCACTTGCCCATCGCTCACCTCCTGCTGTGCGGCCTGGTTCCTAACAGGCCACAGACCGATGCTGGTCCATGGCCCGAGGGTTGGGGACCTCTGGAGTAAGTGATTCATGCTCCCAGTACAGGGCCATTTCCAACTCTTCTTTAGTCTAGACCCATTTCCAACCACCTGACAGTTGAGCATTTAGGTTTTTATTTTTTTTAATTATTTTTTAAAAATATTTATTTAGTTGGTTGCACTGGGTCTTAGTTGTGGCTCACCGGCTCCTTAGTTACGGCATATGGGCTTCTTAGTTGAGGCATGCATGTGGGATCTAGTTCCCTGACCAAGGATCGAACCCGGGCCACCCTGCATTGGGAGTGCGGAGTCTTAACCACTGCACCACCAGGGAAGTCCCTAGGTTTTTTTAAACAAACCCATTTGCGCTCTCAAACACAGGTGTCCCTAAACAGAACTTTAATTACTCCTAAAGCCCAGTCCGACTTGAGTCTTCCTATCTCAGTAAGAAGCATCACATACACCCTGTTGCCTAAGCCAGAAACCTGACTCATTCCTTCCCCACTCACCATAGCCTATAAGATTCTTATCATCTGACTCCTGCCAATCTCCGAGAACTCATTACTGGTTCCTACTGTTCTGCACTCACCCCTCAGATGGGTCACTATACTCCGGACCCACCAGCCTTTCTCCTATAGCAGGGCCTCAGGGCTTACAGTTCCTCTGCCCAGGATGCTCTTCACCTGGCCCTTCCCACATCTGGCTCCCTCTCATCTTTCAGTTATAGATAGGCCCCTCTGACTACCCTTTGTAAAGCTGCCAATCCCCTCACCCTCATTATTTTCTATTTCAGGACTATAATGACTTCCTTGAGAGCACTGCAAATAATGCCTGCTCAATGATTCCTCCAGTAGAATGTATGCTCTATGAGCGACTCTGTCGTAACCTCCACTTCCTCTCACGTTTGACACTGTGCTTGGCACAAAGGAGACACTCATTAAATAGTTATTAAAACAACAGATAAATGCATGAAGGGCATACCTGCCCCAGAGGAGGGCAATTACTGAGTGTGGTGAGAAGCAGTCTTGGACTTTGTGGGGTTGTGGGGATGGACGGGGCTCTGTTCTCTTATAATCATAGGCTGGGTGATGACAAGGAGAGTGAGTCTGAGAGGAGATAAAACCTTCAGCAGTTGAAGACATTAAAAAAAGGCCCCGAGTCTCCTCTGTGTAAAGTCTGTCCTATATAAAGTCCTCTATAGGAAATCTCCCCCTCCCCACCACCACAGAGTAATACAAGGCTTTTTTCCCCTCTTTCCTCTATTCTTCTTAGTACTACTTAATACTGTTTAATTACCTTTTACCAGATTTGCTCTGGATAAACATATTGCAATGGGGCAAGGGGAGAGGGGTACTGGGAATCTGACAAGGATCCCAAATTCCTGAAACCCTTAAGGAAGGAAATATTCCCAGCTATGAATCAGCTGGAACTTAAACAACTCACCTGAATTGGCTTTGGTTTTAGCCAGTTAAGCTTCCTAGAGACTAAGGTAATGAGCCACTGAATTTCAGGATGTCAATAGGCTAGGCTGGAAGGTCCCTGCAAGTTGAATGTCCCTCCAAAAGGTATGTTGAGCCTCTGCTGGTACATTACCCTAAAAGGATCGCACTGGAATGTAAGCTCCATGAGGCAGGGACTTTGTTTTATTCATTGTTATGTTTCCAAGGCCTTGCTACCTAATATGGGCTCAATAAATAACCAGTGAATGTTGTTGAAAGAATGTAAAACCTGTTTCCAAGTTCCTTTTATGAGAACAGAATAAACTCAATTCTACTTCCTTCCCCATAACAACACTTCATACTAACAACAAAACAAGCATTTACTATTATTGAAGCATTTACTATTTGCCAGGCACTTAAAAGAGCCTTTTACATATTAACCCATATTATCCTCTCAACAACCTTATTAGGTAGGAACTATTATAATCCCCATTTTACTGTGAGAAATCTGAAGTGCAAGGAGATTAAGTAATTTTCCCAAGGTCACATGGTTAGCTAGTCACTGAGCTCTTATCTGAACCCAGCAGTGTGGATCTAGAGCCTATGCTCTTAACCCCTAGGCCATGTTGCCTCTGCCACCCTTCGGTCCCCCCCAGTCTTCTCTCGCCTTGGTTAAACACCCAATTCATTCCCTCTGTAAAGTTCTGCATAGAAATAATCCCCTCTAACCACACAAATCCTGGGCCACAGCCTCCTGAGCTATGGTACCTTTATCAACAGCTAAAACTGACTAAAGCCCAGTGCTAACTTCCAGACATCAGCACCTCATTTAGTCCCTACATGACAGGAACTATCACTATTCCAATTCCATAGAGGAGGAAACAACCTCAGAAAACCCCAAATCACACAGGTAGGAAGTGAGGAAGTTTGGATTTAACCGTCTGGTTCTGCCATCAAGTCTGTGCAAGTTACCCCATGGAGGGAGGGCCTACTACCAGCATTTCATTACACCAGGAATTTTTTCAAATCACATTTACATCCACCATCTCATTTAATTTTCTTAACTTTTCAAGCTGGACTTACTGGATTTATTTGCAATGAGCAATCGGTGGGGGAAGGTGGTCTAGTAGACACTGAAGTGGTTTTCTGAGAGGGGCCCCTACTGCCAAGGCAGTGTAATTTTTACCAGTTTAAACTCCTCCTAAACTCTAAGGCAACAACTGAGCAATCACTTACTAAGAGCTAGAACAATGTTAAATGCTTTACTTACGTTTTCCTTAATCTCCAAACCAACCCTGAGGTAATCTTTTCTCATGTCATAGATCAAGAAAACCAGGGTTTAGAGACCTGTCACTCAACCGCAAAAGTGGCTTCAGTACCACTGGGACATCTCAGCTCGAGCTTTACCCAACACAATGTATTCAACCCTTTATACAATTAGGTCTCCTACACTTTCCTTCCACTCACTGAGCATGGGCGAGAGGTGGAAACACCAGGATCAAACTGGCCCAAAGTACAATTCCAAGGGAATCACAACTGGCCACACGCGATCTAAGTCCTGCTCAGCACGCTGGGATAGCTCGCCAAGCGTCCCCAAATGCAACAAGAGCTGGAAATGGAGACGGACGTGGGGGACGACCTGGGTTTCTCCACTCGAACTGGCAGGGTAATCATGATTTTCCTTAATGAGGGACTTGGGGAAGTCTGAAGCTCAGTTACAGGAAGACAGATGCCAGGGTCACCAGAAAGAGCCTTGGCCAGGGAATGAGGACGCCTGGGATGGCGACCCAGGTCTCCACGACCCGGGCGAGTCGCTCCCCATCTCTGGGCCTCAGTTTCCCCATGCCCCTCAAGGGATTTGGACGAGTCAGAGAGGGTCCAAGATTCCAAAGCCCTCCCAACCCTCCTGGCCTGATGAGCTGTCCGGCTTCGCCTCTCAGAAAGCAGCCGCTATGGGCCAAGCCCCCGACCCTGACCATCACGGTGCCTTCAGGACCGCCCCTGGGCGGGCCGGGGCACTTACAGCCCGGAGGGACGCCAAGCCCACCAGTCTCCACAGAGGCGCCTTCTTCACTGTCGCCATCTTCACCCAGCTTCCCCGGCGGCAGCCCAGCGGAGCCCCACGTGACCACCGACAGCCAGGTGGGCGGGGCCCCGCCTGTGGGGCGGGGCCTCTGGAGCGCCGTGATGACGCTCTACGCTGGCTCCGTGCCCAGTCTGTCTACGTTTTTATTTCTTCTGGGCAGTGCTTCTCTAGCTGTTATTTATGCGCGCCCTTTGTGTGCCAGACGAAGTGAGGCGCTAGGACTATAAAGATGAACAAAAATTAACCAAAGTCTCTGACTTAATGGGTTTGTAGTCTGGGAGATGTGGGAAGACAGATATTAACAGTCACACGAATAGTTGTAGAATTACCTTCCGCATTAATAAGATGAAGCATTACTATTTGCCACGCACTGTTCTGAGTTATTTGCATGTATTAACTCATTCATCACGATCTTCAGGACTTAAATGCAGGCAGTCGACTCCAAAGAGAGAAGCATCCTTTGATTGAAGAATGAGTAAAATTTACCCAGGTAAAGAGGATACAAGAAAAACTTTCCCGACAGAGCATAGCATATGCAGAGGACCCGAGGCAAAGAAATTGAATGCCCAGAGCAGTGTTTTTCAAAATGTGTGTTGTACCTCATTGGTAATAATATCAATTTAGTGGGTACTTTTTCAAAGAAATAGAAAATATCAGAGTACATTGTATAAGTAGTAAAGCTAGGTACTGTACTGCTTTACAAAACTTTTGTTTGTTAATGCATAACAAACTAGGTTGCACTGTAAAATAAAATTCTTTCTGTAGGCTGCAATTAGAAATGTTTGAAAACATTGTTTTAGAGAGATGAAAAGAAGGCCACAATGACTGGCGAGCCGGCAGGGAGTTAGAAGGAGTCTTCCTACTAAGATGGGAGAGATTGACAGGGACTGTACCACAGGGCTTTGGAGAACACGTTAATAACAGCTATCCTAATAGCAATGCTTTTGAAGGATTTTAAGCAGGAAGATACGATCAAATTTGCATTTTGTAAGTAGTTATTGTGGTTACTGGGTGGGTGGATATCCATCTAGTAAGTGCACTGACTGGCATTCTCAGGAGAGGCAGAGAAGGCACTGTCCCTGTTTTCAAGGGACTCAGATTTTTAGCTAGGGAGAGAACAAGACATGATAAGTGTTTTGTTATGCTTCCACAGCACCAAAAATTTTCTCCATCATAACAGCACTACTGACAGAATCCTCAAGCCTGCAGCTAGAGGGCTGAACTTGACCCCAAAATACTAATATGACATTTAAAATAAATATGACATTTGAGACTTGTACACTGAAAAGTACAAACCATTGCTGAAACTAAAGAAGACATAAGTAAATGAAAAGATATCCATGTTCATGAATTGGAAGATTTAATGTTGTTAGGATGTTAATACTACCCAAAAGTGATCCACAGCTTCACTGCAATCCCTATTTAAATCCCAGTGATGGTTTTGGCAGAAGTAGAAAAAAAAAATCCTACATTTCATAAGGAATCTCAAGGGCCTTGAATAGCCAACATGTTCTTTAAAAAAAGAACCAAGTTGGGGCTTCCCTGGTGGCGCAGTGGTTGAGAGTCCACCTGCCGATGCAGGGGACACGGGTTCGTGCCCCGGTCCGGGAAGATCCCACATGCCGCGGAGCGGCTAGGCCCGTGAGCCATGGCCGCCGAGCCTGCGTGTCCGGAGCCTGTGCTCCGCAACGGGAGAGGCCACAACAGTGAGAGGCCCGCGTACCGAAAAAAAAAAAATCCAGAAATTAGCCCTTGCATATATGATCAAATAATTTTCAATAAGAATGCCAAGACCATTCAATGGGGAAAGAACAGTCTTTTCAACAAATGGTGCTGGGAAAATTGGATATCCACATGCAAAAGAATGAAGTTGGATCCTTACCTGATGCCACATACAAAAATTAACTCAAAATGGATCAAAGACTTTAACTGGTTGTTCACTGTGGTGCCCACAATACCAGGTACATGGCTGGCACTAAGTAAATATTTACTGTAAGAGTAATACTAGCAAATGTATGAGAGTCGGCCTAGGGTCACCTGCAGTTGGAATCTTATTTTAATTCAAAATGTGAGAAAGAGAACAACTGGAAAACTCCAAGTAAGTAGAATGAAGGCCAAAATAAAAGGTAGAAAATTAAATGATATAGGGAAAAAAGTTACAATTGAGAGGGAATCATCCAATCAAAAAAAAAAGAAAACTGGCTTTTTGAGACTAATAAAATTGACAACATTGTATAAGCACATTGATCACACACAAAAAAGCCATGAATAAAACAAGAGGACAGAATTAAAGACACTGCACTGTTTAATATACAAATTTATGGACAATAAATCTGAAAACTTTGTTGAAATGAATTTCCTGGAATATTGTAACTTTAAAAAGTGGTTTGAAAATAAAAGAATCTCCCCACATTCACTAGGATGGCTATAGTCAAAAAGACAGAAAATAAGTGTTGGTGAGGGTGTGGAGAAATTGGAATCTTTATACATGACTATATAAATGGTGAATATAAATGGTGCAGCTGCTGTGGAAAACAGTTTGGTGATTCCTCAAAAAGCTAAACTTAAAATGACCATATGATCCAGCAATTCCACTCCTAGGTATATACCCAAGAAAGCGGAAAAGGAGGAACTCAAAGAAATAATTTATTCATCAGTGTTCATAGCAGCATTTCTCATATCCCAAAGGTGTAAACATTTCAGGTGTTCATCAGCTTGTGAATGGATAAACAGAATGTGATATATATGTACAATGGAATATTAGCCTTCAAAAATCCATTTGACCCAGTAATCCCACTCTATATACTCAAGAGAAATAAAAACATATGTCCACAAAAAACTTGTACACAGATGTTCATAGCAGCCTATTCCTAATTAGCTGGAAAGTGTAAGCAACCCAAATGTCCATTCAGTGATTAATAAGTAAATAAAATGTGGTGGTGTGCCCATACAATGGAATATTATTCAGCCATACAAAGAAATAAAGTACTGATATGGGTTACGACATGCATCGACCTTGAAAAAATTATACTAACTGAAAGAAGGCAGACACAAAAGACCACATATTGTATGCCTCCACTTGTGTAAGGTACCTAGAACAGGCAAATTCACAGAGATAGGAAGTAGATTCGTGGTTAGCTAGGGCTGGGAGGGTGTTGAGGGGAGATGAGAGTGACTGCTAAAAGGTAAGGGGTTTCTTTTGGGGATGATAAAAATATTCTAAAATGGATTGTGTCAATGATTGACAACACTGTGAATATACTAAAAGCCACTGAATTGTACATTTTAAATGAGTGAATTGTATAATGTGAATTATATCTCAATAAAGCTGTTTTTTACATGGCAAAAACATAATTAATAAATAAATTGAGGGAAAGTCCCTGAGATGACTGATGGTAGAGTCCATTGGGCCTCAGAGGCCCAGTCCCACCTTTCCACCTGCTCGAGGTTGACCGGCTGGGTCTATGGTCCAAGAAAGTCCCCCCAAGTGCGGTGTCTTGGGCCTGGAAAAGGTCTCCTCGGCTGCACCACACGTCCCCTGGTGGTCACTGTGGCAGGATTGCCTACCTTCAGAAAATTCTCAGCCCATTAGCAGACTATGGGAGTCACTTTTATCAGTTTTCTAAGATAAGCACAGTGAAAAAATACTTTGATGGCAGATGGGAGGACGTGGCCTCCCAAAGTCCCCGGCTGAAAAGTCCAGACATGCCTTGGGCCACAATTTTGTAAGGGGTTCAATCGACTCTTCACTGCAAACTATCCAGTCCTGGCCTGGTAATCCCAGCACTGAATTATTTGAGACATTTGAATTGAAGGCAAACCCAAGGAGTTCAACTTACTCCTCTCCACTGAGATAAATCCTCCATAGTAGACTTACTAAGGATATTTGATATAATCTAGAAAGTTTAAGAGTTGGGGACACACCTTGAGCTTCCATTTTGTAAGGGGGTCCATCCACGTGGTTGCACAGCAAACCATCCTGGCCTGTGACCCTCCACTGAGCTATTCCACTGAAAGAAACAACACACCTCAGATCTCGATTTTGTGAGAAGTCAGATCTACTCATCTCCATTGTAACCATTCTGGAATCTGGAATCCTGTCCTACAGTGTGGATTTACTCCAGACTTTAAGATGCAATCTAGAAGTCTTAGAGTTGGAGACATATTCTGGGACTTGAGTTTGTAAGGAGTTGGATCTCCCTGTCTCCAATGGAACTATCCTGGAATCAAGCCCAACAGCGCGGATTTACTCAACACATTGCATGCAGTCCTGAAGACAGAGTTGGGACCATTCTTTGGGATGAAATTTATAAGGATTTGGATCTACTCTTCTCATTAGAATCATCCTGGAATCAAGCCCCGAAGCATTCCAGACGTTCCATATCTACTGGAAAATTTACGAGTTGAGGACACACCTGGGGCCGTGATTTTGCCAGGAGTTGGATCTATTTGAGGATCCACCCAACAGGATTTACTGGGAAACATCCATACAATCAGGGAGACTGGGGTGCCAAAGCGTCCAAAAGGTCTGAGATGCTGCCTGGAGCCATCTTGTTGCCCCGCCATCTCCTTCCGGTGGGAAATGGCGGTTGGAAACTTAGAGAAGTTGGAACTTCGGCTGTTGAGTCTCTTGCACAACTTTTGCTAATTTTGTTTTAGGTATTTCATATCTTTTGTTAAAGTAAATGGAATTGTTTCATCGTTTTCTAGTTTCTGGACTGTAGGTAGGCAATTGCTTTTTATTGATGGATCCAAAAACCTGCTAACGTATCTTATTAATTCTAATAACTTTTTTTTTGGCTATGCCCTGAGGCTTGCTGGATCTCAGTTCCCCGACCAGGGATTGAGCCAGGCCCCGGCAGCGAAAGCCCCGAGTCCTAACACCTAGACCACCAGGGAATTCCCCTAATTCTAATACTTTATTTGTATATATTCTTTGAAGTTTTCTATGTGAATAATCCCATCGTCCAAGAACAATGACTGCGTGGTTTCATCCTTTCTGATGCTTACGCCCCTGACTTTTTTACTTGTTTTACTGCCTTGATTAGGACCTCCCAAACAACATCGAATAGTAACAGTGAGGCTTGGCGCCCCATCTCGCTTCTGGTTGGAAGAGCTTTTTTCTAAACATCATGTCTTTAAGTATTATGTTTGCTGTAGATTGTTAGTGTTACCAAAAGCAAGTCGTGTGCCCGATGCACAGTGAGGCCAAACAATACCTAAACATCAGAGTTTGGAACAGAGAAAAGTTTATTGCAGGGCCATCCAAGGAGACGGCTGGCTCATGCCTTAAAAACCCTGAACTCCCTGAAAGCTTTCAGCAAAGCCCTTTTATGGGAAAGGTGAGGGAGGGGCGTGGTTAGCTGTTGCAAACTTCTGGGGTCAGATCCTTTGTTCTTGAGGTCAGGTCACGATGTTCCTATAAACCTCCACTAAAACCAACGTTAGCAAATACCAATCAGAAACTTGAACGGAGAGACCGAAGCTGGTGAAGCTGTCACTTAATGGCAGTGTCCGTATACTTCGGTTGCTGAGGCCTCCATGGACTGCAACCCATGGAGCCTGCTGCCACCATTAGGTCAAGGGCTGGGCCCAGCCAGTGGGCCGCGTGGCAAGGGCTCTGGAGTTCTGCAGGACACAGCCCTCAGCCAGCCCTCCGGGCCTCCCAGCTCACCCGCCAGCCTGAGGCCGGGAGGGAGAAGGCCGATCCTGCTCTCCCTGCGCGCTCTACCGTGATCACTGCCAGGCTGACCGTTGGCGGAGCGGAATCTCCAACTGCTGCACAACAACGGTCTCGCGCTAATGGTCGTGCGCCAGTGGGCGCTTGTCAACAGTTACGCACCCGTCCGCCCCCATTACAGTGGCAGATACACCTGCAGGTCAGGCTCTCGAGGCCGACTGGGCACAGGCCTGTGCTGCCTCCTCGCCTTCTCCCCGGCCGCCTGCTTCACCCTCCTGCTGTAGCCATCCCTGCGGGGAGCTGAGCAGGAGTCACGGATGGCCAGGCCAGGCCGGGGGCAGTGGCGGTGCGCGGGGCAGTGCACGACAGGGCGAGCTGGCTCCGTCGGATGTGGTGCGCGAAGCTGTGGCTCCTGTCCAGCCCCCGCCAGGCTCGCAGCAAAGCCCGGCCCGGGACGCGGCACTGCTTCCTTCTGGAGCCACGGTGCCCGGAGCTGCCGCTGCCTCAACGGCCCCAATGGCCAGCCTTCTGCCCCATATTCTTTTCCATTATGGTTTATTACAGGATACTGATATAGTTCCCTGTGCTATACAGCAGGACCTTGTTGTTCATCCATTCTATATATAATAGTTTGCATCTGCTAATCGCAAACTCCCAGCCCATCCCTCCCCACCCTCCCTCCCTCTTGGCAACCACAAGTCCGTTCTATATGTCTGTGAGTCTGTTTCTGTTTTGTAGATAAGTTCATTTGTGTCATATTTTAGATTCTACATATAAGTGATGTCATATGGTATTTGTCTTTCTCTGACTCACTTCACTTAGTATGATAATCTCCAGGTCCATCCATGTTGCCGCAAATGGCATTATTTCATTCTTTTTATGGCTTAGTAGTCCATTGTGGATATAGATATAGATACATGTATCTATCTATCTCTCTCTCTATATATATATATATATCACATCTTTTTTTATTTTTTGGCTCGAACAGGGATCGAACCCAGGCCCTTGGCAGTGACAGGGCAGAGTCCTAACCACTGGACCACCAGGGAATTCCCAACTATACACACCACATCTTCTTTATCCATTCATCTGTCGACGGACATTCAGGCTGTTTCTGTGTCTTGGCTATTGTAAATAGTGCTGCTATGAACATAGGGGTGCATGTATCTTTTTATAGTTTTTTTCCAGATACATGCCCAGGAGTAGGATTGCTGCATCATATGGCAGCTCTATTTTTAGTTTTTTGAGGAACCTCCATACTGTCTTCCATAGTGGCTGTGCCAATTTACATTCCCACCAACACTGTGGGAGGGTTCCCTTTTCTCCACACCCTCTCCAGCATTTGTTATTTGTAGACTTTAATGAGATGGCCATTCTGACCGGTGTGAGGTGGTACCTCATTGTAGTTTTGATTTGCCTTTCTCTAATAATTAGCAATGATGAGCATCTTTTCATGTGCCTTTTGGTCATCTGTATGTCTTCTTTGGAGAAATGTCTATTTAGGTCTTCTGCCCATTTTTGATTGGGTTAGTACTGTAGTATTTATTTTAAATATTTGCATATAAATGGACTTGCACAGTTCAAACCCATATTGTTCAAGCATCAACTACGTATATATACACTTCCATGTTTTAGCTATTGTGAATAATGCTGCTATGAACATGGGTCTACAAATAATCTCTTTGAGATTCTGTTTTCAGTGCTTTTGGGTATATATCCAAAAAGTGGAATTGCTGGACCATGTGGTAGTTTTGTGTTTAATTTTTTCAGAAACTGCTATACCGTTTTCTGCAACCAGTTGCATCATTTTACACTCCCACCAGTGACGCACAACAGTTCCAATTTCTCCATATTTTTGCCAACACTTGTTATTTTCTGGCTTTTGTTTTTTGATAATAGCCATCCTAATGATTATGAAGTGGTATCTCACTGTGGTTTTAATTTGCATTGCCCTAGTGCTTAGTAATTTTGAATATCTTTCATGTCTTATTGGCCATTTGTATATCTTCTTTGGAAAAACGTCTATTCAAGTCCTTTGCCCATTTTTGCTGAGGTTTTTTTTTTTTTTTTTGGTCACCTCAAAAGAATGGTATTAGAAGTGAGGAGTAGAAGAACGAAAGGAATTACTTTCTTTGCTCTGCATTCAAGAGACTTGGCAAGTTATCCCCCTTCTATTTTTTTATAAAACATAAGGCTATAAGCAATCCATATAGAAACTCTAAGAAGAAAGCTACAACATGCTTTTTGGTAGAAAATAATTTGATGTACAAATTTATTTATTTGATTGTATTAAAGAAAGCAGGGCAGAATCACATTCATTTTCTTCATAGTATCACTGTAAACAGACTGAATTTCAGAGCTCTTAGTTTGCTTTGGAAACTTCTAAGAAGCTGATTATTAGCAGCCTAGGAAGCACTTTCCTTCCCCTCCAGGATCTCCTGCTCCTGGGGGTAGGTGGGAGTAACTGGTCACATTTGATGCTAAATAAATAGCATGTGGTGGATTTTGCCAAATCCTTTTCAGCTCCTCCCATAGGCAACGGGATGACTTGGCTTATTCTTGATCTGAAGTCATTTGAGTAAACAAGCAGGTTATGAAACACAGAATGGAGTGAAGTTTCCATCGTAGATAATTCCCAAAGTTAGGATGAGCTTAACTGCTCAATCCCTTCTGCTGATCAGAGAGAGAGATGCTAGCAATCGATCTCAGATCTTTGATCCTGTGAGACATCAGCGTAACGTAATTCCTTCCTTTTATTAAAATGCGTTGGAAAAGAGATGTGTGAGTAGACAAGAGTAGTTTGTTACAGTGATGGTACTGTAAGAGGAAAGTCAAAGTGTAGGCAGTGTCCCTTTCTGGTTGAACTCCAATGATCACTCCACTCCTGTCAGCTTTACAGTCCAAGCAAACTCAGTCGGAAGAGCAGAGGGTGGTAACTGGGGCAGGTACACGAGGAGACCTTTACCTGGATTTGGGGACCACTTCAGATACTTTTCGATTCCCAGCATTGTTACCTGCAGAAAGCAAAAGGGAATGGAAAAAACATTAATGCACTGATGGGCACAGAATGTGGCCTGAACATGGTGAGAAACAACTATGCTGGGCCATGGCAGGGAAGACAGTCCAAAAGGGGAATAAATATTGGAGAAACCTGGGGAAGGAAGGAAGAATTAGAGAAGACTTGCCAATTCCTTTACAAAAAGTTACATCTCTGACAAGACTGACTGAGGCTCTTTACCTCTGTAGTCGAAGTAGTTATGGGGGATTTAAGGCTTAAGATTCCATCTTCTGGCCAGTGTAGGAAAATGGCATAAACAGCTGATCCTTTTGAGGTATACCTGGGAAAAAAGAAACATCACTGTCAAAGATACCTGGCTTATTACCCTGCCACATGACCTTATACGTTCCCCTTTCAATTATCCACCAATTCCAAGACCTTCAGTCTGTCACTGCTACAAGGAAGCACTAATAACTCGATACCAATTAAGGTCTGTGGGAAGAAAGCAGCCCTGGAAGATTCTTTCTGGTGATATCTTCCATTTTCTCTCTCTACAGGTCTGACCCCATCGGTCATTTACTACACAACATCCTAAAGGAGTTGTGTCTAAGTTTTCTTTAAAAAATTTGTAACTCTTATACTAGTTACCTCACACTGAAGCCATTTGCCTCATCATTCAACTCATTCTTTGACTCCAAATCCATATGAAAAGTCAAGGATATAACAAGGGCAAGGTGTGCAACGAAGACAAATCTGGGTTTTTGTTTTTAATTTAAAAATTTTTTTTTATTTTTTAATTTTTGGCCACCCAACACAGCTTGCGGGATCTTAGTTCCCCAACCGGGGAACGAACCCTGGCCCATGGCAGTGAAAGCGCAGAGTCCTAACCACTGGACCGCCAGGGAATTCCCAAGACAAGCTTGTTGTTCTGAGATTTCACCATGCTTAAAGAAGAGGGTGAAAATCACTACATAGAAACTCATCCAGAACGGAAGGATGAACGTGTTTCCCCTGACCCAGAGACCCCTGCTCTCTGGTATAACATTTACAGAGGTCTTTCACTGAGCAGTTAGTTTGTGCCTGGCACTCTGATGATACTTTACATATGTTATCTCATTTAACCCTCACACTCTAGGAAGTTACGTATCATCACCCCATCTTGCCGTTGAAAGACACTGAAGCGCAAGATCAAATAACTAGATCCACAATCCAAGTATGAATCATGACTTCTCCATTTAGTAGCGCTGTAATTCTAGGCAAGTGATATTCCTGCCCTGAGTCTGCTTTCTCACTTGTAACCTGATAATGATAGTATCAACTTGGTGGGATGATTGAGGGGATGAAATTAGGGGAAAGAATTTAGAGGGAAGCCTGCATATTGTGAATGTCGTGCAAATATCAGCTATTAGTATTTTTAGGAGGTGGGGTAACATTGTCAAGCAAGTTGACTGACACTTTGTAGCTCTTTCTTTTTTCACCAAGCCTTCGGCCTCCCTTACTAGTCAAAGATACCCTGGGGCCTAAAACATAAACCTGGGCACAAATTTAATAGCAAAAGGACCGCTTTTGCATTTCCTCAAGATGACTCCCAGCCTGGCTTGTACCACTGTGGACCCAAGGAGATGCCAGCTCAGGGTGGGGCCACATCCCACTCCTGCACGTAACAGAAGACTAGACTCACCACACAGAGGTCGTGTTTTTTTCCAATTGTACCCTCCATTGTTTGGAGGCATAGATAGCCTCCCCATTGATGCTCAGCCACTTCCCAACAGCAAGAAGCCTTTCTTGGAAGATGGGAGCAATCAGTCCATCTTTAGTTGGTCCAACGTTGAGAAGATAGTTGCCTCCCAAACTTACTGTCTGAATCAGTTCCTGGAGAGAAAAGAAACAAGGAAATCCCAGCTCTGAATGTCAAGACTGGAGAAATGCTTAGAACACACAGATGAAGGGAAGAAAAGGAATCTAGGCTACATTCTCCCTCTGTTTTGTGAATAGCCTTTACCCTTTGGAAAAATACTATATATTTTTGTCGTTATAAAAGCAGGATAGGCTTATGTGAGAAAATTTTAAAATCCTGCCACAAGGTGGAGAAATATATTAACTCGAATTCCAGGGAGTATCACAGGCACTTCCCTATGAACCGGCACCTGCTGTGGTGCCGTGTGCAGTGGGAAGGGTCGTGTGTCAGAAGCACAGACTGTGAGCAGGGAACTGAAAACAAAGCACTTGGCCATGAAGGAATCCCATGGAGCCATCCAGAGAGAAAACAGGGATCAGAGAGGACAGATTTAGAGCAGCTGCTGTGGAGACTCTGGGGAGGTAGAAAAGATCTGATGAATTTCAGGGCACTTTGTATGTGGTGGGCTATATAAGTGTGTATGTTGCCCCTTCAGGAAAACATGCTGTAAAGAGATATGTTCTTTAAGATTTTTGGAGGGAGACGCGTGTGTGTTTTAGTGTGACCTCAAACGGTAGCACTTCAAGGCAGCCCAGAAAAATTAAGGCTACATACAGAATACTTTAAAAAGGAGGTTTTGTTACAGTACCCCAAAGACACCACACCATTAACTTTTTTTTTTTTTGGTGGTACGTGGGCCTCTCACTGTTGTGGCCTCTCCCGTTGTGGAGCACTGGCTCCGAACGCGCAGGCTCAGCGGCCATGGCTCACGGGCCCAGACGCTCCGCGGCATGTGGGATCTTCCCGGACCGGGGCACGAACCCGTGTCCCCTGCATCGGCAGGTGGACTCTCAACCACTGCGCCACCAGGGAAGCCCCACACCATTAACTTTTGATGTTTCCTTTTGGTGTTTTTCCTATGCAGTTAATTCTATATAGTTGTGATACTACACCAACCCTCTAAGCATTAATCCATGTTACATTCAGAAACATTTTAATAGTTAAGGAAAATCCCTAAATCTATGTAATTACTCCTTTATGGTTGCAAGAAATTGAAACAACCCAAATGTCAAACTGAAAATAATCCTGGGAAGAACATCTCTGTACAGAACTCTTCTTAATTATACCTAGTTCCTTAGGACAGGTTTTATGAGTGTGTTCAATAACCCTAAAGGGATCTATCAGCCTGCACTTCCATCCACAGTGCTTCCACCACTCTTAGTCAGAAGGTAGTTAACAAATCACTACCTCACAGGTACTCTTACCGAAATGATTTGAGATTCACTTGCGATGTCAGCCATTGCCATGTTGCGACGATAGCCCCAGGACAGCTTGTCTATTGAGGTGCACATCTCCCACTTGTGATCTGGCAAGGTCTCTGGCTTGAATTTATCTTGACAGTTGTAGTATCCTCCATGGCGACAGGAACAGTTCTGACCCCATCGGTCATTTACTACGACAACATCCTAAAGGAGGAAGGAGTACCGGGGTCATCAGGGGTAAAATCACTTAGGTTCCTTACGTAACACAGTTTGATGTATTAGGTGCTTACTTGGAAGCAAGAAGCAGACTTAGTCGAGAGCAGTGTTTCTTTTTTTAAAATTTTATTTTACTTTTGGCTGTGTTGGATCTTCATTGCTGTGCGCGGGCTTTCTCTAGTCGCGGAGAGCGGGGGTTACTCTTCACTGTGGTGTGCAGGCTCTAGGTGTGCGGGATTCAGTAGCTGTGGCACGCAGGCTCAGTAGTTGTAGCTCACGGGCTCTAGAGCACAGGCTCTGTAGTTGTGGCGCGCGGGCTTAGTTGCTCTGCGGCATGTGAGATCTGCCCGGGCCAGGGATCAAACCGTGTCCCCTGCATTGGCAGGCAGATTCTTAACCACTGTGCCACCAGGGAAGCCCAAGAGCAGTGTTTCTTAACTGGGGGCCATTTTGCCCTGGACAAGACTTTTAGCAAAATCTAGAGACAGTTGTTTTGGTTGTCACAACTGGGGCGGGGGTGGGGGGGTGCTACTGCCACCTAGTGGGTGGAGACCAGGGATGCTTCTAAACATCTTAACAACATACAGGACAGTCCCCTCACAACAAAGAAATATCCAGCCCGGAATGTCAATAGTACCGAGGCTGAGAAACCCTGGCCTAGCAATGTGTAATGTCAGAGCTGGAATGGCCTGTTTAAATAATCTAGTAAACCACTTATTCTATCAGAGGAGAAATGGAGAGGAGACTTGCCCGAGGTCACAACCCCAGGCAGAGTTTCAGAAAGCTGGGCCTGTGAATCAGGTATTTAAACCCAGCCCAGGATGCTTTCCACTATACAACCCTGACTTTCTTTACTTAGGTAAGAAAAAATCAAACATTCTTTTCCCTTCCCTCAAGGTTTTGCTGAACTTTGAGAAATCCTTACATGGAATAACCTAATGTAAATGTTTACTACTACTATAAGGGACTTCCCTGGCCATCCAGTGATTAACAAGCCACCTTCCAATGGAGGGGATGCAGGTTCGATCCCTGGTCGGGGAACTAAGATCCCACGTGCTGTGGGTCAACTAAGCCCGTGTGCCCTAGAGCTCGCACACCACAACTAGAGAGCCCACGTGCCACAACTACTGAGCCTGTGCACCACAACCAAGACCTGATGCAGCCAAATAAATAAATAAATAAGTGTTTTTAAAAAAATACTACTATGAGGCTCATACTGGGTTATCTAGGGTAAAAAAAACACAGTTCTTGCCCTCAGAAATCCAGCAGAGAGTAGCTGAGGAGACAGATATGTGAAAAATTATAATGTGACATCACAGCAGAGTTAGGGATGAACATAAACAGGGAACACCGATCCAGGAGTGTTTCTTGCTTCTTCCAGGAAAGAATATAAATTGCCAGGAGGCAGATTTAGTTTACATTGCACCAATACTTACTATGCGCCTAACTGGGCCAAGTACTGTTCGTGGGGTTGGGGACACAGCAGTGAACAGACCCAAACGCTTGCCCTCACAAAGCTGACACTTCAGTGAGGGAGACAGATAGTAAAGAGGCAAATGATATCTGAAATATGTTAGGCCAGTATCAATATCTTAGTGGTAAGAGAAAGATAAAGCAAAGAAAGACATACAGTGTGACAGGGGCATGCTGCAATTTTAGATAGGGTGACGGGGAAGGTGACCTCCCAGGGAACACCTGCGGAGAGCTCAGGAGTGAGCCACGTGGGAACTAGAGAGAATGGAGAATAAGGAGAAGGGACTATTTCTCCTAAAAGTACTTTCCTAACATGAGTGTATCTCCAAAACAACCCTCTTTCCCAATGCGTGAGAAAGCATTCAGAACAAGAGTGGGTAGAACGGGGTCTGTGGTGTCCCACCCAAGGATCCACAACGGAGCCACCCCAGCCTGAGGACCATCGGGGAAGAAGCACAATACTGTGCCACTAGAGGTCCCCACACATCTTGCAAGTCCCAGAAAACCAATCTGAATTTGCTTCAATTTGTCACATAGGATCCTTCCTTTTTTCTTTCTCTCCATTTTCTGAATTTAGTAATATTTACCCAATGAGATCCTTAGAGGTTTATGAATCTACCAAGAAAGCTCAGTTCAAACTGGTCTTACACTTAGATTTTTCTTTAAAATCCACAACAAATCTAGAATATGTAAAATTTTTGAAATTTGCTATAGTGAAGATTAAGATGTCTGCTGCTTTGTAAGTGTATTGAAATACAAACTTTAAATGGGTAGCTATCGTGCAGTGTAATAGTGTTGATTATGGGGGAGAGGACAAGGTAGGCAAAGTTCCCTCAGGAATTTGGAGGGACTCCCCTGGTGGCACAGTGGTTAAGAATCCGCCTGCCAATGCAGGGGACACAGGTTCAAGTCCTGGCCCGGGAAAATTCCACATGCCATCCACGGCAACTAAGGCCGTGCGCCACAACTACAGAGCCTGTGTTCTAGAGCCCATGAGCCACAACTACTGAGGCCGTGAGCCACAGCTACTGAGCCCGTGTGCCACAACTACTGAAGCCCACACGCCTAGAGCCCGTGCTCCACAACAAGAGAAGCCACCGCAATGAGAAGCCCATGCACCGCAACCAAGAGTAGCCCCTGCTTGCCTCAATTAGAGAAAGCTGGGGTTGGCAATGAAGACCCAACACAGCCAAAAAAATAAAATAAGTTAATTAATTTTAAAAAAAAAGAATTTGGAATATAAGGGAAATGAAATTTCCCCTTAAGAGTTAAACTACATAATCAACATAAGAGTAGGTGAAGTCATAGATATTCACATTTTATTCTTATCGTTTAATTTTACATGTTTTTTATATTAATTTTTGGGGTGGTTTTCTTATTTATAATGTCTGTTTACTTAATAGTTTATTTTCTCTATGGTGGTCTGGGACTTCTCCATACTATTTCTAGCCTACTTAAATTTAAGAAGATTTAAAACTATCTAGTAAAAATCAAGAATTAAAGGAGAAGAAGAGGGCTTCCCCGGTGGCGTAGTGGTTGGGAGTCCGCCTGCCGATGCGGGGGACGCGGGTTCGTGCCCCGGTCCGGGAGGATCCCGCGTGCCGCGGAGCGGCTGGGCCCGTGAGCCGTGGTCGCTGGGCCTGCGCGTCCGGAGTCTGTGCTCCGCGATGGGAGAGGCCACAGCAGTGAGAGGCTCGCGTACCGCAAAAAAAAAAAAAAAAAAAAAAAAAAAGGAGAAGAAGAAAGATTATACTCCAAGTAAGGGGCCAAAAAAGAATTAATGGAGAAACCTTTAACATCCACTAAGTTCCCCGATCCCTACCACGCCCACGTTGATATTACTATTTACTATTGTTGCTGTGGTCATTATTGTTATTACTCCGGATCTCGGTTCCTCACATTTTTTTTTATCATAACAGAAAAATAAGAGATAAGTCATATAATCATGTACCTTAACTGGGCTATCATTGTAGAGCCAAGCAAGAAAATTTGTAGAGTTCCAGTAAGTATCAGGACACTCCCACTCTCCATCAGACCAAATCAAGTCAGGTTTGTACCTGAGAGACAAGCAATGAGAACAATGTTTACTCTCTGAATTCATTCATAGTAAAGTCTTACGGATCTATCTTTGCAACAAATATTTAAAAATTAATTTTCTCCTATTTGGAAAGTACCAAAAGACTACTGCAATGCAGAGAAGGTGGAAAACTAAAGAGACAAAAATGACAACACAGACACACACACAAGCCCCTTAGCTAACACAACCACTGTTTAATACACAGCACTTTGGTGTATTTCTTCCTAATCTTTTTCTTTTTAATGTCTTAACTTAAAAAGTAGAGCTGTAATCAGTGTGTATACAATTTGGTTTCCTTCCGGCAACTAATTCCAATGAAAAGAGTGGTGGTCCAGAACTATAGGATTAATGTTTCTGCTTTTAAGATGTATTAGAGCTTGAACTGTTCCGCCAAATGCATTTTTGGGGACAACTACCCAAAACTTTGACTATGAAAATCTATTGAATTCACTTGAGCCACAGTTGCATCTTTCACATATTATTACTCTGAGCCCTATGAGGTGTGAGTGTGTGTGTGTATTTATAACTATAAGGTAAGCATTATTATTCCCACTTTAGAAAGCTAGAACCTAATGCTCAGTAGGGTACTCTGCTTTAGGTGACAAAGCTGGTAAGTAACAGGAGCTGGAACCCACATGCAAGTCTGCCTGATGCCTAATCGTGTGCTGTACTCCGTAACTACTTAGGATAGCAGCTTGATTCCAGGAAAATGACTGCCTGTCTGAGAGGTGAGAGAAGCACTGCTGGTCTGTGTTCCACTGTGTACGAGAAACTGTACTAGGCACTTTATACTCATTACCTCATTCACTCTCAAGACAACCCTGTGATGTATAAACAGATAAAGAAACTGAGTTCTAGAAAGATGAAGTCGTTTTTTCAAGGCTATACAGTCAGTAAGAAAAAAGAACTAGATTTCTGACTTAAAGCCTATGCTGATCTCTTACAACTGTACTATTTCCTTAGAGAAGTCATCTGGATGCAAGGAGTTTTTTTTGTCTTCTGGTCTACAATGGGAGTCCAGGCAGAGATGGCTGCCTCTTAATCTTTAAAGGTCCACCATCCTCTAGGAGGCCCCAGAAGCAAGAAGGGCAAACTCAGAATAAAACGTGGTGAAGACTAGGGACAAATGCCAAAGTGAAAGTCATCATTTTAAGAATAATGGCAATAACAACACCATTATTCTGTACCAGGCATAGTGACAAATACTTTTCACATACTATGCTGAGCCCTACACAGAAGGCATTATTATCCCCACTTCACAGAGTAAGAATCTGAGGCTCAGAAGGGTGACCTGTTTAAGGTCTGTAAGTAACTAGAGCCAGGATTCAAATACAAATCTGCCAGATGCCAAATCCTCTTCAGGGTCCGTTAGACTATGTTGCCCTTCTTCAAGGTCCAGACAAAGAAAATAGCATGTAAGGAGGGAACTGAAGTTTTGACTTACTACCATCCTCAGTTTTGTTTGTTTCAATTTATAGAGGCAATATGACCATATTATGAAAGTTCTGAAAAGTAGGAAGAAAAAATATATTTTGTCTTAACACAACCACTACTTTTACTATTTTGATGTCCTACCCCTTTTCCCCTTCCCGTCAACTTAACAGTATCCTATAAGAAGCTCAGGTGTCATTGCTGAAGGTCATAAGGCCAAAAAAATTTCTGTTTTGTACCTGCTAACAAGGTCATATAGCTCTGGCATTGTTTTTGCATGGACAAAATGCTGTGTTTTGAAGCCATTTTTCTTATCACGTAGGTAGAGAGGATGGAACCATTCTAACAGTGAGTGATAGAGTCCATAGCGTATGTTCCTTAAACAGAAAAACAGGACAGCAACTGTCATTAAGCAAAGAAAAAATAATTTATTTTAAGAAAAATCAGTTGCAGCATTTTTACGTCTCAGTGAAACTTATCCATAGGGCATGCAGAGGGGCAGGATCCACAACCTTTTCCTTAAATTATCTCATCATTCACTTAAGCAAAATGATTGGGCTTACTATGCTTTTGATAATACACATAACAAATTATTTTCATACATAAATATCTTAACACCAAATGTCATTTAAACCATCTTTTGTCTTTTAAGTCAATTATCTCAATAACATGTAGTCCTATTAAAAAATGTTTTCTGTCAATCGTAAGAACACATATGGAAGAGATACTAGAAAATAGAGACAAGTATAAAGAATAACTAAAATCTTATCACTTAAATAATCATTAGTAACATTTTCTGTGTAGCTGAATTAATTAGTATAGGTTTATTGTTTCATATAAGATTTATTAATAGTTCTTAACGTGAGCAGAAGCAAGAAGAACTACAATCCTGCAGCCTGTGGAACAAAAACCACATTCACAGAGACAGACAAGATGAAAAGGCAGAGGGCTAGGTACCAGATGAAGGAATAGGATAAAACCCCAGAAAAACAACTAAATGAAGTGGAGATAGGAAACCTTCCAGAAAAAGAATTCAGAATAATGACAGTGAAATGATCCAGGACCTCGGAAAAGGAATGGAGGCAAAGATCAAGAAGATGGAAGAAATGTTTAATAAAGATCTAGAAGAATTAAAGAACAAACAAACAGAGATGAACAATACAATAACTGAAATGAAAAATACACTAGAAGGAATCAATAGCAGAATAACTGAGGCCGAAGAATGGATAAGTGACCTGGAAGACAGAATGGTGGAATTCACTGCTGCAGAACAGAATAAAGAAAAGAGGATGAAAAGAAATGAAGACAGCCTAAGAGACCTCTGGGCCAACATTAAACGCAACAACATTCACATTATACGGGTCCCAGAAGGAGAAGAGAGAGAGAAAGGACACGAGAAAATATTTCAAGAGATTACAGTTGAAAACTTCCCTAACATGAGAAAGGAAATACCCACCCAAGTACAGGAAGCGCAGAGTCCCAGGCAGGATAAACCCAAGGAGAAACACGTGGAGACACATAGTAATCAAACTGACAAAAATTAAAGACAAAGAAAAATTATTGAAAGCAATAAGGGAAAAACGACAAACAACATACAAGGGAACTCCCAGAAGGTTAACAGCTGATTTCTCAGCAGAAACTCTACAAGCCAGAAGGGAGTGGCATGATACATTTAAAGTGATGAAAGGGAAGAATCTACAACCAAGATTACTCTACCCAGCAAGGATCTCATTCAGACTCTATGGAGAAATCAAAAGCTTTACAGACAAGCAAAAGCTGAGAGAATTCAGCACCACCAAACCAGCTCTACAACAAATGCTAAAGGAACTTCTCTAAGTGGGAAACACGAGAGAAGAAAAGGACCTACAAAAATAAACCCAAAACAATTAAGAAAATGGTCATAGGTACATACATACTGATAATTACCTTAAACGTGAATGGATTAAATGCTCCAACCAAGAGACACAGGCTTGCTGAATGGATACAAAAACAAGATCCATATATATACTGTCTACAAGAGACCCACTTCAGACTTAGGGACACATACAGACTGAAAGTGAGGGGATGGAAAAAGATATTCCATGCAAATGGAAATCAAAAGAAAGCCAGAGTAGCAATACTCATATAAGATAAAATAGACTTTAAGAATGTTACAAGAGACAAGGAAGGACACTACATAATGATCAAGGGATCAATCCAAGAAGAAGATATAACAATTATAACTATATATGCACCCAACACAGGAGCACCTCAATACATAAGGCAACTGCTAACAGCTATAAAAGAGGAAATTGACAGTAATACAATAATAGTGGGGGACTTTAATACCTCACTTACATCAATGGACAGATCATCCAAACAGAAAATTAATAAGGAAACACAAGCTTTAAATGACACAATAGACCAGATAGATTTAATTGATATTTATAGGACATTCCATCCAAAAACAGCAGATTACACTTTCTTCTCAAGTGCGCACGGAACATTCTCCAGGATAGATCACATCTTGGGTCACAAATCAAGCCTCAGTAAATTTAAGAAAATTGAAATCATATCATCTTTTCTGACCAGAACACTATGAGATTAGAAATAAATTACAGGGAAAAATACGTAAAAAACACAAACACCTGGAGGCTAAACAATACGTTACTAAATAACCAAGAGATCACTGAAGAAATCAAAGAGGAAATCAAAAAATACCTAGAGACAAATGACAACGAAAACATGACGATCCAAAACCTATGGGATGCAGTAAAAGCAGTTCTAAGAGGGAAGTTTATAGCAATACAAGCCTACCTCAAGAGACAAGAAAAATCTCAAATAAACAATCTACACTTACACCTAAAGGAACTAGAGAAAGAAGAACAAACAAAACCGAAAGTTAGTAGAAGGAAAGAAATCATAAAGATCAGAGCAGAAATAAATGAAATAGAAACAAAGAAAACAATAGCAAAGATCAATAAAACTAAAAGCTGGTTCTTTGAGAAGATAAACCATAAGTCAGACTCATCAAGAAAAAGAGGGAGAGGACTCAAATCAATAAAATTAGAAATGAAAAAGTAGAAGTTACAACAGACATTGCAGAAATACAAAGCATCCTAAGAGACTACTACAAGCAACTCTATGCCAATAAAATGGACAACCTGGAAGAAATGGACAAATTCTTAGAAAGGTATAACCTTCCAAGACTGAACCAGGAAGAAATAGAAAATATGAACAGACCAATCACAAGTAATGAAATTGAAACTGTGATTAAAAATCTTCCAACAGGGCTTCCCTGGTGGCGCAGTGGTTGAGAGTCCGCCTGCCGATGCAGGGGACACGGGTTCGTGCCCCGGTCTGGGAAGATCCCACATGCCACGGAGTGGCTGGGCCCGTGAGCCATGGCTGCTGAGCCTGCGCGTCCGGAGCCTGTGCTCTGCAACGGGAGAGGCCACAACAGTGAGAGGCCCACGTATTGCAAAAAAAAAAAAAAAAAACTTCCAACAAACAAAAGTCCAGGACCAGATGGCTTCATAGGTGAATTCTATCAAACATTTAGAGAAGAGCTAACACCCATCCTTCTTAACCTGTTCCAAAAAATTGCAGAGGAAGGAACACTCCCAAACTCATTCTATGAGGCCACCATTACCCTGATACCAAAAGCAGACAAAGATACTAAAAAAAAAGAAAATTACAGACCAATATCACTGATGAATATAGAGGCAAAAATCCTCAACAAAATACTAGCAAACAGAATCCAACAACACATTAAAAGGATTATACACCATGATCAAGTGGGATTTATCCCAAGGATGCAAGCATTCTTCAATATAGGCAAATCAATCAATGTGATACACCATATTAACAAACTGAAGAATAAAAACCATATGATCATCTCAGCAGATGCAGAAAAAGCTTTTGACAAAATTCAACACCCATTTATGATAAAAAACTCTCCAGAATGTGGGCATAAAGGGAACCTACCACAACATAATAAAGGCCATATACGACAAACCCACAGCAAACATGATTCTCAACGGTGAAAAACTGAAAGCATTTCCTCTAAGATCAGGAACAAGACACGGATGCCCATTCTCGCCACTCTTATTCAACATAGTTTTGGAAGTCCTAGCCACGAAAATCAGAGAAGAAAAAGAAGTATAAGGAATACAGGGCTTCCCTGGTGGCGCAGTGGTTGAGAGTCCAACTGCCGATAAAGGGGACACGGGTTCATGCCCCAGTCCGGGAAGATCCCACATGCCGCGGAGCAGCTAGGCCCGTGAGCCATGGCCGCTGAGCCTGCGCATCCGGAGCCTGTGCTCCGCAACAGGAGAGGCCACAACAGTGAGAGGCCCGTGTACGGCAAAAAAAACCAAAACAAAAACGAATACAAATTGGAAAAGAAGTAAAACTGTCACTGTTTGCAGATGACATGATACTATACATAGAGAATCCTAAAGATGCCACCAGAAAACTACCAGAGCTAATCAATGAACTTGGTAAAGTTGTAGTATACAAAATTAATGCACAGAAATCTCTTGCATTCTTATCACTAATGATGAAAAATCTGAAAGAGAAATTAAGGAAACACTCCCATTTACCACTGCAACAAAAAGAATAAAATACCTAGGAATAAACCTACCTAGGGAGACAAAAGACCTGTATGCAGAAAACTGTAAGACACTGTTGAAAGAAATTAAAGATGATACCAACAGATGGAGAGATATACCATGTTCTTGGATTGGAATAATCAATATTGTGAAAATGACTATACTGCCCAAAGCAAACTACAGATTCAATGCAATCCCTATCAAATTCCCAATGGCATTTTTTACAGGACTAGAACAAAAAATCCTAAAATCTGTAGGGAGACACAAAAGACCCCGAATAGCCAAAGCGGTCTTGAGGGAAAAAAACGGAGCTGGAGGAATCAGACTCCCTGACTTCAGACTATACTACAAAGCTACAGTAATCAAGACAGTATGGTACTGGCACGTAAAACAGAAATATAGGTCAACGGAACAGGATAGAAAGCCCAGGGATAAACCCACGCACCTATGGTCAACTAATCTATGACAAAGGAGGCAAGGATATACAATGGAGAAAAGACAGTCTCTTCAATAAGTGGTGCTGGGAAAACTGGACAGCTACATGTAAAAGAATGAAATTATAACACTCCCTAACACCATACACAAAAATGAACTCAAAATGGATTAGAGACCTAAATGTAAGACTGGACACTATAAAACTCTTAGAGGAAAACATAGGAAGAACACTCTTTGACATATATCACAGCAAGATCTTTTTCGATCCACCTCCTAGAGTAATGGAAATAAAAACAAAAATAAACAAATGGGACCTAACGAAACTTAAAAGCTTTTGCAAAGCAAAGGAAACTACAAACAAGACAAAAAGACAACCCTCAGAATGGGAGAAAATATTTGCAAACGAATCAACGGACAAAGGATTAATCTCCAAAATACATAAACAGCTCACGCAGCTCAATATTAAAAAAACAAACAACCCAATCCAAAAATAGGCAGAAGACCTACATAGACATTTCTCCAAAGAAGACATAGAGATGGCCAAGAAGCCCATGAAAAGCTGCTCAACATCACTAACTATTAGAGAAATTCAAATCAAAACTACAATAAGGTATCACCTCACACCAGTTAGAATGGGCATCATCAGAAAAATCTACAAACAACAAATGCTGGAGAGGGTGTGGAGAAAAGGGAACTCTCTTGCACTCTTGGTGGGAATGTAAATTGATACAGCCACTATGGAGAACAGTATGGAGGTTCCTTAAAAAACTAAAAATAGAATTACCATATAACCCAGCAATCCCACCACAGGGCATATACCCAGAGAAAACCATAATTCAAAAAGACACATGCACCCTAATGTTCATTGCAGCACTATTTACAATACCCAGGTCATGGAAGCAACCTAAATGCCCATCGACAGACGAATGGATAAAGAAGATGTGGTACATATATACAGTGGAATATTACTCAGCCATAAAAAGGAACGAAATTGGGTAATTTGCAGAGACGTGGATGGATCTAGAGACTGTCATACAGAGTGAAGTATGTCAGAAAGAGAAAACAGATATCGTATATTAACACATATATGTGGAACCTAGAAAAATGGTACAGATGAACCGGTTTGCAGGGCAGAAATAGACACACAGATGTAGAGAACAAACGTATGGACACCAAGGGGGTAAAGTGGCGGGTAGGTAGTGCGATGAATTGGGAGATTGGGATTGACATATGTACACTAATATGTATAAAATGGATAACTTATGAGAACGTGCCGTATAAAAAAATAAAATTCTAAAAAAAAAAAAATAGTTCTTAACGTTCCCCAAATGAAATACGGTTAAAGTGACCTATTTTCATATACAATAAAGCTTGTTTTGAGTTAAGAATAGTGAGTGTTTTGGAAATGCTATAATACAAGTAAGAAGTAAATGTAATATTGCAATGGCACAGATAAGACAGAAACAATTGAAGTTAAGTATTTCATCACGTGATTCACGGACTAAAGAAAGAAGGTAAAAATCAAGGATCTTAGAGTCCAGATCTAATCAACACCTCAGAGTCTTACAGCAGGACTATTAGCAGAGCACAGCAGTGGGAAACTGAATATTTAACCGGTGACATAAGTCAGCAAATGCTTTCTCAATGGACCAGATATTTGAGGCTTTGCAGGCCTTGCGATCTCTATCCCAGCTCTGCAATTGTAGCTTGAAAGCAGCCAGAGACAATGCATAAATGAATGGGCACAACTGTGTTCCAGTCAAACTTTACTTATACAAACAGGCAGCTGGTCTACCCCTTAAATAGGACATCAAGTTTGCCAAATCACAACAGAGCTGAGATTGGGCATGACACAAATACCACTTTTCCTCCTTAGAGGCAAACATACCCAGAAATATAGGATCCAAACCCAAAATACCTGGGTTCAAATCCCACCTCTGCCATTTCCCAGCATTTTGATCCTGGGAAGTTACTTTTTATTAAGTGGCAAATATTAGAAAACATTAATTAGAATCAACAGGGTGGCTCCTTATCTCACTTTTTGCCCTTTTCAGTTCTCTCTTGATCTACTATTCATCTAACCCTTCCCTGAATGCCTGCAAAGCTCTGTGTTGACAGCTAAGGAGGATAGAGAGAGGAGAGGCCCAACCGTGGCCCCCATCAGATACTGGAAAAGGCCTGGGGTTGGTAGCCTTTCCAGAAAAAATCCTTTGCAGAAGGCAAATGAAGCATTGGGGTCTACGCTGGGTATCCTTCACCTAAGCAGACAGGGCTGTGAACTTCTCTGATGGTGTCACCTTTGGTCATATGAAAACTGCCAAGCATCAAACACTGCTAAGGCCAGAAGCCCTTCAAGGTACTGGTTAAATGCAAACTTAGAAAACACACAAGAGTAGAGAAGGCACGGCACATTGGATGGCTAGATCAAAAGTGATGATGGAGTAATCATCTGTGGACACACACCTATTTCGGATGGCTGTTCCCAACTCACCAACCAGATCACGATGGGGCCCCAGATCCTCAGAGTTCCAGTTCCAGGACACAGGACTTGGCCAGTTGGTGAAGCCTTCATGATGCTTTGTTGTCAGGACTACGTACCTGTCGACATTGAAACCATATGAACAAAGGAAGTGGGCAGTGGGCCACCGGCACGAACTTACCTGGTACGCCTGGGGCTTTTAAAATGGTTGGGAGAACTTGACTACAGGAAATGTATGGTTGAACCTTGAACAACGTCGGGGTGAGGGGTGCCAACCCCCTGTGCAGAAGAAAATCCATGTATAACTTTTGACTCCCCGAAAACTTAACTACTAATAGCCTACTCTTGACTGGAAGCCTTAGCAATAACATAAATGATTGATTAATGCCCATTCTGGGGGACTTCCCTGGCAGTCCGGTGGTTAAGACTCTGAGCTTCCAATGCAGGGGGCACAGGTTCGATCCCTGGTCGGGGAACTAAGATCCTGCATGCCATGCAGTGTGGACAAAAACAAACAAACAAACAAAAAACCCCACCCATTTTGTAGGTTATATGTATTATGTACTGTGTTAATACAATAATGTAAGCTAGAGAAAAGAAAATGTTTTTAAGAAAATCATAAAATACATTTATAGTACTGTATTTATTGATACTATAAGTTTACATTGTCTGTTTACAAGAGGAACCACCTGTCAGTACCTACATCAATATTATCTTACATGATACAAAACACTGCAGATGTTATAATTATTATTAAAACTAGATATAAAAAGTGAAAAGCTAATGTGAAAAAGAAATTCATATTTATTTGTAGGTATAACAATTTGTGCATTGATAATAAAGAAGCAGCAATATGACTGCTTTTCAGTAGCCTAGTGTAATCGATATGATTGCTTCATGATAGCCTAGCCGATACACTAATGAATGAATCATTATAAAATTTTTATGGCCTATGGTATTATACTCCTATTCATAACACAGTATTGGAAACATTGTTACATTAAAAAAAAACACACTTGCCTGTGATGATAGGCCGATACACAGTTTATCCAATTATGAGAGGGTAGAGGGGAGGGCATACTGTATGGTAATGTAATTCTTTGAAAGCAAAGTTTTAAAACAGTAAGAAAACTGATACATTGGTAATTTTTTATTGTGTCACTTACCATATGCTTATGTAAGGATTGGCTACTCACTTCCATGCCAATCTTGCATATGATGTTCTACGTGATGCATACTCAGGCAATGACAACGATGATGATGACACAAAAACGTTTCATACAGTTCTTGCCATCCAGTTCTTAGGTTTTCACATGAAGACACATACTCACACAGCAGATACATTTATTAACTGTATGGCATAATGATTATTCACCGTTCATTAAGTGGAAGTAGATCATCATAAAGGTCTTCATGGTGAGTAGGTTGAAGAGGAAGAGGAGGGGTGGGTCTTGCTGTCTCAGGGTGGCAGAGGCAGAAGAGGTGGACGGGGAGGCAGGAGAGGCAGGAATTCAGTGTAATGCTATGGAAATACATTGCAATTTCTGTCTGCCTTTTCTGTTTTTACATTTCTCTAAAAATAACTTCTACATGATACCAATCCTTCTTCCACTATTTGCTTTTTTTGTTTGTTTGTTTTTATTTTTTGGCTGCACTGCTTGACATGTGGGATCTTAGTTCTCAGACCAGGGATCAAACCTGTGCTCCCTGCATTGGAGGGGTAACCACGGGACCACCAGGGAAGTCCTCACTGTTTGCTCTAGTTTCAGTGCTCATATCATAGAAGGGTCCATGTGGTAAAAGAAGTCAAAAGCTGTCTTGAGTAATCAGAATCCTTCTGCTAGATTATCTAACGTCAATCTCTCTTCTGGCACTGCTTCTTCTACATCTCCTTCCTCTGCACTTGCTCAGAAGCACTCATCTCCATCAAGCTGTCCTCTGTTAATTCCTCAGGTGTGATGTTTATTAGCTCCTGAATTTCTCCAAGATCCACATCTTGAAACCCTTCACCCTGCATCTTTTTTTTTTTTTTTGGCCACATTCGGTCTTTGTTGCTGCGCACGGGCTTTCTCTAGTTGCGGTGAGCGGGTGCTACTCTTTGTTGCGGCACGCAGGCTTCTCATCGCGGTGGTTTCTCTTGTTGTAGAGCACGGGCTTCAGGTGTGAGGGCTTCAGTAGTTGTGGCGCGTGGCCTTAGTTGCTCCACGGCATGTGGGATCTTCCCAGACCAGGGCTCAATCCTGTGTCCCCTGCTTTGGCAGGCGGATTCTTAACCACTGCGCCACCAGGGAAGCCCTCCCCCCTCCCCCCTCCCCCATCTTTTTTGCCGTATCCACATCTCTTTCATGATTTCCTTGATTGGCTCTGTTATAAATCCCATGAGGTCATGCAAAATATCTGGACACAGTTTTCTCCAGCAGGAATTTATTGTTTGGGGCTTGACGGCTTTCATAGCTTTTTCTATAACAACAATGGTATCTTCAGTGCTGTAATCCTTCCAGACTTTCATGATGTTATCTATATTGGGGTTCTCTTCCACAGCATTGACAATCCTTTTCATAGAGTACCATGTGTAATGAGCCTTAAAGGTCCTTATGACCCCCAAAGATCTAGAGGTTGAATTCGAGATGTTGTGTCTGGGGGCAAGTAGACCACTTTGATGCTTTTGGTGTTGAACTCTTGGGGTTCTAGGTTGCCAGGGGCATTTTCCAATATTAAAAGAACTTTAAAAGGCAGTCCCTGGGCTTCCCTGGTGGCACAGTGGTTGAGAGTCCGCCTGCCGATGCAAGGGACACGGGTTCGTGCCCTGGTCCGGGAAGATCCCACATGCCGCAGAGCGGCTAGGCCCGTGAGCTATGGCCGCTGAGCCTGCGCGTCTGGAGCCTGTGCTCTGCAATGGGAGAGGCCACAACAGTGAGAGGCCCGCGTACCGCAAAAAAAAAAAAAAAAAAAAAAAATTAAGCTGTTTGTTTTACCAAGCCCATATGAATTGCCTCTCATTCACAGAGGGGAGAAAAGGCAAGTGTTGAAATAACAAGCAAATCACTCACCATTTCATTTACTTTTATGGCAGAAAAACAGCTGGTGCTCACATGTGACAATTTAATCACTGGCCGATGTGGAGTGCTCAAGACTTTAAGGTCTAGACAGTATTTCAGACTCTGTGGATCACAGTCCTCTCTGTGGCATACTCTTCTTCTACTTTTTTTTTTAATTAATTTATTTTTGGCTGTGTTGGGTCTTCATTGCTGCACGCGGGCTTTCTCTAGTTGCGGTGAGCGGGGGCTACTCTTCATTGTGGTGCGCGGGCTTCTCATTGCGGTGGTTTCTCTTGCTGCGGAGCATGGGCTCTAGGCGCGCGGGCTTCAGTAGTTGTAGCACGCGGACTCAGTAGTTGTGGCTCGCAGGCTCTAAAGCACAGGCTCAGTAGTTGTGGCGCACAGCTTAGTTGCTCTGTGGCATGTGGGATCTTCCTGGACCAGGGCTCGAACCCATGTCCCCTGCATTGGCAGGCGGATTCTTAACCACTGTGCCACCAGGGAAGCCCCTCTTCTTCTACTTTTTAAAAACAACCCCTTAAAATGTAAAAATCCTTCTCATCTCAAGAAACTCACCAAAATGGGCAGAGGACCAATCCCTCTGGCCATGGTTGCAGACCTCTGGTGTGGTGGAAAGAACCTTCACCTTAGAGTCACGGGATTTGGAGTCTAGGACATTAGTTCCCTTCTTCTGTCTGGGCCAGTCATCTTGTCCATAGCAAGGGCATCTTGTCCTGGACAAAGGATGTCTCCCAGATTTTAACTTCTTCATTTGAAAATTATGGATTTCTAAGGCTTCTGGAAGACAATGAACTCCTCCTTTGTTTGTTCAAGGCTTATATTCCCATACACTTAATTGCAAACACTAAATGTCAGTTGTAATTTCTATTTAGTACAAGAGAACTTAAAGTCCAAGAGAAACTAAAACCTGGAAGACAGGTGAGGAGACAAAGTAAGGGTGGAAGACTGCCCTAAGCCAGGAGGCGGGAAACCTACCTGCCTTCATTCGTACTCTCCTCCAACCCACTTCCTGCCCAGCAGCCTCAGAGTCATCATTCCTTGACTTAATACCTGCAACATCCTGTCTTCAAGGATGATTCCTTCAGGACTAGCCCCAGCCTTCAACAACCTTGTGAGTCCTTGCCTCTCTCTTCCCAGCCCCAGTGCTCTCTCTGCACTTTCAGTTCTCTGAACCATTCACAAGCAAGTTGCAACAGTTCTCAAAACGATTCTGACATTTCTTGAGCACTCTCTATGTGCAAGGCATTGAGAAGAGCAGCTGAAAGAGAATCTGTATTGTTGCCCAAATACACTGCACGCCAGAACTCCCTTCCCTTCGGGACATATTAAAGCTGAAAGGAGGAACACAATCCCTGTCTACAACCATGGAAGGAGGCGGTAGGGAGGTAAAATGCCTTGTTCAAGTTCACAGCTGAACTAGGATCAGACTCCATACCACCGGCTTAAAATCCTGCAATCCTGATTGCCTTGTTGACCCGGAAGGGACATTAGGTATCACTTAGCTCAGTCTTCTCAATATTCAGGTGCAGACACTGTGGGCTTTGCAGTCCATCACCAACCGGAAACCTTTATTTCCTTCTAATCCTCAACCAGACGCACCTTCTTAGGATCAGGCGTGCCATATTCAATTCTGTATCCTTCAGGAGGCAAAACACAGTACCCCCGGTATCTTAAGTCAGACGGACACCTGTGTGACCCGGCAAGTCGCCTAGCCTTCCCCGCTCGGTTTTCACCTGCCTAAGCCCCCTCCCGGCGCTCGGGTCAGCCCTAGCCGGGGAAGGGGAGCCCCGCCCGCCCCGCGCGGCGGCACTCACTTCGCCCCGGCGGCCTCGAACAGGTTGGCCCAGCTGTCCGGGTGGAAGAAGCGCGCAGTGAATCTTGGCCCGAAGTCGCCATAGGTGAAATTGGGCGGGTAGTTCTCCTTCATGAAACTCTCGTACTGTGGCAGCTTTTCGCCCTTCCAATGCCACCAGAACCACTCACTTCCCCAGGCCGGCACCGAAAACACGCCCCAGTGCACAAACACTCCAAATTTGGCCTCGTCGAACCAGGCCGGCAGCGGCCGGGAGTCCAGACTCGGCCAGTCTGCGGTGTAGCGACGCGGAGGGTCGGTGCAGCGCGGAGGGTGGGTGCAGGGCGGAGCCCGCACCGCGCCGAGCACCAGCAGCAGCAACAGCTTCGCGCCCACCACCCGCAACTTCATCTCGGGATTTGGCACAGCCGTCTTGGAGCCGCACCGTCGCCACTGAACGCGCAAGTGCGGGGCGCGTGGCCCCGCCCACCCTAACTAATGATTGGCTCGGAAGGAAAAGGGGTGGGTCAACCCAGGCTGCTTGGCTACCGAGCGTCTTCCCCTCCTGGTGGGCGGTCCCTACCACCACTGGCTCTCAAAGGGAGAAAGGTGCGAGGAGGATGGGGGTGTGACCGATGATTGAAAACTTTGGAATTCACTGCCGGTGAAATCGAGGGGGTGTGGAAGGCCCGGTGTGTGCAGAGAACTGGGACTGGTCCATTTTGCCGTTGGCAGCTGTGGGGGACTTTTTGAGCTGTAGTATGGAAGAACAAGTCAGGAGGCAGGAATACCAGATGGACGGGCATTGTAACAGCCCTGGCAGAAATGACGGGGCAGAAGGACGATGGGAAGAAGCATTATAAGGGGAGAGGTGGGAGGAAAGTGGGCGCTGAAAGAGGAAGAACAGGTGTGACCATTTTGCCTGTCTAATAAATATTTTTTGAACTTGCTTTGGGAATTTTGAGGCAATTCAAAGAGCTTAACATCTAGTTGGAAAAACAAGACCCATGCACAGGCTACGACGAAGGAATATTTTTAGAGTAACAGCGTGAGAAATTCGAGAGCCTCAGGCCCAAAGAGTGCCTTGTGTGAACCTTGTCTGGTAGGGAGGTCACCAAATTCCTCTACAGTTGGTAGAGGCTGTGCCTGCGCAAACAGGCGGTGAGGCTGTCAGGTGTGGGAAGTCTAATGACTCCCCCGTGGCACAGCTGGTACCTACATATTAGTGAGAACTGCTGCAGGTAAGAGTTGGAAGGAACTTTGGAGACCCTCGACACTATCCCCTTCTTTACCTTTACCATTTTATGGAAGAGGAAACTGAGACCCAGAGAGGGGATTGGAGTTGCCCAAGATCATGCAACTAGTTTGGATCAGAGGTGGGACCAGAACCCAGGTATCCAGATGCAGAATCTATGTCTCTCAAATGCTGCTTCTCTCTTGCACCCCAGGAGGTGCAAGAGAAACTGACAAAAGCTATGTCGACAGAAGCAAGCACTTCCTCATTCTAGGAGTGATAAAGAAACACAGTGGCTGTTGCTGAATGAACAGTCATTTTCTTTATTTTCCGTTACTTCCTCTGCAAGATTATATTGTAATATTGTCCACAACAGCAAGCCCAGACACCTAACACAAGCAAACAAACAAAACAACAACAACAAAAACATTCGTACACATCTTGTAGTGATCAGGGTAATGGTCTCTGATGTTACAGAACTCATCTTGGGGGAGATAAAATAGGACACCATGACCTTCATTTCTCCTTAGCCTCATAATCAAAATGTAAATCTGTAGGGGCAGGTGAGAGGCATTGCAATAGGGTGGAAAAACTGGAAGTTGGGAAACCTAGGTTTCTTGCATTGGATGCCACCTTGTTGGGTCTCCTTGGGCGAGTCTTGTCCACTCTCTGGTCCCACTTCCTCATCTAAACAATGAGAGCAGTTCTCTGTGATACCTGAGGTCCCCTTTCTCCCTTGCTCTCCCCCTCCATAAACTCTAAGCAGAAATAGAGTGTGATTGTGAAAGGAGAGAGGAAGAAAGTGTGGAAGTGCATTTAATTCAATGATTTTTAAACTCTAGTTTAAAACTCTAGTTTTATTCATTAAACAGATGTTTACTGAGTATCAATTTATGCCAGGCACTTGGGCATTTTCTTTGCTGAAATGAGATAGGACCCCACCAATGAATAAAGAAAGGCATGCCCCAAATTTAAGGAGCCACATATCCACCTTTAAAAAATCATCCAATTTCTTTGCCTTACAAAAATTTGGGTTAAAATAAAATTCGATTTTCCAAAATGTAATCTAAAGCTTTTCAGAAGCAGCTCAGTTTTCAGAAGCAGCTCAGCCACAGATGTTGATCAGCCCCTTTAAGACTCTATGCTGGGTCTTCACGTAACGCTGGGAACTGAGAGATAAACATGGAGCTCATCTTGTGGGGGAAGACAAGCCAGTGACTCCCACTTAACACAGTCCATGAGATGTGCTGTAAGAGAGGGTTGAAATTTGTCCTTGGGGGCTGTACTGGGTTGAAGCATGTCCCCCAAAACTTCATGTCTGCTTGAATCCTGTGAATGTTACCTTCTTTGGAAGTAGAGTCTTTGGAGATGTAATTTGTTAAATTAAGATGAGGTCATACTGGATTACAGTGTGCCTTAATCCAATGATTGGTGTCCTTAAAAGAAGACACCAAGAGAAAAGACCTAAATGTAAGATGGAAAACCATAAAACTCCTAGAAGAAAACATAGGCAGAACACTCTCTGACATAAATCGTAGCAATATTTTTTTGAATTTGTCTCCTAAGGCAAAGGAAATAAAAGCAAAAATAAATGGGATCTAATTAAACTTAAAAGCTTTTGCACAGCAAAGGAAACCATCAACAAAATGAAAAGAAAACCTACTGAATGGGAGAAAATATTTACAAATGATATGACTGATAAGGGGTTAATATCCAAAATATATAAACAGCTCATACAACTCAATATAAAAAAAGGAAAACAACCTGATTAAAAATGGTCAGAAGACCTGAATAGACATTTTTCCAGAGAAGACATACATATGGCCATCAGGCACATGAAAAGATGCTCAACATTGCTACTTATTAGAGAAATGCAAATCAAAAGCACAATGAGATATCACCTCACACCAGTCAGGATGACCATCATCAAAAAGAACACAAACAACAAATGTTGGCAAAGGATGTGGAGAGAAAGGAACCCTTGTACGCTGATGGTGGGAATGTAAATTGGTGCAGCCACTATGGAAAACAGTATGGAGGTTCCTCAGAAAACTAAAAATAGAGCTACCATATGATACAGCAATTCCACTCCTGGGCATATATCCAAAGAAAATGAAAACACTAATTCGAAAAGATACATGAATCCCAATGTTCATAGCAGCATTACTTATAACAGCCAAGAGATGGAAGCAATGTAAGTGCCCATCAAGGGATGAATGGATAAAGAGGATGTGATATACATACATATATATATATATATATATATATATATATATGAAATGGAATACTACTCAGTCATTAAAAAAGAATAAATTCCTGCCATGTACAACAATATGGATGGACCTGGAGGGTATTATGCTAAGTGAAATAAGTCAGACAGAGAAACACAAATAGTGTATGTTATCATTTATATGTGGGCTCTAAAAAAATAAAACAAATGAATGAACATAACAAAACAAAAACAGACTCACAGATATAGAGAACAAACTAGTGGTTACCGGTGGGGAGAGAGAAGGGGGAGGGGCAAGATAGGGGTGGGTGTTAAGAGGTACAAACTACTATGCATAAAATAAATAAGCTACAAGGATATATTGTACATCACAGGGAATATAGCCAATATTTATAATAAGTAAAGGGAGTATAATCTATAAAAACGTTGAATCACTATGTTGTTGTTGGTTTTTTGTTTTGCGGTACGCGGGCCTCTCACTGTTGTGGCCTCTCCCGTTGCGGAGCACAGGCTCCGGACGCGCAGGCTCAGTGGCCATGGCTCACGGGCCCAGCCGCTCTGCAGCATGTGGGATCTTCCCAGACCCGGGCACGAACCCGTGTCCCCTGCATCAGCAGGCAGACTCTCAACCACTGTGCCACCAGGGAAGCCCGAATCACTATGTTTTATACCTGAAACTAATATAACATTGTAACTCAGCTATACCTCAATTTAAAAAAAAGGAAGACACCTGGAGATAAAGGGTGGGGAAAGGCCATGTGAAGACAGAGGCAGAGGTAGGAGTTATGTTGCCACAAGCCAAGGAACACCAGGAGCTGCCAGAAGTTGGAAAAAGCAAGGAAGGATCCTCCCCATGCAACTTTGGAGAGAGCATGGCCTTGCTGACACCTTGATTTTCTAGAGTCCAGACCTGTGAAAGAATAAACTTCTGTCGTTATAAGCCACTCATTTTGTGGAAAACTGTTGCAGGAAGTTTAATACAGGGCATAAAATGAAGTATGTTGAGAAATAATGATGAGTTATTATCTTAAGTTTGCAGCAATCTGATGTTACAAAAGTCTAATATTATTATTGGACCTATTAAGTCATATTATCACTTATACTTTATACATATTTAGACTTATTATTATTGAAGTCATCATTATTTATAGACTTATTTATTATTACTATCCTAATCGAGCAGAATTTGACTGAACTAGGCCAAGAGGTTAGTGGTAAAGAGGCTTAGGAGTCAAACAGAACTGGGTTGAAAACCCCAGCTTTGGGTACATGTTAGCAGTGTGACCTCAGGCAAGTGATTTTGCCTCTCAGAGATTTCCTCATCTGTAAAATAAGGATACCAAACCCTCTTCATCAGGTTACTGTGAAGACTAAGTGAGATCCCTCATTTAAAACCACATAGCCCAGAGCCTGGCACATAGTAAAACCTCAGTAAAAGCCAGTTGACTTTTATGACCAGAGCACACAGTAGTTATACCTTACCTAATGTTACCTCAGTTAATCTCTATCCCACGACCCTGACGATTTCCTTCATTGTACCACCAGTAATCATCTTCTTTCTTTTTTTATTGGCTCTCTTCCCACCAGAATGTAGAATGTGAGCCCCATCAGACAGGGGCAGAGTCTCATTTATGGCTGGACACCCAGGACCTAGCACAGAGCCTGGCACATATTTGTGAGATGGGTGGATGAATGAATGAACAGTGAACACCTCGTCTTGTAAGTATTAAATGAAGACACGTTTAATCAATATCTTTCCTTTTATTCCATCTGTAGCTCCAAATAATTGCATTAGGATTCCTCTGCAGTCCTCCGCACCATCAACAGTTTCTCTTGCTTTAAGCCCCTTTGGTAGGAACCTAGCCTCCCTGATATTAAGATATGGGTGTCCTGGGATCTCCAAAAGTATGGGGCTGAATCCTTGCTGGAGACGATGGACTGTGGGATGTCAGAACCACACCTGGCACGTAGTAAGGGAATTTCCCCCTCCTCCCACTTGCTCTGCTTATTATTCATTATAGGGCATGGGGGTGGAGGAGACAAGGGGGCTGAATTGAGGGATGACCGGGAACAATTCGGGGATTTATAAAATCCCTGTGAATATCTTCCTTTTCTTTGGAGTTGGGTTAGCCTGGGACACTGCCTGCTTCCAGTGGTACTATCAAATAGGTCTTCACAAAACCAATCTGCATCTCAAGCGATCCCAGTCTCCTCTGTATTCCCCACATACCTAGGAGGACACAATGGTTGTGAGTGGGGATTACCAGGGTGTCAGAGAGGGCCGGTACCATAATGACAAGATGCCCTGAACTGGGGGCTTGTCGGTTATCTCTGCAAGAGGTGGATCCACATCCTAGGTCCTCATTGCATTGCAGTTCTTGGTCCTCTGTGGGAAAGGGTGACCTGCAGGTAGGGCCTTTCATAGCTCTAGAGCCAAGGTGGACCCAACAATTAAACAGGAAGAAGGGCTAGCCAGCCATCCTGAGATCCCAGGAGAGTGATCCATTCTTCCCAGATTTCCTCCAGGCCCTTTACTGCTGAGGCTGAAGGCTCCGCTTGGCTCCCGTGGTCTCTAGAGAATGCAGGCACTAAGCCGTCTTGTGGGGAAGGTTGTCCTGACATGCAATGAGCCTGTTCCAGGCCTCCTGCCTCCTGCCCACCTTGCCGCTCCTCACAGGGCCTGGCTACCCAACAGACTGTGTGCAGACAGGCGTGGCCAGGTTACCCTCCAGGGGTCAGTGCCAACACTCAGTGAAAAGGGGTAAGTGTCCAGGCCTTTGGGGCTGGTTCAAGTAAGATGAGAGGATCAAAGACACTCTCCTCCAGGGATTGAAATGATTTCTGACTTGGCTTATTTAAAATTGTGAAAGTGACCTCATTAGTGATTAGAGCAGTACAGCTCTCTGGAATCTGGCCCTGGGGTGATTTTCACATCAGCCTCTGTCTCAGTGACTGAGGACCTCGGGAACTCTTCTTTTCCTTCAGGTCCGAGGCCCCTCAGGCACTTCTTCCAGTGGGCCAGGCGGTGGCGGGCAGAGGAGCGGATCTCCCCACTCCGCAGGGCGTAGATGATGGGGTTGACCATGGAGTTGACAAGGCAGAGCAAGGAGCAGAAGGCAAAGACCTCCTTGACCTGTTTGCTTAGAGTGGTGGCCAGGCTGTAGACCATGAGGGTCAGTACCGGGACCCAGCATATTAAGAGCACAGCCAGCAGCACCCCCAAGGTCTTGGCCAACCACACATCCAGCCTCATCCGGGCCATTCCGAGCACTTGTCTGTCCCGGTGCTCAGCCAAGCTGGTTACATGCTGACGGGCCTTCCAGAGGACATGTGCGTAGGTATAGATGATGCCAGAGAAGAGGACAGCAATGAACAGGAGCCAGCCCAGCAGATAGTCATTGGGGATCAGGGGGAAAAGCTCGGAGCAGGGCCTGGGACAGCAAGTCCATCCCATGAGAGGCAGAGAGGAAACCAATGCTGAGAGGACCCACATGATGCCCAGGGTCACCAGTGCCCTCCCACGGGTGAGTAGGGCTTTGTATGTAGGTGGGTAGTGCAGACAGAGGTAGCGGTCAATGGCGGTCAGCAGCAGGCTGCCTACAGAGGCCGTGAAGGTCATAGTCACGCTGCCAATCTTCAGCAGGAAGACAGCTTTGGAATCAAAGCCATGGAAGACGTGGAAATTTACAAAGTTGAAGGCAAAGACCGCACTGGCCAGAAAGTCAGCCCCAGCCAAGCTGCCAATGAACAGGTACGAGGGCTTCCTGCGGAGCCGTTGTGAGGACAGGATCAGGTAGAGCACCACCAGATTCTCCAGGGCGCTTAGTATGCCCAGAGAGGTGCACAGCACCGCGATAGCTATCTTTTGGGAACTGCCCAGGATCATGTAATCCTTCATGGGGTTGAAATCCAAGCCATCAGTGGAGCCATTGCCTGCCTGTATCTTCCAGCATATCTCCATGGGTTGGGTCCCTCGGCTTCTGCCGGGCTTACCAAGAAGCCTTTGCTGTAGTACAATGAGAAGAAGAAATGAGTTCTTTTTCAATCAGCGCAATAATGACCTCATACAATCACTGACTCTAACCAAACACTTTACCTGTGCGATGGATCATATGTTGAAACAGCGATTTATATTGGTTTCTCCCTATTTTACCCTTTCTTCATCCTAGTGGGGTGCTAGGTCTGTACTGGTTGCCTTAGGAGAGGCATGTGGGAATTCAAGAAGCAGAAGCGACCTGCAAACCATATGATCTCACTTACGCGTGGAACTGAAAAAAAAACCCAACTAATTCATAGATACAGAGAAGAGATTTGTGGTTGCCAGATGCAGGGGTTGGGGTCGGGGGGCAAAATGGGTAAAGGTATTCAAAGGTACAAGCTTCCAATTATAAAATAAGTAAGTCTTGGGAATGTACGTAAAACATGGTGACTATAGTTACTAATATTGTATTTGAAAGTTGCTAAGAGAATAGATCTTAAAAGTTCTCATCATAAGAAAATAAATTTGCAGCTATGTGTGGTAACGAATGTTAATGACTTACTGTGGTGATCATTTCACAGTGTATACAAATATCAAATCATTATGTTGTATACCTGAAACTAGTATAATGTTACATGTCAATTATACCTCAATAAAATAAAATAAGAAATAAAATAAAAGTGACCTGCCTTTTTTGGTCTTTTTTTAAAAAACCGGAAAACTACACCTAAGACTTCCCTTTGAAAGTAAGGAAATCTCCAAGGGTCAAAAACCGAGAGAAAATCAAAACCGAGAAGAAATGGAATCCAGAGTGATCTGGTGGAGGGTTTTTTGCATTGATGTTTTATTTTGTTTTGTTTGCCAGTTTTGGTAAGTAAGATGCTGAAGTTTTAACAACTGTTTAGGGATGGGAGACAAGACTTGGGTTTCACACCAGTAGATTTGCCAGATAAACTATAGGAGTCCAGATAAATTTGAATGTCAGATAATGAGTCATTCTTAGTATAAGAATGTCCTAAATATTGAGAAAAACAAACAGGGCACCCAAATATTGTATGGGACATTATTAGAAAGCAAACTCTGAGTTTCTCTAGAAGGATATACTCTCGTATCCAGGTCACACAAGATTTCCACATATAAAGGCCCATGGAATTTGAGCTCACAATGCAAACTTACAAAATGCACAAGGAAACATGAACGAGAGTTAGCAGAAATGTCAGACAGTAGAATTAGACTTTCAAGAATTCATACAATTCTTGGGTTTATGTTATAGAATATGTTTATAAGCTTTTGTTTGTTTTTTTGTTTTGGCTGCACGGCATGTGGAATCTTAGTTCTGACCAGGGATTGAACCCACCCCCGCCCTCTGCATTGGAAGCACGGAGCCTTAACCACTGGACCGCCAGGGAAGTCCGAATATGTTTAATATGATTAAACAATAAGGTATCAAAACCATGATTACCTAATGAGAGACTAGGCAGAATTGAAAAAGAATCAAGTAGAGTTTCTGGAAGTGAAAAATGAAGTCATTGAAAACAGTAACCCTTAAGGGTAGGTTAAAGAGCAGAAGAGACTAGCTGAAAAGCTTTGATCTAGAAGGTGGATCTGAAGAAACTTCTCAAAATGCAGCACAAGGAGATAGAGAGATGCGAAATATGAAAGAGAGGTTAAGAGACAGGAAGGATTGAAAGAGAAGGTTTAAAATATATCTAACTGGAGTTTCAGAAGGGAAGAATAAAATTGGTGGTGGGCATTGAGGAGGCCATATTCAAAGAGATGCTAGTGGAGAATTGCCCAGAATTCTCCTGGACATGACTCTTCAGATTCAGAAATCACAGTGAACTTCGAGCATAATTTTTTTTTAAACTGAAGTATAGTTGATTTACAATGTTGTGTTAGTTTCAGGTATACAGCAAAGTGATTCAGTTTATATATATATATATATATATATATATATATATATATATATATATATATACTTTTTCAGATTCTTTTCCATTATAGGTTATTACAAGATATTGAATATAGTTCCCTGTGCTATACAGTAGGACTTTGTTGTTTATCTATTTTATATATAGTCGTGTGTTGAACAGAATTTTAAAAACAAACCAATGGGAATTCCCTGGTTGTCCAGTGGTTAGGACTTGGCGCTTGCACTGCCGGGGCCGGAGTTCGATCCCTGGTCGGGGAACAAAGATCCCACAAGCCACACAGCAGGGTCAAAAACAAAACCAACCAACCAGCAAGAACCAAACAAACAGAAAAAGAATTCCACATTCACATATAGCATAATACAACTTCAGAATACCAAAGACAAAGAAAAAATTTAAAACAATCAGAGAGAAAGGGCAAAGGAATCACAATTAAATTTAAAAGCAGATTTTCCAATAACAGTAATAATAATAAAACTTAATAATAATAAATATAATTTATTTATTATTAATAAATATATTTATTTATTAAGAAATATATTTATTTTATATATTAATATTAATAAATATATTTATTTAATGATAATAATAATAAAATTTCAGAATACCAAAGACAAAGTGACTATTTTTTTAAATTAAAAAAAAAAATTAAAACAATCAGAGAGAAAAGGTAAAGGAATCACAATTAAATTTAAAAGCAGATTTTCCAATAACAGTAATAATAATAAAACTTAATAATAATAAATATAATTTATTTATTATTAATAAATATATTTATTTATTAAGAAATATATTTATTTTATATATTAATATTAATAAATATATTTATTTAATGATAATAATAATAAAACTTCAGAATACCAAAGACAAAGTGACTATTTTTTTAATTTAAAAAAAAAATTTAAAACAATCAGAGAGAAAAGGCAAAGGAATCACAATTAAATTTAAAAGCAGATTTTCCAATAACAGTAATAATAGCCAGAAGATAGAGGGAAAAAAGCTACACTATCACTCAAAATAAAGAAATACAAGTAGAATTGTCCACTAACAGACTCTCACTGAAGGAACTCTAAAGCGTATGCCATTAGAAGAAGGAAATTCTTCACAGAGGGAAGAACAGAAAGGCAAGCAGGAATTGTGAACAAATAAATTGATAAATGTATGAGTAAATAAAAAAATACGTATAAAGCAACAATAATAATAATGATGACTGAGACTGATTTGGCGGGTATAAAAACAAACTGGAAGTAAAATTGTGAATGACAGTAACACAAGGCAAGAGAGATGAATAGAGTTGAAGCTTTATTTAGGAAGTGAGTAAAGGTATTGATCTAATTTAGGATTTTAAAAATCAGGCATAATCTCTTACTTGGTTTACTACAATAGCTTCCTAACTGACTCCCTGCTTTTAACCAGGCCTGTCTAATTTCAGTACAACAGCCAAGGTGATCCTTTTAAAATATGTCAGATCCTTTTCAAATATGTCACTCCTCTGTCCCAAACCCCACACAGCACCCATTCCATTCAGTGTAAAAGCTAAAGTACTAACAGTGGCCTAGAAGGCTGTGTGTGTTCTGGCCCCACTGACTCTCTGACCTCCCTACTAACCATGCTTCCCTTGGTCAACTAGCTTTAGCCACACTGGCTTACTAATGGGTACTCCCCCCCGCCCCCCAACGGGGCCTTTGCAGTAGTTGTTCCCTCTTCCAGAACACTCTTTTCTATGCATGGGTCAATCTCACCTTCTTCAAGTTGTGGCTCAAATTTTGCCTTTTCAAAGACATCTACCCTATCATCGTATTTAAAACTGTAGCTCACCCCACCCTCCTGCTCATCTGGTCCCCCTTACTCTGCTCTATATTTTATTTTTTCCATATCACTAATCACCTTCTAACATATAATTTACCCTACATAATCTTTATTGTTTATTATCTGTTCCACTAGAATTTAAGTTCCATAAGGTCAAGGAACTGACTCTTTTGTTCACTGATATAAGGGTTTAGAATAGTTTTTGGTACATAGTAGATACTCAACAAATATTTGTGAAATTGAAGTGAAATTGAATAGTCAGTGATTTTTAGCATTCCTCTCTCAGAACTTAACAAATTAAGCAGACAATATACTAATTAATATGATATATAAGATTTGAACATGCAATTAATAAGTTTGATCTGATAGTCATATATGGAACTCAGCACCCAATAATTAAAGAATACTCATTGTTTTCAAGCAAATGTGGACATTTACCAAAACTGGTCTTGTCTTAGGTGAAAAGTAAATTGCAACAAACTTTAAATAGTCTGTAACTTACAAACCATGTTCTCTGACCACAGTGCAATTTATTTAGAAATCAAGAACTTAAAAAATGTAAGTAACAAACTTCACAGGTTTGAAGCTCCTGAATAATTCCTGAGCCAAAAAATCATAAAGGAAATGAGAAAATTCTTAGAATTATAACATATTAAAATGAGTGGGATGTATCTGAGTAGTACTGAAAGGGAAATTTATAGGCCTACGTGCTCATATTAGAAAAGAAAAAAGACTCATGAGCTAAACATCCAACTCATGAAATTAGAAAAAGAGCAACAGCAAAAATACAAAGAAGGCAGAAGGCAGAAATAATAAGAGCAGAAATTGATGACATGGTAAAACAACAGAGAATAAGAAGCCCTGACAAAGACCGAAACTAGTTCTTTGAAAAGATCATAAAACAGACAAACCTCAGGCAAGATTACTTAGGATGAAGGAGAGAACCTACAAATAAGAAAAATATCAGGCATGACAGAGAAATGGTCAATAATCCTTTAAAAAGACGTTTAACCTCAATAGCATCCACAGAAAGGCAAGTTTCACTCCCATCAGATCAGCAAAAAGATGAATCTGACAATATCGAGTACTGGAGAGGATGTGGAGTGCGAACGGTCAGCACTGTGACGGGGGTGTAAGTTGGGGCAAACACTGTGGAGAGCAGTTTGGCAAAATCTAGTGAAGTTGAAGATGAGCCGCTGCCCTGAGATGCACCAATTCCGCTCCTGAAAATGTGCCCAAGGAGACATGTACAATCAGCATTTTTGAAATAGCAAAAGAAAACCACCATCACCACCACCAACAAAAGTCCATCAATTGCAAAATGCATAGATAAATTATAGTACATCCATACACAGAAATAAATGAAACAGTAAAAAATGAACTAGAACTATATGTGTCAACAAGGATAAATGTTAACATCACACCATTGAGCCCAAAGTCCAGTCCCTTAGGAGAATGTAGAGGATTTATAGAGTAGATAAAGAGAAGAGAACTCGCGGACAGTGGCAGAGGAACTAGAGAAGCAGGAGCGAGTGCAGATTTTTTCCTCGGACTAGACTAGAAAGCAATGTCTTGCCTGAGGCAAAGGGAAAAAATGTGTTCCTCTATGTAGACATTTCCCTGTATTCTTTTTTTTTTTTTTTTTTGCGGTACGCGGGCCTCTCACTGTTGTGGCCTCTCCCATTGCAGAGCACAGGCTCCGGACGCGCAGGCTCAGCGGTCATGGCTCACGGGACTAGCCGCTCGGCGGCATGTGGGATCCTCCCGGACCGGGGCTTGAACCTGTGTCCCCTGCATCGGCAGGCGGACTCTCAACCACTGCGCCAACCAGGGAAGCCCCTCCCTGTATTCTTTACTGGCTTTTCTTCCCCTCTCAAAACATTAAACACTAAAACACTAAAAAGTAGTTACTTTTGAAAAATGGAAAAGTAGGTCATTAAAACTCACAACAGCATTTTATAAGATTTAAATATTTTATTTACACTCAAAACAGAATTTATTATAATTTTTTGGCACCCATTTAAATTTTGTGCCCATGGTGAGGGCCTCGCTCTCCTCACCCTACTGCTGGTCTTGCTAGAGGTTATCAGGGAGTGGGAGTTGGGACAAGCGAGGTCTGTGGTTCCCAAGCAGTGGTTTCCTGGTGTGTCTGGGTGAGAAGACCTTCGCTGCATTTTCAAACCTCCCCTCACAGTAACCTCCAGGGTGGGTGTGCTTATGCTCATTTTAGAGCGGAAGAAGATTTAGGAATGATAAGCTGTTTGGGCTCCCTGTACTCACTCAATTTCCTTATCCATAAAATGGGGATAATGATGGTAACCCACCATTATAGATAATTCACGTTATAAGGATTAAGTGAATTAATACATAAAATATATTTAGAAGAGAGCTCGACACTTCACTGAACTGTTCTTAATTTGGAAGCTGCTCAGGATGACCTAGTTATTTAAGAGTTGAGAACTGGGGTTCCACACCAGTTCTGTCTATACCTGCACCATGAATGTGGTTAGTCTGAACGGAGATATGCTTTGAGTGTAAAATACACACCAGATTTCAAAGACAGTATGGAAAAAAGAAGGTAACATAGCTCATTAGTAATGTTTTTATATTAATTACCAGTTGAAATGATATATTGGGCTAAATAAAAACATTTATTTCACCCGTTTCTTTTTTTTGGGGGGCGTTGCTTTTTATTTATTTATTTACTTATTTATTTTAACATCTTTATTGGGGTATAATTGCTTTACAATGGTGTGTTAGTTTCTGCTTTATAACAAAGTGAATCAGCTATACATATACATATATCCCCATATCTCCTCCCTCTTCCGTCTCCCTCCAACCCTCCCTATCCCACTATTTATTTATTTTTTATTGTGGGTACTAGAACATTTTAAATGACAAGGGGCTCATGGGACAGCGCTAGCCCACCCCAACGTGCTGTACTGTCTGGTGACAGCAAGACAAGGTCAGAAGTACTCCTTTGCAGCTGCTGTAGGCAGCCCCAGTTGGGCTCAACTGGTTGCCTCACCATTCCTCAGATAGTTCTGCTTTCTTGCACCTTTGCCCCAGGGGTTCCTCTCCTTGGCTCATCTTTTTTCTGGACTTGTCTTTCGCCCAGTGAAAACTTCCACGACCACGCAGTCACACACCAAGTTCCTAGACTTACTCTGTATATATTATAACCAGTTCTGATTAGTCTTTTCTCCAACCAGGTTGATAACTGCACCAACCAACATTTGTATGCAATTTAACTTCTACAAAATATTTTTTCTCAGCCACAATCTGAAGTAATCCACACAATCTCTGATATAGGAATTGTGGTTATTGTTATTTCATAGATAATGGAAGCTCAGAGACGTTAAACTACTTGGAGGAGGATGCACAGCTCGTCAAGGTCAGGAACTGAGCCTTCGTTATTTCTGGGTCTTCTGTGCCTTGCACAGTGCCTGCTACCTAGTCGGTGCTAAAAAACTGCTTAATGGGGAATTCCAGTGGTTAGGACTCTGCGTTTTCACTATTGAGGGCCCAGGTTCGATCTCTGGTTGGGGAACTAAGATCCCACAAGCCGCAGCGGGGCCAAAACAAACAAACAAACAAAAACTGCTTAATGAATGAAACCCATTTGGATGGAAAGCGGCTGTTGCCAATGTGTAGATCCCAAGTAAGAGTGTTAGGGGGAGGGGAGCACACAGGGTAGGTTCAAATCCTAGCCTGGTGACCTTGTTCAAGATACTTAATGCCTCTGTTTTCCCATTTCTCATCTGTAAAATGGGTTTTTGTGAGGATTTCAGTAAATTAATATAACGTATGGAAGTGCTTATTATTGTTATTATTATTATTATTAGGAGCATCTTCAAAGGGGATAATTCAACCTGCTTAGTGAGGTTGTTGACAGTAATGTGCCTGGAGCATTATATGAGCTTAATAAGTGGCAGCTCTTATAATCCAGTGTTTTTAAAATTTTAAGAGAGCAGAATGCTTTTTACCATCAATGGAACACCTATGCATAAATCAGGTAAAAATCTAAATTCATGTCACCTACTGTCCTCTCTTCCAGGCAGCCCAGATTCCTCTGTGGAGCCCTCAGACTCCAAGGAACAGATTGAAAACCTCTCTTCTAATCCACCTCTGTCATTTTACCATCAAGGAAACAGTCTAAGGGTGGGGATGCAATTTTCTAAGATCACCCAACAAATCAGCAGCAGAGCTGGAACACATCCCCCAAACCACAATCAAAACCCTCGTGCTGTAAGCATAGAAGTGACCCTATTTCGAGAAGCTGAAAAGGAGTGTTTCCCTGAGATGGATGCCCTGAATGTTGCCAAGGCCACCCCAGAGTGAGACAGGAAATGGTGCTAGCCGAGTTCTCAGCCCTGGACATGAATAAGAGACAGTGTAAGCCTTTCTCAGCTCCCATATCCACCCTCCCACTTCTGGAAGCTTCCTCCCTGCACCCCCGCAGCCCCAGTCCCATCCCCCTCCAACTCTCTTGCCATATTTCCCTTAGAAAACAGCCCCCCACCATCAGAGAATGGCTTACCCCATGCAGAGTCCAGCCTAGAAGAGGGATGCCGGGGTGGTGGTGGCTGGTATTTGTGCCTCACCCAGGCCTGGCGTGGCCACCAACCTATGGTTATTGTGCAAATAAAGTAAGGCCAGGAAATGCAGGCATTTGGATGGAGGTCCTAACAAGAAAACATCCGACAACAGGATGCACAGAGCAACAGGAAACCCAGCTCCCTGTCTGCCTTCCCTCTGAGCAGATAGAAATCCCTTTTGGAGTCAGAGCTTCTGGCTTCTAGATGAACCTTCCTCCCGGGCAAGGACTGGTCTGAACGCCCGGCGCAGAGAGAGACTCAGCGCTTGCTGTGCTACACAACTGTTCCAGTTCCACCTCTGCATGGCTTGTCATGTGACTTTGGGCAAGTCCCTTCAGCTTTCTGAGCCCCTCTTCTCATTGTGAAATGACAATGACAAGACCTGTCCGATTCTCCTTGGGAAAACCAAATTGGCTGGCAATCTCCCGCCTGGCTCTTTAACCAGGTCCATGGGGAGGCTGTGATGGGGTACCACTCCTTTCAAAGTGTAGGTAAGACTTCATGTCAGTGCGTTTGTTAGGAGGAAAGGGTTCATTTTTTTTTTTTTTTAATCAGCATGTCAGTGGAGTTTCAAATATTAGGAACCACTGATGCGTGTGAAAACATTTTGTGACTTGACATGGTACAAATGTAGTATTAAAACAGAAGCAAACAACCAAGTGCTTTTCCTACCTAAGAAAAATGCCACACCCCCAAACTACATGACACTCTTTCCCCAGAGAGCATGCCCATGCTGCAGTGGGTGTCCAGGACCTGGAGCCCTGACTCCTGCTGAGTGTCTGCGAAGCGCGCATTGAGTGCCGGGAAGCTGCTCAGGAAAAGGTGCGCCTGGGGGTTTTACTGACCTGAACTGAAAGTGTGAAGTGAAAGCATGCCATTGTCACAGCTGGCCCCTCTGTACTGCTGTGTTGAAAGCCCAAAGGCACTGGGGACCATGTGTGAGTGAGAAGGAGCTGGCCCTTTGATTGTGGCCGCTACAAGTGCAGTAAGAAGCTGAGACTGGAGACCGGGAGCCAACATATTTATTTCTTACTGGGAGTGGGGAGGCCTGGGTTCCAGTCCCTGTTCTGCCACTGAGTGACTTTGGGCAGGTCCTTTCTCCTGTCTGGGTCTTTCTTTTCTCATCTTTAAAGCAAGTGGGTTGCTTAGGTCACTTCTTAGGTCTCCTCTGGGAAACTCGCAATGTTGGATCACAATGTCACAGGCTTGGCAACCAAACCTCCTTGGATTCAACCAGCCCTGGATTCAAATCCAGCTCTGTACCTCGTGGGCTGTGTGATCTTGGGCAAGTTACTTCATCTATCTGAGCCTCTGTTTCATTCATCTGTAAACTAGGAGGAATACTACCCCTATCACCCTGTTGTACAATCAAGTGATAGAAATTTATGAAATGAATGGTGGCTTCCAGTATGTGTCTAATGAATGGTGGCTTCCAGTATGTGTCTAATGAATGGCAGGACATACTCAGTAGAATTAGTTTATAGGATTCTTACAGGATTCTGTGCTGGTCTTGTCCAACTGTCATCTGAGAACTTAGGCATATAGAAAGCTTTTCACTCATCCTCAGTGGACACTTTACTACCATGAAGTCCAGACCATCACATTAAAAAAGAAAAACCAAAAAAAACCTGTTTGACCTGCATGAATGATCCATTAGTAATAGACCAAGTTGAGGCTCTTGACTTGCTTCCCAGCAGGGCTCTTGGTACTGTGTTCAGCCATAGGAAGGGTGTCATGGGGCCTTCCTTCCATCTTTCTTCTCCTAGTTCCCCTCCGTGCTTGGTAGCACTTGGTTGCAGTTGCAAGAAAGTTTTGTGGAGTTTTGGGCTGTGGGCTATATTCCTTTGCCCAAATCTTATTTAGTTTTTCAGGCCCTATATCAAAAGCCACCTCCTCCAGGAAGCATTCTCTGGTTTCTCCTTACCTGTCTACGAGGATGAAACTCATTGAGTCCTAATGCATGGATCACTGTCTACCTTCCATTATTTGTGTCTTTTCCTCATATTGCTCCCTGTGAGCTTCTAATTTTGAGAATCTGGGTCAAGGATTGGTGGCATCTTTGTGTTCTACTCGCCCTCACACCAAAAAGAGCCCACAGTAGACTCTTGGTGGAGATCTTTTGATGAAGGACCCAAGCTAGGCTAAGCAGCCCTATGGAGATGGAACTCAGCCCACATAAGCAAGGCAATTTGATGGCCCCCAAGCCACCACTCCCCATTCCCAAGTCATGGCAGACATTGTCCATCTGTCCCAGTCCTCCCGCACCCTAAGCCTCACTGTGAGCTTCTCACTATAGTGTCCCTGGCCCACAGATCCAGACTTCCGGAAAGAGGCGGGAACACAAGCAACAGGTTGAAAGCAGAGAGTTAACTAGAAGGTTGGCAGCCGTCCAGGATCCTTAACCTTATAAACAGAGCACCAGGATAGTCATTCCTAAAATGAATTTGCCAGGGGAGGTGGGCCAGCATGTGGAAGAAGGAACTTAAAATTTCTCCAGTGATATGAGTCGCAGGAGAAGGTTATCGATGCAAGGCAGAGTATAGAAATTGCCTTAGAGGAGAGACGCAAAGGGCTGCCAAAGGGGTTATTTCCCAAGCTGATTTCTCTAGTACTTTCCTCCTGGATTTCCAGCCCTTGGGCACAGGGCCTGGCAAAAAGTAGGCTCTTAAGTATCTTCAAATCAACTTATTGAACAAATGAATGAACAAATGTCGATTAGGAAAAAAGCAGGTTTCTTCAGACAAACTTTTGTGTTTCCTTTTCCCTCAGCTGCCAGGAAGCTCAGAGCTAAATGCAGTACAAGCCAGCAGTGCTGGGTCATTCAAGGTTGGTTCCTCATTCACTTATTGCTCCTTTTAGTAGTTCCTAGTGTTTTTCTTTTTTTTAAATTAAATAAATATATATATATATATATATTTGGCTGTTTCGGATCTTAGTTTTGGCACTCGGGATCTCGTTGTGGCTTGCGGCATGTGGAATCTTTAGTTGCGGCATGTGGGGTCTAGTTCCCTGACAAGGAATCGAACACGGGCCCCCTGCATTGGGAGCGTGCAGTCTTAGCCACTGGACCACCAGAGAAGTCTCTCTAGTGCTTCACTTTTATTTCCACTGCCCTAATTCATAACATAGGCCACCTCCAGTCCTTTTAGGAAAGCATTTGTATTTTAAAGAATTGGGGCAAAAGATCATCACTGAGGTCTCCTCTACAATTCCTTTCTCAAATGTCTATTGGTCATCAAAGAAACCCAGTCCCCATGAATCTGCCTTGTGGGGCTGAAGGATTTTGTCCCAAGTCTGCTGTCTACTCACCATTCATCATTCCTGCCCAGGGGTCTGTGGGGTCACCACCTGCTGTCTGGACACTCATTCTCCCTGGACCTTCCTTCTTCATTAATCTGTATCATCTCCAGCCTCTCTCCCAGGAGGAATTGAGCTAAATGATGCCTGAATCCTCTTTCCACTGTAGCGAAGGTTAAATGCCACATCTTCGGAATGAAGCATTACAGGGTTCAAATCCCAGCTCTGCCACTGATGGGCTGTGTGACCTAGGGGCAAGTTACTCAAACTCTCTGAGCCTCAGTTTCTTCATCTGTAACTGGGGAAATTAATACCTGAATTCTTTTTTTTTTTTAACTGTTCACAAGTTTACTTCTGAGTTGCAAAAATATTTTCCCTGTAATACCAGCATTCTTGATGTGCAGATGAAATAATTATTTAAAACAAGCAGTAGCTTGGCCGCCTAAATGAACGACAGAGCGTGTGTGCAATGTAGTAGAAAGAAAAGCGTCCCAAGTTAGGAAGCAGATACTCAGGGTTTGAACCTGGCTCTGGCACTGGTTAATTCTATGCAGAAGTCACTTACTCTCTGTTGCCTCCATACTGCCATCTGAAAAGAAGATTGGAGGATAGTGGTGATGGGCACTTGGCATTGCACTAGCACTTTCTCTTCAGTATCTCAATTAAACCTGATATTATTATTTTCAATATTTCATAAATGAGGAAATTGGGGTACAGGGTTGCTAAGAGACTGGCTGGGGGCGTCAGGAACCTGTGCTCTTGTTCATTCCTCTGAAGACCCAGGGTCCCATCCTATTGCTTTACACTCTTTACCTCCAAGCCATTACACGGTAAATTAACAGACCTGAAATCTGCCCACAGGACAGTTTTGTTGAGTCTTTTCAAATATCTTCTTCTTCTTTTCAACTACCTTATACTCTAGCAACTTCCCTTTCAGAGAACAGACTCATAAGGCCCACATTCAGATCATACTTGACAGTTTGCACAGCAGGGAAGGGCTCATGGATATTATATGAAGCAGGTAGCATTCCTTGAGCAAATGGGTTTAGAGAACGCAAGTCACTTGCCCCCAGTTCACAGCAAGTGGCAGGCCAAGCCAGACTTGAGCCTTTATGTTATGACAAAGTCAAGTTGATAAAGGGACAGGATCTAATGCATGACATTGCCCAGGTGACGCCAGACACAGGCAATCTTTTGTCTTTAGTCCCAGGGTCAAATCACATCTCTTTTCTCTTTTTGTCTTTTTCCTCTCTGACCAGTTGCACTCAGTCATGCCTCCTTTGCTACTATTAGCTGGTGTAGATTTTAGTCCTGTCCCCATCAGCCTGGTGAAGTCCTGATCTGCATGGATTTGCCAGTCAGGCTGATTTCCAGTCCTGGCTCAGCCAATTATTAGCTTTGTGCCCTTGGATAAAGTCAATTACTTCATTCACTTCTTTTCCTCAGTTTCCTCATCTGTAAAATGGGAATAACATATAGTACACATTTCATCGGTGGTGAAGCACGAGGACTAGTTGGGATAGCATCATGCTTAGTATAGTGCCTGGTACACAGTTAGCCCGCCACTGATGGCAGATTATATATGTATATATAATATGTACACATATTGTAGCTTTCTCCTCAAAAAAAAATTTTTTTTTTTTTTTTTGCTATGCCACGTGGCATGCAGGATCTTGTTTCCCTGACCGGGGATGGAACCCGCTCCCTCTGCAGTGGAAGCGCAGAGTCTTAACCACTGGGCTGCCAGGGAAGTCCCTCTCCTCACTTCTCAAGTTCTTTGTTAGTTGGCAACAAATGAGAGTGACAATGCCATGTCTGCTATGCCCTTGGGCTGGTGTGAGGGCAGGGGCGTGGTCAAGGAGGAAGGCAAAAGGCAGGAGAGAGGGGGTGAGCAGAGGGAGAAGATCCTGTTTCCGGTCAGGACTTTTGGAGCTGAGTGAGCAGGAAGCTGACAGTATGTCTGGGAGCTTGACGGATATTAACCAGGCTGCGGTAAAGAAGTCAGTACCCGACAGCCTGCAGTCCTGAGGAGAGCCCTGGGCCAAGGAGATAGGAGTCTGGATTCCAGTTCCAATTTTGGGTGGAACTGATGCCTGAGAACCTCAGGCAAAACAGTCCCCTTCTCAGAATGTCCATCTGCACCAGATGAGATCTCAAAACCCTTCCAACCTCGTTCTTCCAGTTTGTGAGTTGTGCAATCAACTGCACACAACTGGGGCGGGCTGGGGCGGGGCCGGGGCCAGGCAGAGGCGGGGAGTGGGTGCGGGGATTCGTCAGGTGGAAAAAGAGCTAACAGCGAGAACGCCTGGAGCAGCAGTTCTCAAACTCTGTGGGCTCAGCACCTCTTTACCATCTCAAAAGTTACCCAGATCCTAAAGGGCTTTCCTTGCAGGTTACATCTTTCAACACCTACTGGGTAGAAACCAAAACTGACAACTTAGAAACAATATTTAATAAAGCTGTTACGTGTTAATAGAAATAACATGTTTTTAATGAAAATAATTTGGGGGGGCAGATGTCTTTATTGCCAGGCAGCTGGATTCTCATCTGCTTCTGCATTCAGTCTGTTATAATGTGTCGTTGTGGTTAAAGCGTATGAGGAAAATGAATTTTTCACTGTCTCCCGTGCTTCCTTTGTGGCAGGCACTACAGGAGGCATTTTACCTGCACTCTCTCCTTTATCCTGCAAACTGCCCTTGCAGATAGAAATGCTTTATTCTCACTATCTTAGAGATCAGGAAAGTGAGGTTCAGCTGAATGGATTTGCCCAGTGTCTCACAGCTTGTAGGTGGCAGGATCAGAACCCAAAGCCAGGCTGCTCTGCTACGGCTGGTGCCAGACCCAATCCATGGAAGGCAGGCCAGCCTGGATGGAGGGGGACGGGGGTCTTTCTCACACTCTGGGCAACAGTCTCTTCCCTGGTCTCCTTTTCCTCCTTTCCTCCTTGGACCATTTCCTCTAACCAGGGCCTCCAGCACCACCATTAACTGCCAGGGCATTGACAGGTCAGCTCCAAGAGATCCGGGGTTCACTGTCTGTTTTGTTCCCTGCTGCATCTCAGGGCCCTAGAACGCTGCCTGGTCCAGTGAATTGGTTGAAGGAGTTCTGTGACACTTGTGAAAATCCTGAGGGAGGGCTACCTTCTTCAAGATTCGCAAAGTAGACACAACTGTTCGATTTATGGGGGAAAAGACGGACTGATAGAATATACATCAGCAGGAAGGGCACGCCTGGCTTAACATTTCAAAAGTGACTCTCAAAGCTTCTGTGGCAAGGGGACATAGGGAAAGCCTTTTAGAGCCTGACCTGCCCGCCTTGAATATATGGGCGAGAGGGGGATCGCAGGGTAGGGGGGACTGTACCTTAATGACAGTGGCTTGCTGTGTGCCAAGCACTGGGCTTTGCGTGTAAACTCAGTTACTCCTCACAACGAGGAGGGGAAGGTGGTGCTATTCTCACGTCCCTCTTTTACAGACGAGGAGATAGAAGCACAGGGGAATGAAGTGACTTGCCCAAGGTCATACAGAGGGTAAAGCCCAATTTGAACCCAGGCCCAGGCCCATCACCCTCAGTCAGATCCTGAAGCTTTCTCCTGGGGACCTCTATCCTTTGGGGGGGGGCGGTTCTTGAAATACTGTAAGTACATAGGCTTCCCTCTTTCCTGCTTTAGCAGATCCCAGGGTTCAGAGTCTCAGGATGGGCACCTTGACATGCTGTCTGAAGACATGTGTCTTAGTTCTGCCCCTGCAGGGAGTATCTCTACGATTCAGGGCTTCACTCTGATTCTGTGCTGGTTATCTTCATCTTGATAATAGGAACTAAAGGCCTATCTTCCTCTTTCTTTTTTGTTTTCTTAATAAATTTTTTTATTTTTGGCTGCGTTGGGTCTTCGTTGCTGTGAGCAGGCTTTCTCTAGTTGAGGCGAGCGGGGGCTACTCTTTGTTGCGGTGCACAGGTTTCTCATTGTGGTGGCTTCTCTTGTTGTGGAGCACGGGCTCTAGGTGCGTGGGCTTCAGTAGTTGCAGCATGCGGGCTCAGTAGTTGTGGTGCACGGGCTTAGCTGCTCCATGGCATGTGGGATCTTCCCAGACCAGGGATCAAACCCTCATCCCCTGCACTGGCAGGCGGATTCTTAACCACTGCGCCACCAGGGAAGTCCCTATCCTCCTCTTTCAAAGAAAACCTATTACAGAAAATTTTAGGAACTCAATCATTAAAGTGTAAATGCCCGATAAGAGTCTCTGGCTTCCCCTCACCCTGGGGGTACTTGCTGCTGGTGGAAGCTTGGTCAGGAGTCAATGGGAAGCATGACGTGGGGAGCAGGTGGGTTTAGGAGCATTGTTAAAACTGTTAAAATTACACCTAGAAGTGGCTGGTCAGCCCCCTCCGCCCATGAAGTGCTCTCTGTAGGACAAGCAAAGCGTTGTAATGGGGTAGGGGGAGGGGGGGCAGAGAGGCCATTAGTGGATGCTGAGGACTTTTCATGGTGGCTCCTCTGTATAGCAGAGAGTAGGAAAAGGTTAACCGCATGGGGGGTATTCTGAATCCCCTGTGGTTTCCTTTCAGGCTGCTCTGCCTCTTCCTGGCTTGGCCAGATCCCAAAGGGTGTGGTCCCTCCCTAATCTTGATTCTGGTTGTTTCTAGGGTTGCAGCAGTGGGGGTGGCGGTTCCAATTTGGGCTGGTCCCTGAGCAGAGGCGGGAGTGGTGGGGTGATGACGCGCAGAGCCCTGGAGGCTCAGCTCTTGAAACACACCAGTGCTCACGACAAAGACAGAAAGTGACACTGAATGAGCACTTATTGTATACTGTGGGCCAGACTCCATGCTACGCCCTTTACACATGAACTCATATATTCCACACGACGAGCCAATGAGGGAAGTGGTATGACTCCCATTGTATAATTGAGGGAACTGGCATCAGTAAAGAGGCTGAGTCGTAGGGCTGCAGGCCGCTAAGATGTGAGTGGTGACAGAGTGGCTGGAGGGTCACAGGGACAGCTGGACAGCGGCTGATGCTAAATGAAACCTAGTGTGGGCACTCAGGCCATGGACAGATAAGGAGAGGCCAGACATCCGTGGAGCTGACCCTCATGCAAGTCCCACGATAGGCTTTTGTGATAGAATGAATTCACGTGTGTTTGGGGATCTGTCTGGCTTCTGGCCTCCGTGGCCGTGAAGAGGAAAGCACATTACCATTTCTGGCCTAGGATTTGGGATCAGATCCAGCAATACTGATTCCTTCAGTATACCCACTTGCAGGGTAACCTGGATTTCTATCCCCTGCTTCTGTGAAGAGAGGTGGTGAACAGGTAAGGATCAGCTCAGAATAAGAAGGGAATAGTTAGAGGTTTAAGAGGCAGCCTTGAGTCACAGTTGTGAGTTCTGATTCTGCCCCCTTGTTAAATCTGTGGGCTCTTGGGCAAATTACCTCACTATCCTGAGCCTCAGTGTCCTCATCTGTAAAATGGGGATAATGAAATTATCTCCCCACAGGGCGCTTGCGAGGGGTGAATGGGGCGGGCGGCAGGTAGAAAACGCATAACACAGTGCCTGGCTGGCACTTAACAGATCCTCATAAACGTTAGCTATTACGTTTATTGTTTTTGTGTGCATTTTTCTCTGCCAGATTACTTAAGGATCATATCCAAAATTTAAAGAGTAAAATAAAATAGAATGAGATGGTTGGACTAGACCATCTCTCATCTCTCCTGACTCAGGAACTATTTCACAGTAAAATATAATTTTACAAACCCCCATGAGAATTATTTGGGCTATATCATAATTTTCTATGGTCCATGAAAAAGGAATTGTTTTTAAGTCAAATGTACTATTTTTTTAAAATTAATTAATTAATTTATTTTTGGCTGGGTTGGGTCTTTTTTGTGGCTAGCGGGGGCTACTCTGCGTTGGGTTACGCGGGCTTCTTGTTGCTGTGGCTTTTCTCGTTGCGGAGCACAGGCTGTAGGTGCGTGGGCTCAGTAGTTGTGGCTCACAGGCTGAGTCGTTCCGTGGCATGTGGGATCTTCCCGGACCAGGGCATGAACCTGTGTCCCCTGCATTGGTAGGCAGATTCTTAACCACTGTGCCACCAGGGAAGCCCCCTAAATCAAATGTACTATTTTTAATAAGTGTATTATTTCCAAAATTTCCCTAACATTTATTTTATTTAAATTATATGCATAATATATAAAAACAAATTTTGACTTCTCCCCACTTTACAGTGGCATATGTGCTTGATTTGCTTTAAATTCATGACAGAAGAAAATGCATGGTTGCTGAACAAATTTTAAAGTGATGTTTTATGGGGGGACCAAATAGACATTAAAATAGAATGAAATGGGGAATTCCCTGGTGGTCCAGTGGTTAGGACTCAGCGCTCTCACTGCCAGGGGTCCAGGTTCAATCGCTGGCTGGGGAACTAAGATCCCGCAGGCCCTGCGAGATCACTGTCATAAGTCGGGGGTTTGCATTCTTGCATTTGGTGCTTAAAAGTCTGATTTGTAGGGCTTCCCTGGTGGCACAGTGGTTAAGAATCCACCTGCCGATGCAGGGGATGCGGGTTTGAGCCCTGGTCTGGGAAGATTCCACATGCCGCGGAGCAACAAAGCCCGTGCACCACAACTACTGAGCCCATGTGCCACGACTACTGAAGCCTGTGTGCCTAGAATCTGTGATCTGCAACAAAGAGAAGCTACCACAATGAGAAGCCCATGCACCACAATGAAGGGTAGCCCCTGCTCGCCTCAACTAGAGAAAGCCCGCACGCAGCAATGAAGACCCAACACAGCCATAAATAAACAAATTAAAAAAAAATCTGATTTGTACTTTAAAAGAGAATGTTATGTTTGTTGTATGGTAAGATAAAATAGCTCTCAGGTCCCTATCTGCAAGCACCTCTCTGCATATGCCTTGCAGGTATAGATTACCTTTATGCCCAACACAGGGAAAGAAAGAGTACATATTATTTTCTCTTTTTCTTTTTCTTTTTTGCGGTATGCGGGCCTCTCACTGTTGTGGCCTCTCCCGCTGCGGAGCACAGGCTCCGGACGCGCAGGCTCCTGGGCCTAGCCGCTCTGCGGCACGTGGGATCGTCCCGGACCAGGGAACGAACCCATGTCCCCCGCATCGGTAGGTGGCCTCTCAACCACTGCGCCACCAGGGAAGCCCTATTTTCTCTTTTTAACATTTTGTAACTCACAAGAATTTTTATGACAAGGTATATAAGGAATTTGATCAGATAAATGCAAATAATAAATCTTGAGACTTATCTGCAGGGGAGTCATCATCTTCCTTCTCCTATTTCCTTGTGTATTCGACCTCAGTGTTCACTTTGATTCCTTTATTTAATCACTGGTTCATAAAAGGTATAAATTAAGCAATATAAGATTAAGAATAAGACCAATGTAAAACCTTGCATCAGCCAAAGCCACTCCAGTGGCCAAATGATGAACAGCCTGGTTGGGGGTCATGAGGTTATTGTTTGTTTGATCACCACTAACTGCTGCTTTTGATTCTTCCATTTATTTTATTTTATTTAAAAAATTTTTTTTGGCTGCGCCATGTGGCTTGCAGGATCTTAGTTCCCCAACCAGGGATCGAACCCAGGACCCTGGCAGTGAGAGTGCCAAGTCTTAACCACTGGACCACCAGGAAATTCCTGATTCCCGTGTATCTTAAGAAGCTCTCACCCTGAGAAAAATATCTTTTAAATGGCAAAATAATTATTCACTAATTTTTCAAAAAATGAAAACATTCTAATAATGTGAACCTTCTGGAACACCTTCTTCCCTGTTGGGAAGAGCTGGTGGAAAGTAGTGGAAAGACAGACCCAGGCTTGACTCTTGTCTTTGCCATTTACCTGCTGTGTCTGAGCCTTGGTGGCCTCATCTGTCCAATAAGTATTACGTGACAACTTAGAGAAGGTCCATGAAGCACCTCACTCCCCCCTGGTCCTCAGCAGGCTCCCATCTCCTGCTTTTGGCTCCATCAGATTCCCCAGGATCCAGGCAGATACATGGAGACACATAAAAGATGGACTCATTGAACTCTGACAGAGGCAACACTGTGAATGCAGCTGTGATTCTCAAAGAGGAACTCTGGAGTGGCCGCAACCCCCAGAGAGGAAGGCAGGGGGGCTTTGGTGGGAGGGGCTGCTTCTGACTCACTGGGTGAGCAGATCAGGGGCCTCCCCTGTGCAGGTGGGAGCAGGTGGGGGAGGAGAAGAGAAGCAGCAAAACCCACAGGACGCCCAACCCACCCATGTTGTCTCTTCTGCCCGAGATCCCACAAACATCCTCCCCATTTGGATGGGATACCCACAGCTTTCCTTCCCACGCCTGGGTCTAATGACACTGGGGAGGATCCTCCCCACCTGACCTACCCCACTGATCTGCCCTGGTCTGCTATTTTCTTTCCTTTGGGGTCTTCGCTGCATGGGGGTGGGGGCAGGACACACCCCATGCTCTGTGGACCCTATCTCTCCAGGATATGGTGGGAATAGGGAATAATGGTCTTGTCCTTTTCTGCTGGAAGAGGGCTGACCCTGGAGCCTGCATTGCACCTTACTGCTTACGAGGCACTTCCCACAACTGTTTTCCTGTTTGATTCTCACCACAATGTACCATGGTTCTGGATTCAGACACACCTGGGTTTGGGTCTTGGCTTTGCCATGTGACCAGCTGTGTGAACTTGAGCAAGGTCTTAAGCCCGTGTCAGCTTCAGTTTCTCACCTCTTAAATGTGGGTAGTGACAGCATCTCTCCCACAGGCTGCTGTGAGGATTGAAAGAGGTAAGTCTTCAGGACTAGCAGAGCTCCAGCATATGGTGCTAGAAAGCTCAGTAAATGTTAACTTCAGAAAATAAACAAGCACCCCTTTGAGACAGGTAGATAATGCTACCATAGCTTCATATTTAGAGTTGAAGAGACTGAGGTTGAGAAAGGTGATGTGGCTCAGCCAGGGCCTCCTGACTAATTGGTGAGGGAGACTTGGGTCTTCCACAGGATTCGGTGATGGACAGCACAAGCTTTGGAACCCGCAGAGCAGGACCCAATGCTGGCTCCTCTCTTCGTCGGCCATGTGACCTTGAGCGAGTACCCATTGCCTTTGAGCCTTGGTTTTCCTCCTCTGTAGGGTAGGACAGCCTGTCTCCCTTTAGAGTGCCCTTGGCGTCTCCCGGCTCAGAGACTTTGCGCAGGGGTGGGGTGGAAAGCAGAAGCTGTTGGAAGACAGCCCTTCTTCCTGTCCTTTGTGAAAAACCTAAGAAGGTTAAGCTGGTGTCCCAGGTGGGTGGGGAGAGAAGAGCCAGCATCTGTGATCGAAAGCCGAGGAGAGAGGAGAGATGGCCCCACACAGGGAGGGGACCAGAGGTCATGGGTCCTTGAGTGTTGGGGACCTGGGCTCTGGCCTGGAAGTGCCTTGGGGAGACGGTGGGACCTCTGGGGAAAGTTGCCAGGTGGCATACCCTGAGGGTGAACCCAAGACACAGGGGATTCGAGCCTTGGCAAAGAACCCGGGCTCCAGGCTGGACTTCAGAGGATCCAACCCATTTGGACAAGGGGCATTCACCAAAGGAGGAGCCTGGGTGGCTTCTCTCACTCTGTGCTCTGCAGGTGACCCTAAGAGTTGATGTGTGATGCTTGAAGGTGGGGGTGGGGGCAGGGGAAGCTCCGTACACACTGAGGTTCAGTTACTGACCAGTTCAGGAGGATGGGGGCTCAGAGTCTTATTGAATGGGCTTTAATAAGAATGAATAGGGACTTCCCTGGTGGTGCAGTGGTTAAGAATCCGCCTGCCAACGCAGGGAACACGGGTTCGAGCCCTGGTCCGGGAAGATCCCACATGCCACGGAGCAACTAAACTAGACCCATGTGCCACAACTACTGAAAGCCGCGTGCTTAGAGCCCATGCTCCACAACAAGAGAAGCCACCGCAACGAGAAGCCCAGGCACCGCAACCAAGAGTAGCCCCGGCTCAACGCAACTAGAGAAAGCCTGCGTGCAGCAACGAAGACCCAGCACAGCCAAAAAAAAAAAAAAAAGAACGAATCAAAGAACATTTTATGCATATCTGAGAGCGTGAGGTAAGATTCATAGATGCAACAAGATGAGGAAGGAAGAAAAGAGACTGGCGCTGAGGGCTCTGCTCAGCTGAGCCGGGCTGCCATTTTCCCACCTTAACCCGACCTTAACAAGCCAAAGGATGAAGGACATGCTTCACTGATAGAAATTGATGCTTGGCCCCAGGGCAGGTTAGGGGCCGTCTCGAGGTGAGCCAGAAGGCGGATGCAGAGCTGGGGCCAGAGTCGTCGGGTGCCACCTCCCAGGCCTCCCCAGATTCCTCCCCAGCCCCTCCCCCACCTCAGTCCTGGTCTCTATGCCCTGAAGGTGTCTACATGCCACCCGTTCCAGGGAAAAACAGCGCGCAGCCTCATTTATCCTCATCTCTAATCCAGGGCCAGAGCAGGTGGAGTCAAGATCAGAATCTCCACCTCAGCCACCTGCTGAGCCCAGCACAGGTACCCATCCTAGCGCCGGTATCATCCCATCGACACTCCCACGAGCCTGTGACTGATGGTCCCGGGCCCAAATTTCTCAGAAGAGGAAGCTGAGTGGGAGAGAAGTGGAGTGATTTGTCTGAGGCCATAGGGCTACTAGAGGCTGCGCTGGGGTTCGCACCTGGGCACTGACCCCAGAACACGCTTGTCAACACTACTGTTCGCTGAGTGGAACCTCCAGGGAAGTGGACCCCTAGCCTTCTGGGTCTAGTGTGGACTAGATCACACTACGTTACCGAGCTGCCTCAACTGGGCAAGCTGCATCTCTCTGTGCCTCAGGTTCCCCACCTGTAAAACAAAGGCTGGGACTCACCAGATGGTCTTTTCCAGCCTTAGTCTTTTGGGGTTTTTTCCTGGCCCACCATCTGCTGTTTAGGCCTGTACCTTGTAAGGCAGGAGGGCCTAGTGGTTGAAGAGTGGGCCATGGAGCCAGAATGCCTAAGTTCAAGACCAGAGCTCTCATTTAACGCCCATATGACTTCAGGTAAGTCGCCGAGCCCCCGTCTGTAAAGTGGGGAATGATTTAGACCATCGTGAGGATTAAATAAACATGAAAGGCCCTTAGCACAGCACCTGGCACACAGCGAGGCCCTCTGCGGGCCGTGATCATCACCTTGTGTCCTGACTTGGGCGGACATGAATGCTGAGAGCTGATTCTTGTCCTGTCCAAGGGTGAGGACGGCACCAGCCCTGAACCTTCCAGGGGTTGGTCCTCAAAAACCTCAGGAGTCCTCTACAACATCAACCCCCTGGCCCCAGGCAGTCGCACCCAGCTTCCTACAACCCTGGAGGGAAAGGATAAGGTAAGAACACAGGTTTTCTGGAATGAGGAAGAAGCCCAAAATAAGACAACACAAAAAGCTACTCACGGTTGTCCCTGGCTGAGCTCCCTGACCCAGCTGGATGTTGAGGGGTCCTGGCAGTTGTGTGTCTAAGGCCCAGCCCTGGGTCCCAGTCAGAGCTCCTGTGGGGCTGCTGCCCTCAAACCAGCGTTCTCTTGCTTTTGCTTTCTCACAGATGAGTGAGTGTGGGCAGCTCTGGCCTTCCGTCCCTGTCACCACTTCCCCTCTGGGTACCCAGTGTCACAACGTCCTTGCCCTTACAGTTGAATTGTTTCTCATGGGGATCTCTGGCCAGGGCATAGGCCCTGGAGTCATGGGATTTGGGATCCATCCCAGCCTAGCTGTTATGATCTTGAGCAATTCACTCAACCTCCCTAAACCTTAGTTTCTTCACCTGTAAAATGGGGATAATGCACCCATTTTTTTTTTTTTACACAGATCACCTAAAAGGACATTCCATTCTAATGCTCTTCCCCACCAGAGCTTTGAAATCCAAATGCCTACAGGCACCAGGCAGATAACATAAATGGGTGAAGGATGCTGGTAGGGGGCAATAAGGAGTGGTGGGGACTGCAGGGGAAACGGGGAACACATCTCTCAGCTCCAGGCAAGCCTTGCTACTTGGGAGTGCAGTCCCGATTGCTAGATGTTCCAAGCATTTGGAAGATGTACCACATTTTTCAACAGATACTAGAAAACCTGACTTTTATGTAGTGGCTTCCAATTTTAGAATGTTGACCACAAAGTCAAATCTTCTAAAAATGCTAAGTGGGTCAAATCAAACACCATTTTCAGTTTATGTTTGCTGGACCATGGGATCCCGGAGGGCAGGGAGTGTGTAGCCAGTGCCCAGTCCGACACCTGATACAGTTCAAACTATTCTCACACCTGTTATGAGCTAGAATATTTAATGAGAACCTACTTCTCCTTAGGGATACAAAGATGAGTACAATAAAGTTCTCACCCCCTAGGGTAATGGCCTTTAATTATGTCATCAGATCTTTTCACCTAATGCCTCCCACCCCCATACACACACACCCCAGACCCCAAGGGGTAGATCTGGGCCAGTAATTCTCAAGAAGGGAGATTTTGCCCCCGAGGTGGAGTTACTAGATTCAGCGAGTAAAAATCTAGGATGGTAATATTTGAGACATACATATACTAAAAATTATTTGTTGTTTATCTGAAATTGATATTTAGCTGGCCATTCTATATTTTATCTAGCAGCTCCACCCAGAGGGGACCTCTGGCAATATCTGAAGATGTCACACCGGGAGGGGATCCTACTGACATCTAGTGGGTGGAAGCCAAGAATGCCACCAAACATCCTACCGTGCGCAGGACACAGGAATTATTCAGCTCACAATGTCCATAACACAGAGGTGGAGAAATGGCTCTAGAACCAGCCCAGGTCCCTTCTGAGCAAACCCCACTCTGGGAGGCCTTTCATTTGATGACAAGTCTTTTGGGGAGCCCTCTTGTGCCTTTCCTAAGAGCAAGTAATTGACAGTAAGGATGGGAAGAGACCCTGGGATGCTGAGAAAGAGGAAAAAGGAGACAGGAGGTAGCTGGGGTGTGGGGGCCACCTGCAACCTACATCAGACTTCTGTCTGGACCGGAATTGGAGAACACCAAGGTTGAGCTGGCAAAGATCCAGCAGAGGCTTCCTTGACACTGACTCCCAGACCCCTGGTTTTGAGGAAACCCCATCATGAAGAAGAAAGGGGAGGTTGACCCCAAAGCCTTCTCTCCATTGCAGCCCAGAGAGTGGAATGGCAGGCTGAATGCATGAATGAGGAATAAATGAATGAATGAATGAGGAAAAGAAGGAAGCTACTTAAAGGCTAAGGTGGAAAGAACACTGGGACTCTGGGTTCTAGTGTGGTTCTGCCACTGCCTAGCTGTGTTACTTCCTTTGTCTGGCCTTGATTTCCCCACTTCTAAAATGATAGGTGCTTCTATAACTTGCGCGTGTATCAGAATCACCCGAAAGGCTTGTTAAAACACAGATTGCTGGCCCACCCCGCCCCAAGTTTCTGACTAAAGTATTCTGGGGTGTGGCCTGGGAATCTGAATTCCTAACAAGTTCCCAGGTGATGCTGCTGGTCCTTGGCCACACCTTGGGCAGCACTGGACAACGTGATGGATAAGGGCCCGTCTTGCTCGGTCGGTCCAGATCTCCAAGTCCTCTGGCTATCGTGCGCAGGGCTGAGGGGGCCCACGCAGGAAGTCTGTTCTGCTTTTCCCCAGGGAGGGCTAGGTGCACCTGCAGGGGAGGGTCCAGGAGTCGGTTTTTTCAGTTCCTAGTGGACAGCTTCCCCCGGCCCTTGTTCTGTGAGACACTGCCATCTACTGGACGCATCTGCCCATAGTTGGGCCCAGAGCACTGCCATATTTGGGGCCTGATTGAAGGAGGAACATTCCTGGGTCGTGTCTTTCCTACCAGGCTTCAGGGAAGCCGCCTCGGTAACTTCTAGGCCATCTGACTCTTTCAGAGGACTCAGCTTCCAGTATACAGGGCACCTGAATTAACCTGGGAAAATAAAAATAAAATGCTCTGGCAAGCTTGTGGAATAACATTTTAACCAAACTGTTGCTATTTTCTGCTTAAAAAAACCCTGACGTACAATTATCTTAATCTACTAAATGCAGATATTGGTGGTGATACTTACATGGAAAAGGATTTGTGTATCTTTGCAAGTTTTTACTACTAGCACCCTTTTAGGTGGTTGCATAATGCATGCTTAAGTCATGGTTATTCACTTACCAAATTGGGCAAAAAAAACAATAGCAATGATGGAAAGCCTGTGATGAGACACTCTTGTACATTTAGTGGGAATATAAGCTGAAAGTAAGTGGAACTAGGTTCTCCAGTGTGGTGGGTGGTTTGAGTGCAGTCTCTGGAATTGGGCTAGCCTTAGGTTTACTTTCTGGTTTGGGGAGAATCTACAGTTGCTCAGTCAAAGCACTTTCTTTTTTTTGGTCTCAATTTTTTCAACCAGGAATGAGGAACCAGGTCCCGGTCAATGTTTCTCAAACTCTAACTTCATCAGACTCTCCAGGAGAACTTATTAAAGTACAGAGATGCTGTACAGATGGCTAATAGGCACATGAAAGATGCTCATCATTGCTAATTATTAGAGAAATGCAAATCAAAACTACCATGAGGTACCACCTCACACCTGTCAGAATGGCCATCATTAAGAAGTTTACAAATAACAAATGCTGGAGATGGTGTGGAGAAAAGGGAACCCTCCTACACTGTTGGTGGGAATGTAAGTTGGAGCAGCCATTATGGAAAACAGTAAGGAGGTTCCTCAAAAACTAAAAATAGAGTTACCATATGATCCAGCAATCCCACTCCTGGGCATATATCTGGACAAAACTATAATTAAAAAAGATACATGTACCCCTATGTTCATAGCAGCACTATTGACAGTAGCCAAGACACGGAAACAACCTAAATGCCCATCAACAGAGGAATGGATAAAGAAGATGTGGTACATAGATACAGTGGAATACTACTCAGCCATAAAAAAGAACAAAATAATGCCATTTGCAGCAACGTGGATGCAACTAGAGATTATCATACTAAGTGAAGTAAGTCAGAAGGAAAAAGACAAATACCGAATGATATCACTTATATATAGAATCTAAAATATGACACAAATGAACCTATCTACAAAGCAGAAACAGACTCACAGACATAGAGAACGGACTTGTGGTTGCCAAGGGGGAGGGAGGGTGGGGAGGGATGGACTGGGAGTTTGGGATTAGTAGATGCAAACTATTACATATAGAATGGATGGACAACAGTGTCCTACTGCACAGGGAACTATATTCAATGTCCTGGGATAAGCCATAGTGGAAAAGAATATAAAAAAGAATGTATATATCTTTATACACACACACAACTGAGTCACTTTGCCGTACAGCAGAAATTAACACAACATTGTAAATCAACTATACTTCAGCTGAGAGAGCCCTTGCCATGTCTCAGGAGGTTGACACAAAGGAGGTTGTGCCTCTCGGCTCTGCTGATTGTTCCTTGAAGGAATGAGCTCAAGTGGCCAAACCATATGACTTTTCAAGAGATACCCCAAATCTGGAATTCCTTGATTTTTTAATCAAACATGTGTTTAATTAAACAAAAAACACATCTTCAGCCCGGATCTATCCTGCGGGCCTCCAGTTTGCAACCTCTGCCTAAGGACCCTTCTGGCTCTGCATTTCCATGTTGTCTCATCCTCTCCCTCTCCAGCCCTCCCAGTGAGGATAGCTGGTAATTTCTCATAGATGAATGCACGCACATCCCCTCCCCAAGGGTACCTATTCTTCCCTTTTCCAAGATATTGCCTTTGTATGTCAAAAGAAGGGGACGTGTGACTCCGCATCCACTCACAGCTAACTCTGAAATGCATCAGACCCCACCTTTGCTATTTGTTGGGCCTTTTTTTCTGATTATGAAATTAAACAGAAGTCACAGACAATGTCCACATATGTGCAAGTTAAAAAAGAGAAGCAGAATAAGACGTGTGGCATACTACTATTTTTGTAGATTAGAAAACACCTACACACAGAAAACAATACAACATATTTTACAAGGATACATTTAAAGTCAAGGTTATTTGGTGACCAAAGAGGTACCGCATAGAGGTTACCTGTAGTGGAGAGGGAGGGGCAGAGGGGAGCGCAGGAGGAAGGGGGATAAAAGAAATTCAGTACATCAATGAATCAGTTACCTGCGAGGAGGGTACCCTAGACTGGAGGGGGCTACTTAAGACAGTAAACTCACCCAAGGGGCCCCCCTAAAGGTGTAATAATTCTCATTGCAGACATTTGGGAAATTTAAAATATATGTGAGGGAGAAGACAAAAATGCCTGCCTCCGATCCCTCTGCAGGGAACCAGAGAGCCACTGCTAGCTTTTTGAGCAAGTCCAGGCCAGAGGTGCTGAGGGCCTCAGCATGCCTGTGGGGGCCTTGGGGACGGAGGAGAGAGGACGGCTAAAAAGATGAATTAGAGGGTGGATCAACAGAACCTGAATTTGGAGCCAAACTTTGAGCTCTGGTGCCCAGGCGAAGCATGTGGGTATTTCCATCGGCTTTTTGCCCTGGGGGGCAGAGCCCAGCCAGCAGGGAAACAATTAGCTCTATAAATAACAGCGTTGGCAGGGGCTGAGGGCAGATCTGAGCCTGCTAGGCTCAGGGACCTGAGAGAGTTTAATAGTAGCCTCGTCTCTCACCATTGGGCTCTGACAGCAGTGCAAGTGCAGGCAGATAACCTCTGGGCTCCCGATCAAGACCTGTGGCAGGCGTCTTCAGTAGCAGAGTACTGGATTTGGATTTTCCAACTGGGTCTGGCCATGAGAAGCAATGCAGCGCGGTGGTTAAGCATCTGGGCTCTGAAGCAGATGGACCTGGGTGTCCATTCCCAGTTCTGCCACTGAACAGCTGTGTGACCTTGATCAAGTTACTTAATTTCCTTGAACTTCAGTTTTCCTTTGTACTAATACTCCCTAGCAACTAAATGCAAGAAATGGAAAGCACCATATAAATATCAGGGACAACTGTAAACACAAGATTAATGAGACAGATATAGATGCCGTCACTAAGACTCTCTCCCCGACCAAACTGTAGACAGGTTCCTCGGAGTCCCCTTTTCAACTAGGCCTTGATGTTGGTCCCTGTCCTGCCTTAGGCCTGCCCAGCCCAGTCTTAGCAAAGAAAGCTACTAAGTCATCCTCCCCTCCCACCATTGATATCTTTCAAATTCCTCATCCCCCAACTTTGTTTTGTTTTTTGGCCGCGTGGCATGCAGCAGCTTAGTTCCCTGACCAGGGACCTGCAGCGGAAGTGCGGAGTTTTAACCACTGGACCACCAGGAATGTTCCCTCATCCCCCAACTTTGCTGTCTCAGTCCTTGGCCTGCCTTTAGCAAGAATCCCCCTACCCTCAATATCTCTTCTTAGTAACTTTCAACCCACTGGCACCCTCACCCTGCGCCTTGGCTTTAAATCCCCAGCTGCCTTTGCTGTATTTGGAGTTGAGCCCCATCTCTCTTCCCCATTGCAATATTCCTATCGCAGTATTTCTGAACAAAGTTTTCCTTACCATTTTAACAATTGTCAGAATAATTTTTCTTCAATGTCCCCAATCAGAACAAAAAATTTAAAAGTTAACCCAAGAGAAAACCATCGTCGGGCAGTAAATCCTACATTCCCATCGTAAACTTCATACTATCCCAGTACCTGGCGCGAATGCCCAACCCACGGTGGGCGCTCAACAAGTATGTGTTGAATGAAAAAATGGGGACTGTCCCCGGGGAGGGAAAAATAATGGGAGTCATAGTGCTTAAGAGCTGAGTTCTATCTGCTCCCTCAGCTCAGGGGGTGGGATGCTTTGTGGAAGAGCACCAGGGGTCAAGAGATCTGTGTCCGGTCCCCAGGGCTGCCCTAGCTCTCGCTATGAGCCCCAGTCCCCTCATCTGTGAAATGAACAGGCTGGTTTAGTAAAAGTTAAAAAAAATTTTTTTTACTGTAATCCATGAAAAATTCATTTTACATTATGACCCATTACATTTCTAACATTTATACTCGGCCATAAAAAAGAATGAAATAATGCCATTTGCAGCAACATGGATGGTCCTAGAGATGACATGCTGAGTGAAGTAAGTCAGACAGAGAAAAACAAATATCATATGATATCGTTTATATATGGTATCTAAAACAAATGTTACAGATGAACCTATTTACAAAACAGAAATAGAGTCACAGATGTAGAAAACAAACTTATGGTTACCAGGGGGGAAAGGGGGGGAAGGGATAAATTGGGAGATTGGGATCAACATATACACACTACTATATATAAAATAGATAACTCATAAGGACCTAGTGTACATCACGGGGAACTCTTTTTTTCTTATGGAATAACTTTTATTTATTGAGCTTTTTTTAAAAACATCTTTATTGGAGTATAATTGCTTTACAATGGTGTGTTAGTTTCTGCTGTATAACAAAGTGAATCAGCTATACGTATACACATATCCCCATATCTCCTCCCTCTTGCGTCTCCCTCCCACCCTCCCTATCCCACCCCTCTAGGGGGTCACAAAGCACCGAGCTGATCTCCTGTGCTATGCGGCTGCTTCCCACTAGCTGTCTATCTTACGTTTGGTAGTGTATATATGTCCATGCCACTCTCTCACTTTGTCAGCACAGGGAACTCTTCACAATACTCTGTAATGACCTACGTGGGAAGAGAATCTAAAAAATAGTGGATATATGTGTATGCGTAACTGATGCACTTTGCTGTACAGCAGAAAGTAACACAACATTGTAAATCAATTATACTTCGATAAAAATTAATTTAAAAAGAAAGATGAACATCCAGGACACAATACGACGTTGACCCAGCTGTCCTTCCTCCCCCTCCCCCATATCCTTTAGTTTTGTGGGTCTTTCCAAGGGAAATAAAAGTGAATCGTGCAAGACCATCTTAAATTGATTTCGTCACTTCTCTCAGGAGCTTTGTTTCCTGCTCTGGCGAAGAGCTTATTAATTATGAGCTGTGTGGAGCTGAGGCTATGCCAACGTCAGGTGAGGTTGTTGAACATGCATAGTATGCTCATCCTCTCTGAATTATTTGAAACACAGAGCCAAGTGATTACCATATCAATATTTCCTTCACACGCTCTGTGATGGAGTTTGCTGGTCAAAACGTCGTTATTTCTTTGCTGGACAGTTTTGAGATTTGATATCTAAGTCTTTGAGATATTCCAAGTTTTCCATTAGCTTTTGTGGCAAGCATTAGTAAAAAAGGAAAATTGTACTTAAATAGCAATTTAATTACTTAAATAACCAACTATCTAAAAAAATAATAATAACATTTACATGCTATGAATAAAATTACAGCATCAATTTCATGTAACAGTAATAATCCTCTTCATTCTCTTCAAATCTACTCTGTTTTATTCTTTAAAATGTTATTTGTAGCCAAAAACATAATTTTTAATCACCCACAAACTGAAATTTGCAAACACTTGTTAGAGGGCCTCCTGTCCGGGTCTGGAATTCTGACCCGCCTGCATATCACTGCCTCTGCGTCTTTGGTTATGCTGTCACCCCAGCCTGTAGTGTCCTCTCCCTCCTGCTTCTCTGTCTGATCTTGACTCCTTCCTCCAGGCCTAACCAAATCCTTTCCCCTATGGATCTTCCCTGCTAGGTCACAAATCCCACTTCTCAATCTGTTTTTGGTTTTGTTTTTTTCTTGAATGGTTACATCTGTCAAATAGCTGGTAGGTATTTATTTGCCTACTTCTGTGTCTAGAACTGTGCTTGGGTCTATGGAGGAGACCAAAAGGCACATGTGATCAGCAAGACATAGGGAACAGGGAACAGGAGAACGCAGCCTGAGTGGGGTGGGGGCGGTTTGAGTAGCGGGCGTTGTCCTGGAGGAGTGGGGAGGGCAGAGAACCCTCTTTTCACTTCCCAATTCAGAGAAATGCAGAGAGGGCAAAGAGAGTTAAGGCTGAGGACAAAATGAGCCCGAAGGCAGGGGAGGAGCAGGAAGGACCGTTCTTTAAACAAAGAGGAGGCAGCGTCCAAGGCCTCCATGCAGGGTCAAGGGAGGTGGGTCAGAGGGAGGCCCTTCCTGATGCCTGACTGGCTGGGCCCGGTGATTAAGCAATCTTAGGGTCAGCAAAGGTGGTTTCCACTCTGGGCAGATTCCAAAGTGTCCAACTGGCTGGACACTCCTGACTCAGAGTTGGCTCAAGAAGCTGTCGATAGGTTTATCTTGAACCTTCCAAGAAAAGAAAGTTGACTGGACTATTTCACGGTTTTTAATCGTAGACTGAATAGCAATAAAGATTCTCTCCTCGACCAAATTCTACTCAGGCTCCCCTGAACTTTTCAATCAGGCTTCAACTTTCGGACTTTCACGTTCATCTCTGCGCTGTCCAATTTTAGCAAGAATTCTGCGAGGTTGGTTTAGTTAGAATCCCCCATCCTCCACGTCTGATCTCCCTCCATATCTAATTGGGTTCCTCAGCCTCCACCAGCTCCAGGAAATGTCTGATCGCCCTGGCCGGCCTTCAGCAGGAATCCTGTTAGGGCAGTTTAGCCAGAATCCCACCCCTCACACCCCTTACTCCTGATGTTGCCTCTTAGTAATTTTCCATCCACTCACACCCACCCTGCCCCTTGGCTAGAAATGCCCACGTGCCCGTACTGTATTCAGAACTGAGTCCGATCTCTCTCCCGCTGCAAAAAACCATTGCAGTTGTCCCTACACTCATCATAATGCTCCCCTACCCCCAGCCCTTGAATAAAGCCTTTCTTACCATCTTTAACAAGTGTCATGAATAATTTTCCAATAGCTTTCAGGACCCATGAGAGGACATAGGAGACAGTCCACAAGCAAGGGGTTGTGGGGAATGCCTGAATGGTTGAGGAAGCAACGGTGGAGGCAGGACTGGACTGGGGTTCAAGTTCTAGCTCTGCTTCATCCTGGCTGTGTGATCTTGAACAAGTCTGAGCCTTAGATGCTTCTCCTGTAAAATGAGAGGATGGGGTGGACCGCCCAGCTCTGACTTTCAGTAGGTACTTAGTAAACATCCATTGGATAAATGAAAGGAAAATAAAAACAACCCCCAGGTATTGAACCCTTACCATGCACAGTTCTAGACACATAAGCAGACAAATAAATACCTACCAGGTAATCGACAGCTATAACCATTCAAGAAAACAAAAACAGATTGAGGGGACTTCCCTGGTGGTGCAGTGATTAAGAATCCACCTGCCAATGCAGGGGACACGGGTTCGAGCCCTGGTCCGGGAAGAGCCCACATGCCGCAGAGCAACTAAGCCCGTGCGCCACAACTACTGAGCCTGCGCTCTAGAGCCGGTGAGCCACAACTACTGAGCTCGCGTGCCACAACTACTGAAGCCCACATGCCTAGAGCCTGTGCTCCACAACAAGAGAAGCCACCACAATGAGAAGCCCGTGCACTGCAACAAAGAGTAGCCCCCGCTCACTGCAACTAGAGAAAGCCCGCGCACAGCAACCAAGACCCAACGCAGCCAATAAATAAATAAATTAAAAAAAAAAAAAAAAACAACAGATTGAGAAGTGGGACTTGTGACCTAGCAGGGAAGACCTATAGGGGAAAGGATTTGGGTAGGCCTGGAAGGAGTCAAGGCATAGAACTAAACTTTTCAACAAACACTTTTTCATTTGTGAGAAAATCTTCACAAGTCTTAGCAATAAAGATCATATATCCATATTACATTACATATGGAAATATAACATAGTCTTTCCTAGGAAGGAGTTAGAAGGAGGTCCAAGTGATTTGGCTGAGTTCAGGTCTACCATCCTTTGTGCCCTGGATTAAAATCTTCAAAGGGTCTTATAGGCCAGGAGGCAAATCTTCTACTTTACTTCACGATTTCCTGTCCTCCTGCTTCGATTTATGTTTCTTCAAAGCACTTATCAAGGACTTCCCTGGTGGCGCAGTGGCTAAGAATCTGCCTGCCAATGCAGGGGACACAGGTTCGATCCCTGGTCCGGGAAGATCCCACATGCTGCAGAGCAACTAAGCCCGTGTGCCACAGCTACTGAGCCTGCACTCCAGAGCCTGTGTGCCACAACTACTGAAGCCTGCAAACCCTAGGGCTTGTGTGCCGCAACCACTGAGCCAGTGTGCTGCAACTACCGAAACCCGAGCACCTAGAGCCCATGCTCCGCAACAAGAGAAGCCACCACAATGAGAAGCCCGCGCACCGCAACGAAGAGTAGCCCCCACTTGCTGCAACTAGAGGAAGCCCAAGTGCAGCAACGAAGACCCAACACAGCCAAAACAAACAAACACTTATCATCATCTGACACCCACTATATAGTTTTTGAAATATCACCAAACACTTTATTTAAAAGGCTGACATTTACTATTACTCACTCATTCATTTATTCCAACGTTGAAAGTGATGTTGAATGCCTACTCAGTTCTTGAAGAGTTCTTCATTTATTCCTTCTACATTGCTCTTCTTTATGTGCATCCAAGTTTCTGACCTATATTTTACTTCTTCTTGAATAACTTCTTTCAAAATTTCTTGCAGAGAAAATCTGCTAGCAATTAATTGCCTCAGTTCTTGTTTGTCTGAGAGTCTTCATTTTCATTTACTTTCGAAGGATAATTTTGCTGGATAGAATTCTAGGTTCATGGGCTTTTTTCTCTCAACACACTAAATTATTCACTCCACTCTCTTCTTACTTTCCTGGTTTTGGATGAGAGGTCTGGTGTAATTATTATCTTTGTTCCTCTATAGATAAGGTATTCTTTCTATCACACTATCCCCAACTTCCTGACACCTTTCAAGATTTTCTCTTTGTCTTTGGTTTTCTGCATTTTGAATATGATATGTCTAGCTGCGCATTTGGGGGTATTTACCTCACTGGATAAGATTTCTGTGCTTCTTGGATCTGTGGTTCAGTGTTTGTTATTAATTTTGGAAAGTTACCAGCCATTAATATTTCAAATATTTCTTCTACTCCATTCTTTCTTTCTTCTCCTTCTGGTAGTCCAAGTAAGCATATCTTATAACTTTTGATATTCTCTCATTGTTCTTGGATACTCTGACTTGCTTTTTTTTCTTTGCATTTTAATCCAGTTCAGCATTATGGTCTGAAAGCCAGAAACTTGTATTTATCCAAAGGTCCTTTCTATAAATCTCTATATTTCACTTATTTGTTCATTTGTCTGTTTCTCTTCCCTAAAATATAAACTCCACGAGGGCAGGGATCTATGTCTATTTTGGTCACTTCTACATCCTCAATGTCTAGAACAGTGTTTGGTACATACTAGGTGTTCAACTAATATTTATTGAATGAACAAATGAGTGAATGAAGTAGCTGAACCTCAGAAAGGTTAACTAAAATGACTTACCCAATGTTATCCAGCCAGCAAGGGGCAGAGCTGAAATTCAAACCCATGGAGTCAACCCATTTAACTTCTACGTCATAACTGTCTCTTTTATTCAATGAATGTTTATAGAGATCCTAATTCCCATTGGGCCCTGTTCTAGGTGCTGGGGTTACAGCAGTAAACAAAACGAAGTCCTTGCCCTCATGGTGCTTGCATCCTAGTATCCTCCCATAAAAAAAGAGATGTAACTTTATAATATTGGGAAGGTGGATGCAAGGCCGAGAATTGAGTTGCAACTCCCAGTTGCATGCCCATGGTAGACATGACTAGTCGATAGAGGCCCTTATTCCTGCTGAGGCCAGTGCTACACACAATCCTCCACAATGCAGCACTACAGGCTGCCACTGTCCACTGGAGTTGGCACTGAAATAAACCTTATTTGCCATGTGTGAATAGGTGAATCAATAAGGGCATGAATCCCAGTCATGCACTGTGCAGCCAGAACCTCTGGAACCACAAATGCAAGGCCCATGGCTGGCCCAGGGCTTGGGGTTTCTTCCCACTGGTCCCAGGCAGTGTCTTCCTCGTTCCTTTTCCCAGCCAGTGACCTACCCTGGGGGAATGGAGGGCAAGGAGACTCACCAAGGTGCAGATCAGATCGAAAGGCCCTACAGGTGACCAGGTTATGTTGAAGCTGGGAGCGTAGCCTGGTGTAAGGAATGGGCATAGGCTCTGGAATGGGCAGCTCTGGGTTAAAATCACTGCTTCTCCATTATTTGTGTGGCCTCGGGCAAATCACTGCACCATTCTGAGCTTTAGTTTCCTCACCTGTTAAATGGGATAATGCTCTGGCTTCAAAGGGCTGACATGAAGATTAGATGAAATAATCTATATAAAGGGACCAGCTTAGTGCTTGACACATAGTAGGCACTCAACAAATGTTTGATGAGTGAACAAATGACTGCATGAGTGAATGAATGCACAAGTGATCTAGCATGGAAGGTGGACACAAAAGCAAGACTGGCAGACTGCATTATCCAGAGATGACCTAAACGAAGCCTCCCATCTGTATGACTTCTCCCATTGAGAGGTGAGGTTTATGTCACCTCCTCTTGAAATTAGGAAGACTTTCATGATTATTTTAACTGAAAGAGTATGCCAGAAGTTATGCTATGTGACTTTCAAGGCTGGGAACCCTCGCTCTTGAAGACTTCAGTTACCATGTAAAGGATCTGACAGCCCTGCGGTTGCCATGCTGTGTGGAAGCCCAAACTCACCCATGTGAAGAGACCACAAGGAGAGGCTGTGAGAGACCATGAAGACAGAGAGATGCCCAGTCGGCTTCATCCACCATCTGCCACCAGCAACCACATGAGAGACCGAAGTCAGTCTGCCCGGCCGATCCTTCCTGTATGCTGGACCCACAGAAACTTGGAGAGATAATAAAACCATTGCTGTTGCTTTAAACCATTAAGCTTTGGGGTGACTTATTAGGCAACAATAGTAACTAGAACCACAGGTAACCCAAATACTCTCCAATGAGTGCTATAATAGAAGTGTGCACTGTGTGTTTGAAAACACAGAGGAGGGAGCCATGAAAAGTAATTGAATGTACGACGTGAAGAAAGAAATTACACTAATACATCTAAGAGGATACACTGTCAAACTGAGTTGTTGTTGGAAGAAATCTTTACTTTATTTTTTATTTTATTGAAGTATAGTTGGTTTACAATGTTGTGTTAGTTTCAGGTGTACAGCCAAGTGATTCAGTTATGTATATAGATAGATAGATAGATAGATAGATAGATGATAGATATAGATATACATATATTCTTTTACAGATTCTTTTCCCTTATAGGCGATTACAAATATTGAGTACAGTTCCCTGTGCTATAGAGTAGGTCCTTGTTGGTTATCTATTTTATTTATAGTGGTGTGTATATGTTAATTCCAACCTCCTAATTGATCCCTCCTCCACCCCTTTCCCCTCTGGTAGCCATAAATTTGTTTTCTATGTCTGTGGGTCTATTTCTGTTTTGTAAATAAGTTCATTTGTATCTTTTTTTTTTTTTTAGATTCCACATGTAAGTGATATCATATGATATTTGTCTTTCTCTGTCTGACTTACTTCACTTAGTATGATAATCTCTAGGTCCATCCATGTTGCCACAAATGGCATTATTTTACTATTTTTAATGACTCAGTAGTATTCCATTGCATATATGTACCACATCTTCTTTATCCATTCATCTCTCGATGGACATTTAGGTTGCTTCCATGTCTTGGCTATTGTAAATAGTGCTGATGTGAACATTGGGGTGCATGTATCTTACCGAATTTACCTTTAGATGAAGGTTTTCTGATACGGGAACTCAAGGACAATCTCCATTCCACGCTGTCTTAGGAAACCTCCCTGGATTTCCATTGCCCCCACCCCCAACCCCTTTTCCCAGACCTGGGGTCAAGTTCTGAACTCCCATAGCTTTCAGGCTGCTGAACAACAGAAAGAGCATTGGACTTGGTGTGAGAATTCTTGGGTTCAAGTCCTGATCCACTGGCTACTAGCTGAATGATTCTGGGCAAGTCAGTTTGTCCAAGTCAGCTAAACCTCAGGCTCCTCATTTATGGAAGGGAAATGCTGTAACTGCTAATGTTATTAAATGCTCTGTACCTCCTGGGCTTTGAGCCCTTTAAACACACCACTTCCCTTAATCCTCACAACCACCCAGTGAGATAGAGATTATCATCTCCATTTTCCCAATGAGGAACCTGACCCAGAGACATTAAGATATTGCCCAAGGCTGTGCATCATTTGAGTGGCAGGGCTGGGATTCAAAACCAGGCTGTCCAACTCCAACGCTTGTGCTCTTAACATTGTGTTGACCCAGTGGGGTGGGGCGGAACTCAAGGAGAGCTTGTGAAAGTAAGTGAAAGTGCTTCTCTAAATGAAAGTAGTGCTGTATGCAAAACGTGAAGAAACTTATTTATAGTTCTTTGTAGCTCCCTCAGAACACTTGGCTTGCTCTGCTGTACAGTGTACACAGTTGCTCTCATTTCTGACTCTTGTTGTCAAAATGCCTTAAAGGCAAGATCCATGTCTCATTCATCGCTGCACCCGCAAAGGATCCAATCCAGCTCCAAGGACTGAATTGGAGCTCAGGAAAAAAGAGTGGATGGAGGGAGTGGATTCCTTGTTTAAGCTGAAGGGCTAAGGCAATTATATCTGCTCATTACAGTGTAATGAAAACAAGAACACCTTTCAAAAACACATAAAAAAAAATCTCAGTGTTCCTGAAACACTTCTAAACCACACTTTCTATCCTGGGCTTTAAAACTCAACGTATCATTTTCTCGCTGAGAGTTTGTAGATGCGGTCTCAACAGAAGGGGAAGAAAGAGAAGCAGAGAGTCTTTATGGCCCCAGCAGACTTTCCCGGACACATTCCTCAGGGTAGGAAGAGGACCTTCCGTTCACAAGCAGCAGAATCTGACTGGGGAGGAGGTGGGGGAGAAGTTATTTGAACGCAGAACTCTCTCAGGCCCAGAGGTTCTGTGGAAACAGAACTTTTTTCAAAGTTCTCTTGTGTGTGACCTGATCCAGAAACTCTGGGGAAGTTCAAGAGATTTGATGTTATGAGCTGCCCATGAAGTTAGGTCCAAAAGCTTCCCTCAAGCTGAGGTTCTTCTTATAGAAGTCGTGAGAACTGGGACTTCCCCAGTGGCGCAGTGGATAAGACTCTGCGCTCTCAATGCAGGGGGCCTGGTTCGATCCCTGGTCAGGGAACTAGATCCCACATGCATGCTGCAACTAAGAGTTCCCATGCCACAACTAAGGAGCCTGCCTTCTGCAACTAAGATGTGGTGCAACCAAATAAATAAATATTAAAAAAAAAGAGGGCTTCCCTGGTGGCTCAGTGGTTAAGAATCCGCCTGCCAATGCAAGGGACATGGGTTCAAGCCCTGGTCCGGGAAGATCCCACATGCCGCGGAGCAACTAAGCCCGTGTGCCACAACCGCTGAGCCTGTGCTAGAGAGCCCACGAGCCACAACTACTGAGCCCGCGTGCCTAGAGCCTGTGCTCTGCAACAGGAGAAGCCACCACAATAGGCCCGTGCACGGCAACGAAGAGTGGTCCCTGCTCGCCACAACTAGAGAAAGCCTGTGTGCAGCAAGGAAGACTGAACGCAGCCAAAAAAATAAATAAAAAATAATTTAAAAAAAAAAAGAAAAGAAGAAGTCTGGAGAGCCTATACCATTTCCAGTGTAGCAAGAAGAGAAATTCTTCAACATGTTTGTGTTAGTGGGCTTGTCACTCATTTTCCACAGTGAGTAGCAAACTTCCTTAACAAGTTGACACTGAACCAAAATAGGATTCATTTGACGAGTGCTAAATGCAGGTGAAAGAGCTCATTCTTCTGCTCATGAACAGTCATCTGAGACTTTTGGCAATTGTAAATTTAAGCTCTAAATTATAACCGATAACATTTTACATTCACCTGAGCTATTGAAACAGCCAAGTGTGCATGGATAGTACAACAGCTAAAAACAACAGCTTTGGAATCAGACAGAATCATTTTGTAGCTGTGGGGCCATAGGTAAACAGTTTAATCTGTTTAAACCTTAATGCCTTCCGGTACAAATTAGGTCTAATCATAGTTAAAGATTTCCAGGGTTATTGTCAGGATTAAATGAGTATATGTACATATACGTGGCTTAGTATATTAAATCCTCAGTAAATGTTAGCTCTTCTGGTAGGCAGCCCCTAAAATGGCTCCCAGTAACCCCTGCATCCTGGTACCGTCAGCCCTCTGTATCCATGGGTTCTGCACCCCTAGATTCAGTCAACCACAGATTGAAAATATTCCAGGGGGAAAAAAATTCCAGAAAGTTTCAAAAAGGAAAACTTAAATTTGCCACAAGCAGGCAACAATTTACATAGCATTTACATTGTGTTTACAACTATTTACATGATGTTTACATTGTATTAGGTGTTATAAGTAATCTAGAGGTGATTTAAAGTATATGGGAGGGTGTGCCTCGGTTATAAGCAACTACTATGCCATTTTATACAAGGAAGTTGAACATCTACAGATTTTGGTATCTGAGGGGGTCCTGGGACCAAACCCCTGCATATACTGAGAGACAACTGTATTTACATCCCTTCCTCCTCTTGACTGTGGGCTGGACTCAGTGACTAGCTTCCAATAAACAGAATATAGCAAAAGTGGTGAGATGTTAGGGACCCTGAGTAGCCAAAACAATCCTGAAAATGGAAGAACAAAGTTGGATATCTCACACTTTCTGATTTCAATACTTACTACAAAGCTACAGTAATCAAAACAAAGGGAAACTGGCATAAACACAGACATACAGATCCATGGAATAGAACAGAGAGTCTAGAAATAAACCCTCACATATATGGTCACATGATTTCCAACAAGGGTGCCAAGACCATTCAGTGGAGAGAGGACAGTCTTTTCAACAAATGTGCTAGGAAAACTGAATATCCACAAGCAAAAGTATGAAGTTGGACTCTCATTTTATACCATATACATAAAATAACCCCAAAATGCATCAAAGACCTAAACATAAGAGCTAAAACTCTTAAGGAAACATGACACAAGAGCTTCACCATGTCAGATTTGGCAAAGACATGTTGGATTATGACACCAAAGACACAGACAACAGAAGAAAAGCTGAGCAAATTGGACTTCACAAAAACTAAGACTTTTGTGCCTCAAAGGACACTATCAACAGAGTGAAATGGCAACCTATCGAATGGGAGAAAATATTTGCACATCATATATCTGATAAGAGATTAATATCCAGAATATATAAAGAACTCCTAAAAATCAACAATGACAAAATGACCCAATTCAAAAATGGGCAAAGAAGTTGAATAGATATTTCTCCAGAGAAGATATACAGATTGCCAATAAGTATATGAAAAAGATGGTCTACATCACAGATCATTAGGGAATTGCAAGACAAAACCACAATGAGATACCCTTTCACAACCATTAGGATGGTTAATATAAAACAAAAACAAAAAAACCCAGAAAATAACAAGTGTTGGCAACGGTGTGGAGAAATTGGCACACTTGTGTAGTGCTGATGAGAGTATAAAACTGTGCAGTTTCTATGGAAAACAGAATAGTGGTTCCTGAAAATTCTTTAAATATAATTACCATACGGTTCATCAATTCCACTTGTGGCTACAAAACAATAGTTGCAAGCAGGGACTTGAACAGATAGTTGTTACACCCATGCTCATAGTAGCATTATTCACAATAGCCAAAAGGTAGAAATAACCCAAATGTCCATCTACAGGAGAATGGATAGGGAAAATGTGGTTTATCCTTACCAGTGGAATATTACTGTCTTAAAAAAGAATGGAAATTCTAATACATATTACCACATGGATGAACCTTGATGATGTTATGCTAAGTGAAATAAGCTGGACACAGAGGGAAAGTATATGATTCCGCTTCAATGAGGCACCGAGAGTCGTCAAAATCATAGAGACAGAAACCTGAATGGCGGTTATCAGGGGCTGAGGGGAGGGGAACATGGGGAGTTAGTGTTTAATGAGAACAGAGTTTCAGTTCGGGAAGATGAAAAAGTTCTGTAGATGGGTAGTGGTGATGGTTTCACACCAGTGTGAATGCACTTAATGCCACTGAACTGTACACCTAAAAGTGGTTAAGTTGGTCAATTTTATGTTATGTATATTTTACCACAATACGAAAACAGCGGGGGGATGTTACTTCTGAGATTAGGTTGAAAAAGACTGTGACTTCCATCTTGCTTGCTCTCCCACTTCAACTCACCCTGAAGGAAAATGTTGCCGTACGGTGTGCTGTCCTGCGGAGAAGCTCCCGTGGCAAGGAAACGAAGTTTTCAGCCAACAGCCAGGAAGAACCTGAGGCCTGTGGACAGCCAGGTGAGTGACTTTGGAAGTGGATCCTTCCCCACATCCAGCATTGAAATGACGGGCTGACTCCTTATCGCGATCATGGGAAGACCCTGAGCTTCTTTCTTATTTATTGAATAAGAGAAAAAAATGAAAGCTCAGAATCAAATTACAAAAAGAATTGTTAAGAATGAAATACATGAACAGGTGATTATCATCCTATCTCAAAATGAATGAACACAGGAATGAAAACCGGACTATCTAAATAAACCTAATTTTGCCAGTCATCGGAGTTCCAGGACTGTCTGCTCATACAGGTTGCTTTGCATGGCAAGAACACATGGGCACTTCCGGCATCCAGTGCTGGTACAAGACAACCCTCAACATTCACCCTTAATGATTAACACCGTTCAGGCCCCAGGGAAATGCTTTCCACATCCCTTGCCCCGTGATCTTGAAACATAGGGCAATCGCATCCAAATGACATGAAGGTCTGTGGTTGATTTTGTCGTTACGAATGTAAATTTGACAAGGTATTAAGATAGGACATCTTTTATTTAAATGATTTTTAGTTTGTCCCATTTAAATAATTACACAAACGATATGTGGGTCTCCGTCTGCACCCTTGCCCCAGACCCCATATGTCAGGGTCTCAGTATCATAGTATGTTGAAAAAGAAGATCCATGCTATAAAGAAGTATCTTTATTTTACTTTTTTTCTGCTTCTTCTTTTTTTTTTTTTTTCCTGTGGTAAAATTCACATACCTTAAAATTTACCAACTTAACCATTTTTAGGTGTGTAGTTCAGTGATTAAGTCCATTCATATTGTTGTGCTACCATCAGCATCTCCAGCACATTTTCATCTTGCAAAACTGAAACTCTATATGCACTTTTTGTTTGTTTGTTTTTATTGAAGTATAGTTCACAAGATCATGTGAAACTCTATACTCATTAAACAATAATTCCCCATTCTTCCTCTTCCCAGCCCCTGGTAAGCACCATTATACTTTTTGTCTCTATGAGTTTGACTACTCAAGGAACTTCATATAAGTGGAATCATACAGTATTTATCTTTCGGTGATTAGCTTATTTCACTTAGCATAATATCTTCAAGTTTCAACCATGTTGTGGCATCTGTCAAAATTTCCTGCCCTTTTAAGGTGGAATAGTGTTATCGTATGTATATGCCACATTTTGCTTACCCATTCACACATCAATAGACACGTGAGTTGCTTCCATGTTTTAGCTATTTTGAATAATGTTGCTGTGAACAGGGGTGTAAAAAATAATCTGTTTTTTGGCCATGCCGCAGGCATGCGGGATCTTAGCTCCCTGACCAGGGATCGAACCTGCACCCGGTGCAGTGGAAGCGAGGAGTTTTAACCACTGGACCGCCAGTGAAGTTCCTGAGACCCCACTTTAAATTCTTTTGGGTATGTACCCAGAAGTGGAATTGATGAACCGTATGGTAATTAGATTTTTAATTATTTTAGGAGCCATCATACTCTTTTCCACAGTGGCCATGCCAATTTGCATTCCTACCAGCAATGCACAAGGGTTTCAATATCTCTGCATCCTCACCAACACTTATTATTTTTTGCTTTTCTGTTTTTGTTTTTATAATAGCCATCCTGATGGTTGTGAAGAGGTATCTCATTGTGGTTTTGTCTTGCAATTCCCTAATGATCTGTGATGTAGACCATCTTTTTCATATACTTATTGGCAATCTGTATATCTTCTCTGGAGAAATATCTATCCAACTTCTTTGCCCATTTTTGAATTGGGTCATTTTGTCGTTGTTGGTTTTTAGGAGTTTTTTATATATTCTGGATATTAATCTCTTATCAGATATATGATGTACAAATATTTTCTCCCATTCAATAGGTTGCCATTTCACTCTGTTGATAGTGTCCTTTGAGGCACAAAAGTTTTAGTTTTCGTGAAGTCCAATTTGCTCAGCTTTTCTTCTGTTGTCTGTGTCTTTGGTGTCATAATCCAGCACATCACTGACAAATCTAAATCTTGTGTCATGTTTCCTTAAGAGTTTTATCTCTTATGTTTAGGTCTTTGATGCATTTGGGTTTTTTTTTTTTTTTTTTTCTTTTAGCGGTACGCGGGCCTCTCACTGTTGTAGCCTTGTAGCCTCTCCCGTTGCGGAGCACAGGCTCCGGACACGCAGGCTCAGCGGCCAGGGCTCACGGGCCCCGCCGCTCCGCGGCATGTGGGATCTTCCTAGACCGGGGCACGAACCCGCGTCCCCTGCATCGGCAGGCGGACCCTCAACCACTGTGCCACCAGGGAAGCCCTGGGGTTATTTTTTTGTATATGGGATAAAATGAGAGTCCAGGGACTTCCCTGGTGGCACAGTGGTTAAGAATCCGCCTGCCAATGAAGAGGACACAGGTTCGAGCCCTGGTCCGGGAAGATCCCACATGCCGCGGAGCAACTAAGCCTGTGTGCCACAACTACTGAGCCTGTGCTCTAGAGCTCCTGAGCCACAACTGCTGAAGCCTGCGCACCTAGAGCCGGGGCTCTGCAACAAGAGAAGCCACCACAATGAGAAGCCCATGCACTGCAACGAAGAGTAGCCCTGCTTACTGCAACTAGAGAAAGCCCATGCACAGCAAAGAAGACCCAACTCAGTCAAAAATAAATAAATAAATAAATAAATACCTTGAGGATATTAAAAAAAAAAAAGAAAGAGTGGGATTCTTTAAAAAAAAAATGAGAGTCCAACTTCATACTTTTGCTTGTGGATATTCAGTTTTCCTAGCACATTTGTTGAAAAGACTGTCCTCTCTCCACTGAATGGTCTTGGCACCCTTGTTGGAAATCACGTGACCATATACGTGAGGGTTTATTTCTAGGCTCTTTATTCTATTCCATGGATCTGTGTGTCTATGTTTATGCCAGTTTCCCATTGTTTTGATTACTGTAGCTTTGCAGTAAGTATTGAGATCAGAAAGTGTGAGACTCCAACTTTCTTCTTCTGTTTTCAAGCTTCTTTTGGCTATTCAGGGTCCCTTGGGACCCATATGAATTTTAGGATGGATTTTTCTATCTGAAAACAAATGTCATTGGGTTACTGATAGGGATTGCATTGAGTGTATAGATCACTGAGTAGTATTGACATCTTAACAATATTAAGTCTTCCAATCCATGAACATTGGTGACTTTCCACTTATGTCTTCTTTAATTTCTTCTAGCATTTAAAAATTTTTTATTTTAGTTTTCATTGAACAAGATTTTCACCTCCTTGGTTAAATTAATTACTAAGTATTTTATTCTTTTTGATACTATTATAAATGGAGTTGTTTTCTTAATTTCCTTTTCATATTGTTCATTGTTAGTTTACAGAAATGCAACTGATTTGGGGGTGCTGACTTTTTATTATGCTACTTTGTCAAATTTGTTTATTAGTTCTAATTGATTTTGGTGGAATTTTAGGGTTTTCTACATACAAAATCATATCATCTGCAAACAGATAATTTTACTTCTTTTCCAATATGGATGACTTTTATTTCTTTTTCTTGCTTAATTGCACTGTATAGGACTCCAGAACTATGTTTAATAGAAATGGCAAAACTGAGCATCCTTGCCTTGTCCTGTTCTTAGAGGAAAAGCTTTCACTCTTTCACCATTGAGCATGATGTCTGCTGTGGGTTTTTCATACATGACTTTTATTATGTTGAGGTAGTTTCTTTCTATTCCTATTTTTTTGAGTGTTTTATTTTGTCAAATGCTTTTTCTGCATTAGTTGAAATGATCATGTGGTTTTTACCTTCATTCTATTTAAGTGGTGTATTACATTGATCAATTTTCTGTATGTTGAACCATTCTTGCATATCAGGAATGAATTCCATTTGGTCATGGTGTATAATCCCTTTACTATGCTGTTGAATTCAGTTTGATAGTATTTTGTTGAGAGTTTTTGTATTAATATTCATAAGGGATATTGGTCTGTAGTTTTCTTTTTCTTTTTTTTTCTTTGCGGTACACGGGCCTCTCACTGTTGTGGCCTCTCCCGTTGCGGAGCACAGGCTCTGGACACGCAGGCCCAGCGGCCATGGCTCACGGGCCTAGCCGCTCCGCGGCATGTGGGATCTTCCCGGACCGGGGCACGAACACGCGTCCGCTGCATCCGCAGGTGGAGTCTCAACCACTGCGCCACCAGGGAAGCCCTGTAGTTTTCTTTTCTTGTCGTGTCTTTGTTGGCTTTGGTAGCAGAGTGTTATAAAATGAGTTAGGACATGTTCCCTCCTCTTCAATTTTCGGGAAAATTTTGAGAAGGATTGGTGTTAGTTCTTCTTAAATGTTGGTAGAATCCACCAGTGAAGCCATTAGGCCAAAGCTTTTTCTTTGTCAGATTTTGATTACTGATTTAATCTCCTTACTAATTATAGGTCCAGTCAGATTTTCCATTGCTTTTTGACTCAGTCTTTGTAGGTTATATGTTTCTAGAAATGCTTCCATTTCATCTAGGTTATCCAATTTGTTGGAGTACAGTTGTTCATAGTACTCTCATAATCTTTTTATTTTTGTAGAATTGGTAGTAATGTCTCAACTTTCATTCCGGATTTTGAGTAATTTGAATCCTCTCTTTTTTCTTAGTCAATATCGCTAATTTGTCAATTTTGTTGAATTTCATTTTAAAGAACCAACTTTTGTTGATTTTCTCTGTTGTTTTTCTATTCTCTATTTTATTTATCTCTGTTTGAATCTTTATTATTGCCTTTCTTCTGTTACCTTTGAGCTTAGTTTGTTCTTTTTCTAGTTCCTTAAGTAGTAAAGCTAGATTGTTGATTTGAGATATTTCTTGTTTTTAGTGTGTTTATACGTACACATTTCTCCCTTAGCACTGTTTTTGCTGCATTGCAAAATTTTCGGGATGTTGTGCTCTCATTTTCATTTGGTTTTAAGTAGTTTCTAATTTCCCTTGTGACATATTTGACCCACTGATTGTTTAAGAGTGTGTTGTTTAATTTCCACAATTTTGTGATTTTTCCAGTTTTCCTTCTGTTATTGACTTCTGACTTCATCCTGTTGTGGTCAGAGAAGACACTTTAAATGATATCCATATTTTAAAATATATTTAGACTTAATTTGTGACCTAAAATATGGTTTACACTGGAGAATGTCCCATGTGCATTTGAGAAGAATGTGTGTGCTGTTCTTCTTGGATAGAGTGTCCTGTATATGTGTTAGATCTGGTTGGTTTATTGTGTTGTTCAAGTCCTCTATTTCTTTACTTATATTCCATCTGGTTGTTCTATCTTTTAATGAGAATGGCATATTAAAGTCTCCAACTATTGTTGTAGAAATATCTATTTCTCCCTTCAGTTCTATCAATTTTTGCTTCATACATTTGATTGTCTGTTATTAGGTACATAAACTTATTCTTTTAAATCTGTTCAGGTTGATAGTTCTTTTCCAGTCAAAACACCCATTTTCATGGGGAAGTGACCTTTTTGCTTACTTGTAGGCAGGACTGACATTTAGCCAATGGCCCTACTGGCTGTCTAATTTTGATTGGTCAAATGTCTGATTGGATGTTGTCTGTGCTACACCAGTTGTTATTTTATATTACCATCCTTTCTTTTGGGTAATAGAATTCTGTGGTCACTTTAAATTTTAAACTCAATTTTTTTTTTGAGACTGTCAAGAGAATTTAAATATTTTATTATATAAAGTTATACCCAAAATTGTGCTTCATTTTTTCACTATATACTTTAACTGAAGGACATTTGTAAAAGTAGTACACTTCAGAAATCCTGGAAGAAATTCCACTAGCTATAGGCTATTTAAATACGGCTTAAGGAAAGTATTAAAAAAAACAACAACAGAGGAGTACAAATGAACTTATTTACAAAACAGAAGTAGAGTAACAGATGTAGAAAACAAACTTATGGTTACCAGGGAATAAGGGCGGTGGAAGGGGGGATAAACTGGGAGATTGGGACTGACATGTACATACTACTATACATAAAACAGATAACTAATAAGAACCTGCTGTATCGCACAGGGAACTCTACTCAATACTCTGTAATGGCCTATATGGGAAAAGAATCTTAAAAAAGAAAAGGAGTGCATGTGTATAACTGATTCACATTGCTGTATACCCGAAACCAACAAAACATTGTAAATAAACTACACTCCAACAAAAATTTTTATAAAAAAGTATTAAAGGAAAGCCAGCACCATATAAACAGCATACACTTAAATCAAAGAGATGAATGCTTAACATACAGAGTAATTTTTTTAATTCACGGATAAACTAAAGGTCCACTTCAAGATGTTTCTCTTGTATACTTCATTTGTTTTGTTAGCAAGCAAAGCCCTGAAAGGGACGGCTTCATCTAGTCCTCAGACTCGGATCCATCTTCATGTTGACTAATCTGGAAGTAACGAAGTTCATAAGTCCCCTTGTTAGATGCAACCACACGGAGCCAATCACGAAGATTGTTCTTTTGAAGGTATTTCTTGGTAAGGTATTTCAAATACCTTTTAGAGAACTTTCTCAGAAACAACTGTGATTTTATTCTTGAAGCGTTCAATGTGAACGACATTCCCAAGATTTCCAGTTTTTCCATTCACTTTAACCTTCTCCCGTAGAAACTATTCCTATTTTAAAACAGAAAAAATGCCACACTAGGGAAGAAAACCCTAGATATTCACTAGGGAAGGTACCAAAATTTCCAGAATCAAAAGTTCCATCTTCTACTGGATGAGAAAGGTCCAAATTAAACTTCCAGGTTGACTTCTTAGGCTTCTTGTCTTTCTTCACCTCCATCTTGCACGCCGGCAGCGCGATCCTAAACTCAGTTTTAACTCAGTAATTAAAACTGGTCAGTCCCGGTTATAATCAGAACTCTGAACTTGGTTGAGAGTTGATGCTCTCTTCTTCCTTATTTCTCCTTCTGCAGCTTGCTAACTATATAGCTTTTGACATCTCTGAGATTTCAGTCACAGAGGAAGAAGTGTAAAGGAGAGCAGGAAAGTTCCTTCTGGATCAGAGCTCTTGTCAGATGGCTTTATGTTTTCCTGGCTTGATGAATATCAAAAGCTGCCTCTTTTGCTCTTGGGCACTTTGGGGGGTCCTTCAGGAACTCCTGTTCGTGAGTTCACCTGGCTGTAATTTCTTTGCAGTGGGCTGTGCTCCTCCTTAGGCTGGCTCCTGCAGAGGCTCCCTCAGCTGCTGCCTCTTAGCAGTACGCTTTCACTGCAGGAATACCCTTGTGGGCAGGATCCCTCTGAAAATAACCCCACGTATGGGAGACTATATTTATAGTCTAGTTTTTCTTTGCTTCCTTTCTAATTGGCGTTAAGAATATATGTGCAAGTTTACTAGGCTGATGATAGCCTGGACTCAGAAGGGTGGCTACCTTCCATTCCAGAGCAAGCTGTATTCTGAGCATTTTCTAGAAGTACAGACCCTGAAGACTAGGTCAGTGTAGCAGGTTAAAAGCAGAGGTTTTTGTATCTCATTGACCCAGGTGTGAGTTCTCTGCGTGTGATTTGGAGAAAATCATTTAACCTATCTCTCTGAATCTCAATTTTCTCATCTGTTAAATGGGGATAATAACATTACTTACCTTAGGGGGATTCTGTTGAGAATTAAATAAGATAATGCATATAAATTGCTTAGTACACTGTCTTGCTCATTGTAAAGTGGTCAATACTTACCCCTTATTATCTAATGAGGGGTACATTTGGAATATGCAAAAGGACATAACTTTGAATTGCACAAGGAACACTTATAACAAAATAAAATAAAGATCTATCAATTAAAGGCAAGGAGACGGTATAAAAATTCAGCCATGGTGAACTGGAGTCAAGAGACCAGACTGTCCTTGGGGAAGATATGTCACTTCCCCACGCATTAGAAGCTGTGGAGATTCCTTGGTGCTTGTGTAGTCACACCATGGTGTCAACTAGGCCAAAGTGTTAATCGCCTATTAAAGCTATGTCGCTATGTCTTTTGTGCTGTGGCAAAACACAAGCTCTTGGGCCATGGAAGCTTGAAGCTCAGTCTCTTCCCAAACCTATGCAATCAGCCAGAGAACATCAGCCACGTGAGTCAGTGGAAAATTCCAGATGTTTGTAGCTCATTAACTGCCAAATCGATGAGTATGGAGGCTGTCAACTGTGCTGAGTAAGTAGACTTTATTAGCATCATGTTCCCTGAAGAAAGAACTGTCTCACAGTCATATTTCTTAAAGGGGCCACATAACATGCCATCTTTAAAAAACCTTTTCAGATTCTTTAGACTACTTCCCTTCTGTGTAAATTCGCTAACTCCTCTTACAGACCCAATGTCACGGAAGCAGCCATAAATAACAAGGAGGGAGGACTTCCCTGGTGGCGCAGTGGTTAAGAATCCGCCTGCCAATGCAGGGGATACGGGTTCGAGCCCTGGTCCGGGAAGATCCCACATGCCGTGGAGCAACTAAGCCCGTGCGCCATAACTACTGAGCCTGCGCTCTAGAACCCGCTAGCCACAACTACTGAGCCCATGTGCCACAACTACTGAAGACCCTGTGCCTAGAGCCCGTGCTCCGCAACAAGAGAAGCCACTGCGATGCGAAGCCTGAGCACCACAACGAAGAGTAGCCCCCGTTCGCCGCAACTAGAGAAAATCCGCATGCAGCAACAGAGACCCAATGCAGCCATAAATTTAAAAAAATTAAAAATAAAGATAACAAGGAGGGAGAATAGTATCTCAAAGCTGGAAGCCTGAGACTTCACTTTTACCCTGATGTTGGGGGCATACATTAAAAGTCTTACCTATATATTTACTCTAGCAATTTCACCTCTAGGAATTTATTTAAAGGGAATTTATTTTAAAGAAAATTTATTTAAGGAAGTGAAGATTTATCTATAAGGATATTCAACTCAGCACGTAATAGCAAATGATTGCAAGCAACAGTGGGGGGGGGGTTGGTGAAATTAACGACAGATGATCACAACATAAACACTGTTAACAACCATGTAGGCATGTATATATACACAGAAACACGTTCACAATATATTGAGTTTAAGAAGTGAAAAAAAGTCAGATAACAAAAGAACATATGCCATTTATTACCACTCTTATAACAAGAAAAAAAAAAGCTCAATAACAAGGACTTTCTATGTGCCAGGCATTGTTCTAAGTACTTCAAAGATGTTGACTTAGTTAATTCCCTACACTAACTATTAGGTATTGTATTATCCCCATTTTACAGATGAGGAAATTAAAGCACAGAGAGGTTAAAAATCCTGCCAAGGTCATATGCCAGTAAGTCACAGAGCTGAGATTTGACTCTGGACAGGCTTTGGAGTCTGTGCTCTTACCACTCCATACTGCTTCTCAGTATAGAAAAAAGGCTGGAAGGACATCCTCTGAAAGACTTATCTCTGTGCTTATCTGGGAGGCAAGATGTTTTATTTTTTTTTATTTTTTTATTTTTTTTTGTTTATCCGCCTTTTCTACAGTTAACATATGTTACTTATGTAACAAGATAAACTCCAATAAAAATGTTTAAGAGAGAAGATCTTTGTTGCTGACTTGAAAAAGTCTCTCTGAGCCTTAGTTTCTTCATCTGTAGAATGGTAATAACACCTCTCCTGTAGAGCTAATGCCAAGATTGTAATAATGCTTGTGAAAGCACTCTGATAGTGTAGATTTGGAATGTGTTAAAAGTGCTACGTGGGGCTTCCCTGGTGGCACAGTGGTTGAGAATCTGCCTGCCAATGCAGGGGACACGGGTTCCATCCCTGGTCCAGGAAGATCCCACATGCCACAGAGCAACTAAGCCCGTGCGCCACAACTACTGAGCCTGTGCTCTAGAGCCCGTGAGCCACAACTACTGAGCCTGCGTGCCACAACTACTGAAGCCCACGCACCTAGAGCCCATGCTCTGCAACAAGAGAAGCCACCACAATGAGAAGCCCACGCACCACAATGAAGAGTAGCCCCCGCTCACCGCAACTAGAGAAAGCCCGCACGCAGCAACGAAGACCCAACACAGACAAAAATTTAAAAAATTAAAAAAAAAAAAAGTGGTAGGTGCTACAGTACAAAGCAACACAAAGTAGAAAGTGACAAGGCAAGATGTCTGCAGGAATTCAGAGATTGTCAAGCTGAGCAGACATGGTGTGAGAGTTTGAGGGGGCTCGTATCTCATCCGATTCTCTTTAGCGGCTCCAACGACTTCTGAGCTGACGATTGTGTGCCTCTTCCTCATGCCCTGGGCGTGACTAGTTGGGAGACAGGTATTGTCATGATCTTATATATTCCGTAAGTTGTTACGGAAAAACCTGAGCGAACTTTTTGGCTAACCCAATGTAAGTAGATGGCTCTCATCTCCCACTATTTTTTTTCGGTGAGCGTCCCAGATTTCCTCTTATTATCAATCCAGTTGCCCGTCTGAACCTGTTTTCGTTGTTCTTCTAAACATTGCTTCCCATCTCGCTGTTCACACAGCTTCTGACCTGAAGGACTGGGAGCTCAGCCCCTGCAGTGGGCCAAGGAATGGACAGCTTGGCTCAATGGACTAGCAGGGAGCTTGCTGGTAGAGCCTGGAGTCCACTTGTGAGATAAACACTTTACGAAGTTAATCTAAGTACCTCTGGGTGTTCAGGAGCTAGTTTCTCACTTTTTCCAGTTGTTTGTGTGATCACCACCTTTGAGGATTATGGAGGACAAAGGGGGTCCCCTTCACACATACATCCCCATGCTAGGGGACTGCCCTTAGAAAAACTTAGAGCAGGAGCTGTCAACCAGAGTGAGACACTGGAATCAGATGCACGGTAGGCAAAACTTGACTTCCACTTTCGTAAGCTCTTCAGCTGGACCTGAGAATTAAATTGATGTAAAGCAGACTAACAAGGTAGAAACATTCAAGTCTATTTAATATGTTTTATGTGATGCGGAGCCTTCATGGGAAAATGAAGACCCCAAGAAGTGGTAAATCCTAAATGCTTTTCTACTAGATTGAACAAAGGCAGGCAACTGTGCAAAAGTAACTAAAATATACGGAGAGCCTAAAAGAAGATAAGAGTTGTTACTGAATTTGGTCCCACTCTTCACTGCCTGCAAAATCAATACTCTATCAGTGTTGATAGAAAGGAAAGTTGCCTTTAAACTGAATGCCGGCAATCTGGGGAGAAGGTGGACTCAGCATCCTCCAAAACCACATCTGAAGTTTCTGCTCGGCCATGAAAGTTTTTAAAAGGAAACAGGGAAGTAATGTTAGTTAACCATTGAGATCGGGGGCCAGAGCCGTCCCCATACCCCCCTGTGCAGGCTTGTCCACTCCTCCTGATCTTTCTTTCTTTATTTAGAAATAAGCCAAAGGCCAAATGAATTTTAAGTAAAATAATTCCTTGGGGACTCATGATCTTTATTTAGATGTTATTTTGTTCACATGGTTTGTTCAAGAGATTACTGAAGGGGAAGCTAGGAAAGAGATCCGGTCATCTGTTAATTACTTACTCTTCATGTCTACTTCACTCATCTAGGGAAAGAACCAACAAGCTAGGCAAATTATTGTGTGATCAAAAGATTTAAAAGGGGTACTAGGGCCGGAGATGAGTAGAGCATGGGGATGCCTGGTTTAAGATTAGTGTAAAGATAAAGAGCTCTTTCCTGCAAAGAGCTTTTTATCTGCCAAAAGCTGCTCACTTGTCAGAAATCCCCCTTGTCAGAACATCGTTCCCTCTCTATGGGATCATGGGTGAAAGTCCATCTTCTGTAACTTCTTCGTGCTGACATAGCACACTGTATCCTTAGAGTGGAAGATGTCGACACGGGTATGTAGCATCTCCCTGCTGACAGTTGCCTCGCCCCTTTACATACATGGGCAGAACAAGCTACAATTATTTTGATGCCCACAAAGATATAGATTATTATGAGCAGTAGTGTTAATCCCATTCTCTTAAGGCCAGTTCTTGGAGCTGTGCTAGCCATAGTTTCAGTACTGCTCAAGATGGAGCTAACTGGTCATCATGCAGTTAGCTTTTTCCCTCTGGTGGCAGTTTCAGTACCTGTAAAACAACTCAGGAAGGTGCATCAGACACTGAGTCTGTGACTCTATTGTCCTAATCATTAGCTGCTTGAGCCTGCTCTTTTGTGACTCAGGGAGGCCTGGGAGACTTCAACTTTTCTATAAACAAGAGGCAGGAGATGTGAATGGGCATTTGTATCAATACTTGGGGAGGGGTGAGGGGTGGCCCACAGGGGTCTGCTTGGTTCCAGACTTACTCTGACAAGGTCTGTTTGCACAGAATTCTCTTGGCCTTGACACCCTCCCCAGCCCCCACCACCCGTCTCTGGTGATAAAAACATTTCTTTCCTCTTGGTATAGGAAGGGTATCTTTTTTTTTTTTTTTTTTTCTGGCTGTGTTGGGTCTTTGTTGCTGCATGTGGGCTTTCTCTAGTTGCGGTGAGCGGGGGCTATTCTTCGTTGCAGTGCGCGGGCTTCTCATTGCAGTGGCTTCTCTTGCTGTGGAGCATGGGCTCTAGGCGCGTGGGCTCCAGTAGTTGTGGCTCGCAGGCTCTAGAGCTCAGGCTCAGTAGTTGTGGCCCACGGGCGTAGTTGCTCCACGGCATGTGGGATCTTCCCAGACCAGGGACTGAACCTGTGTCCCCTGCATTGGCAGGTGGATTCTTAACCACTGCACCACCAGGGAAGCCCAGGAAGGGCATCTTTCACAAGGGCGTTTTCTCCTGCTTTCAGGAAGAAAAGGGGAGGAGGGTCACAGCACCCTTCCTGCACCTGCTGTTTTCCAAGTGCCTTTAGCTCAAAATAATCATTATGCCAAAGTGGCATATTTAGGAGTGGCATATTCTGCCAGCCTTCAGCTGGAACTGGAACACCCAAGCACCCATCCTCAAAGATTCTGATCCTGGGCTGGGGGTCCAGGCAGCAGAACCCTTTAAAGATACTGAAGATTGAGAATCGCTGGGTCAGAGTCAGAGGAAGTGTGGGAGTTTCACATTGACTTCCTGTGCCCCATTTAGTAATTAGACCGAAATGGCTGTAATGGCTGAGGACTGATTTGCAGCCGCTCTGGAATGTGTGAGCAACTGGGGAGCATGCAGCAGCTGCTTCCCTAGGAAACAAAACCACTGTGCGCGTGTTTTGATACCAGTTTGGCAACAAGATAAGAGTCCTAACGCACATCAAAACATCAGGCAGGTTGTCCGTCCACTTTCCTCTTGGCAGATGCCAAGAACTTGCTTGCCCTAAATGAAATAAGCCATCAGCTGACAGACCTGCAAGCCTTCAAAGCTGTCCTCTGAATTCATAGATGAGCTTGAGGAAGAAACAGAACCAAACCGGCTTGTTTTGAGATAGACACCGTGGCGGGGTAAGTGATCCAGCCCGAAAGCCAGTCAGTTCAACTAGAGACTTGTTCCAAATATTTGGCAAACTCGGGTGTTTGTCTCACTTGCTCTCCCCCTCGTGGGATCTAAATTGAATAAGCATCCGCCTGCAACTTGCCAGTTCTCCAAAGCTGGACTTTCAGAAATGTCTTTTGCCTCACTTCTACTTACAGATTAGGTGGGTAATGTTGATTTTTAGCTCCCACAGATACATAATGCAAAACATTCTCGGGGGAAAGGATTTCAGCGAGTGTGGAAATCCTCTCCTTTTACCTTCCATTCTACAGGGTCTGAGCCCAAGGTCTGGAACCTGCACTCCTTCGCAGTGTTAGCAGGTTGATTTTTGTGTTTGCATACAATTGGCACTGCCTGTCCTTGACTCTCTGGGGAAGAACTGAGGAAATGAATCTCCTCAGACATCAGCTTCCCTCTCGGAAAAGTGGTAAAGGGAAAAGCTTTCTGAGATGTTTAGGGCTGCGATGGAGCCTCATTCACTGCTGTATTCCCAGGGCTTGGCGGAGTGCCTGCCTCAAAGAAGGCACCAGGTAAATCTTTGTTAAATAAATGCTTGGTATTAAACACACGTATTTATTATGCATTTGGTGCCCAGTATTGGTGGCTGATCGACATCCTGAGAGCTGTTTGTTTATATCAACATTTTCCTATTTGATCTGAGAATCACTAATTGGATCATGTTGGTGGAATCGACTTTAAAGCCCAGCCTGGGACAGGCAGAGGCTGTATCAGATGTCCTGAAAAGGATGTGATTTTTAACTCCTGCTCTCCAGTTCTGAGCTGTTGTGGGCACTTGGTAAATATTAATGAAGGATGAGGCTGGAGCTATATTGGGAGGCTCCTGGGAGTCTGGGACATGGTAAAGGCTTTAACGGCAGTCTTTGGCGGGCAGCCTGACTCTGACCTTCTGGCAGAGAAGCTGGCTCAGCCAGACGGCAAGATGGAGGCTTCACCCTGCCCAAGCTTCCCCAGCACCCCAGTCAGCAGCCAGTCAGTGTCTGCTCTGGGCAAAGCACATTTGGGGCCCTGGGGAGGACACAGGGGTGACACGGATGCTGCAGGGAACACAGGGTGGGCTCTGGAGCCTTAGTGTGTGGCTTTCAGCTTTAAACTGGCCTCAGAGTTTGGATCTGTACAGTGGAGATCAAAATAGCACCTACTCCACAATTTGTGAAAATTAAATGAAATGATATAAGCAAAACTATTTAGCACAGGGCAGAGGGAGGCAGAGTAAGTATCCAATACAGTACACCGTGTGTGTGTTTGCAAGCATCCAATACATTACCCGTATGTTTATACAGGTAAGATCCGGAGGGTGATTTAATTTTGTAATACAATTTGGGGCCAATGCAGTGTTTGTCGTTGTTGTTGTTTTAAAGTAACACAATCAGATCCATGAGGGTAGAAAGGAGGGTGAGATAGGAGTATAGGAGGGATGAATTTGAAAGATATTTAGATGATGATAATAAAAAAGAATTAGAAAAGAGAAGTGCTCGGACTGAAACCAGACTGTTCATTTTACAAATCACTATATTAAAAAATATATTGTAAGGGTCTTTTCTTAAGTCAAAGTCTTGAATCCATTAAATACAGCCTGGCTGTAATCTGGTTGGATGTCTAGCCTCTTGAATTTTTAGGAAATAGATTACACTTTCAGTAAGGTCGCTTACTATGTACATCTTACTTGACTATAATGATTAGCAGCTGAAAGACCCATGCTCAAAAATCTTTTCTATTCTACACATTTCACCAAACTAATTTGATTAACAAACTCATCTTTTAAATTGCTTTTCTTAAGAAACTTAATTAAGGTCCATGGCTACAAGAACATAGGGGTGGGGGATGATGGTAGCAGAAAAACTGAAGATTAAAAAACGAATTATGTGGGACTTATAAAAAGTACATATAAATCCTGTAACAAAAATGCGTACACGTTCATAGAAATTGGTGTTCTTTAAAACACAAACTCTGGGTTGCTATCCATTTACTCCAAAGAAGTTGCCCTTTTCCTCTTCCCTGCACCTTGGTCGCATAATCAACTGAACTCTACCTTTTCTCCCCGCTTTCACTTACAAACTGGGCAGAAAGGGGAATAAGGGAGCCCCATTCTCGCAACAGATTTTTCTTGTGTGCTTACAGTGTGCTCTGCGCTCGGAGAAAGAGGTGTGTGTGTGTGGGGGGGGGCAGACACGTAGCCGCCACACCGTGTGACTGAAGTTCAGGGCCAGTGGGACACAAAAGAGGAACTGATTAACTTGATCCGCACCTGTGTCGGAAACGCCTTCACAAGGGAGGCAACTACTCAAGAATTTCGAGGCTGCGGGCAGGGAGGACAAGAGGGAACCGCAGAGGAACCGCAAGCTGGAGAGCTGCAAAGAAGTCCCCGTGGCCGGGGAACAGAGTGACAGGAGTGTCAGGACTAAGTGGCCAGGGGCCAGCTTCAGAAATCAACTTGCTGGAGTACCTTCCATCAGTAAGAGATCGAGTACACGACTCGGTGAACTTAACTCGGGAACTCAAAGCCCCTTCGCTGACTCCCCACGGCGGGGAACCATCGGGTTCCAAGGGCCGCGGGCCCCGCGAGCCGGGCAGCCCGGGTGAAAGCCGCTGCCCGGGCGTGCAGCTGACGCCCCTTCCCCGGCGCGCCGGGCTCGGGCCCCGGAGTCGCCACGAGGGGGTGGCGTTGGGCGTGTTCTGTAAGTGCCGGGCGAGGCCGGGCGGGCACCTCCGGGAGAGCACCTCCGGGAGAGGCCGGTGTCACCCGGTAGCCGGCGGAGGAACGGCAGCCGGTACCGCGGCGGTTGTTCCCGACATGCTCTTCTCGGGGAGGATTTCAAACCCTCGGCCGCAACCACCTCCCCTCCCCCGGCCCCGTCGGGCCTCAGCAACAGGCGGCGGCCCACGTATCATTGGCCGGGCCGCGCAAAGGCGTGTTTTGATTGGCCGCCGCGCCCCCCGGCCCCGCTCTAGCGCTCACCGCCGCCTCCATTTTGTCGGTAGAGGCAGAAGGGGAAGGTCGGTCGGGACGCTGAGGTGGCCTGCAGCGGTCTCATCGGTGCTCGTGGGCTTCGCTCGTTCCGTGCCTCGTCGCTCCCTGGAAGGGGAGGGGGCTTCGACGCCGAGCAGGAGCCGCCGCCGCCGTAGTCCCGGGTTCGAAGTCGGTGAGTGGCCGCGGCGCGGCGGGTGCGGCCATGTTGGCGGCCGCGCTCCCCATTGTTGGGGGAAAGGAGGCGAGATCCGAGGCCGGGCGGGCGCTAGCGGCCCGGAGGAGCGGGTTCCCGGGCCGGGCTCGAGGAACGCTGAGCCGCTCGGAAGCCCAGCGCTGTCGGCAGAACCGAACTTTCCGGGCTCGCGTTGGGAATGACTCACGATCCGGGAACTAATTTCTTTAGGGCTGTTAACATAGTCTGGAAGGGCCGCTCACCTTTTCGAAAAGAAGAGGGCTTATTTGTTCGGTAACTTGGTTTCTTGGAATATCAAATGAAATCTCGAATGTTTAATGTTCACGATAGGGAGGCATTTTTTTGTATTTAAGAACTGACTTCGCTTGTTACGTCTTGTGAAACTTATTTTAAGACGGGGAGGAGTCAAGAGTTCATATCCAAAAGAAGAGCTGCATGACGTAGACACGTTGGGAGAGGAGGTTTTGTGAAAACAGATATGTGATGTGTCCAAAGACTGGGAAATTCTGTGGGACTTTCAAAACATGGTCTTTAGGAAAGATTTTAAGCCCATTTCTTGGCATGGCTGTAAAAGTTAATGCTTCCGTGGTTTAACATTTTGGTCACAAAATCCGTGAGAGAATCTGAAAGGTTCCTAGGAAAAAGATGCAACTTGTTGTGGGATTTGGCGGACACCCCTCCCCAGATTCCTCAGGGTTTCCTGGATCTCGAGGGTTTTTAAATGATGACAGTTACAAGGTCAAAGCCATCTTTAGAGACTTTATTTTCTGCCTTTTAGTTCAGGAAGTAGTCACTATTTTTGTAGTAAATATAAAGGATCACTTTTTCCTGTGTTTTTGAATTGAAATAACGAAATATTTGCTTTTCTAGCTAAGACTTCTCTCAAACTTGTGTGCTGAGGAGACTCAGATGTTGGCCTCAGCTCCTAGGCTGAACTCAGCAGATCGGCCCATGAAAACTTCTGTATTGAGACAAAGGAAAGGATCTATCAGAAAGCAACATCTATTATCCTGGGCGTGGCAGCAAGGAAGAGGACAGGTGGTGGAAATCCTGCAATCTGAAAAGCAGACTGAAAGGTATCAAAACCTTCCCGTTGTAATGGGGCATTTTATGATGGACTCATCCTAAACTGTTTTTATTTTTAAATAGAGGATTATTCAGAATTGTGGATAAGCTCACTGTTCTTAGGAAGGTATAATAAAGTGCATGTAATGAAGTGTGAACAGTATAGTGAAGTTGAAGCAGCCGAATAGCACATATTTGGGTCTTGCCCAAGATTTCTGGAGTTACAAATTGGAGCTACTGAAGTTTCTTAAAGTTTTGAACTATTTGAAGTGGAATTCTACTCAATATTCTGTTTACATTCACTTACAGGTGACAAAGAAGCTGAAGATGGGTGGTGGAGAGAGGTATAACATTCCAGCCCCTCAGTCTAGAAATGTTAGTAAGAACCAACAACAGCTTAGTAGACAGAAGACCAAGGATCAGAATTCCCAGATGAAGATTGTTCATAAGAAAAAGGAAAGAGGACATACTTATAATTCATCAGCAGCTGCATGGCAGGCCATGCAAAGTGGGGGGAAGAACAAAAATTTTCCAAATAATCAAAACTGGAACTCTAGCTTATCAAGTCCCACCTTACTTTTTAAGTCTCAAACTAATCAGAACTATGCTGGAGCCAAATTTAGTGAGCCGCCATCACCAAGTGTTCTTCCTAAACCACCAAGCCACTGGGTTCCTGTTTCCTTTAATCCTTCTGATAAAGAAATAATGACATTTCAACTTAAAACATTACTTAAAGTACAGGTGTAAAATGAGATAAAGTATTATGTGTTTAAATTTAGTCATATTTAAGGATAATTGGCAATTGTCTCAGACCAAATTCACTAGGGAATTTAATCTGTAAAACTGCTAATTAATGTAGAAAATATAATCAGACTTAACTGTTTTGTGTGTTATGTGCACTGTGATGGTAGAATCAGTGCAAGTTAAAATAACTAAATTATTGATAATTGTACTTCATATCAATACTAAGTGTTCTCAATTAAGTAACCATTCAAGTGAAACCAGTCAAGTTTAGATTTGGGGAATGGTAAAGGAATCAACTTTTTCTATTGCCTGTTGGGGGAAAATAGTAATTTAAGATTATCATTCACGGATCAGCAGAGTGACTTGTTGAGATCTGGCAAATGTGATTGTAAGCATCCAGTTAAGACATACAGGGGTTGAAAACTAGCTGAATATTTGAAAGTTTAATGTCCTAAACCAGTAATATGCCAACAATCTGATGCACTGCCAAAAGAAAATGTGAATTTTTTTTAGAGTATAGTTGTATTTTAGTGAACTGTATGGTGGGGAATGCGGAAAGGGCACTAGGGGCTATTTAGAATGAAACAGTATACCCCATTATCCCTGTAACTGACATGCAGTGGATAGGTGTCTGCCAACAAATGCACCGAAACCATTTTATATAGAAATAGTATTCGGTGTTCACCGAGTAGCTTTCAGAATACATTTTAGTATTATGGCACTGCACAAGCTATTCTTACAGTGATCTGGCTTCAAATCATCCCTGCAAAGCTTGTTTAAAGTTGGGAGCTATATAATGTGAAAGTTTTACGTACCTAGGAAAGAGCCATGTAAATATATGTAATAAACTTGTAGCATATGTAAAGTTTTGTTGGCGTTTATCCTACAAAAATAGAATATTTTAGTATGAATTTGCTGAATGTAAGACATGGACTCTTTTTATACTATGGCCTAATTTTAAAGGTCCAAAAAAACCTTGTTTTTAAAGTTTGCCCTTGTGCTAAAGTGCCACTGTATGTATACTATAACTGATCTTGCTGTAAACTATATTTCAAAGTAAATCCTAGTGTAAGAAGTTTTATATAACTGAAAAGGTAGGTTTTAAGCTGCTAAAACACTTCCTATTTTTGAGATGTGAAATGCAGTATGGGATTATTTTAATTTCTTAAGCCCAAAGATTAACTATTAAGGGGTTCCTCTTACCTTAAAAGATTAATTTTGGCTTTCATCAATTTGTGTAACCTATGAGTATAGTGTACAATGCCAGTGGGTGTTTTTTTTGGTCAACAGGTACAACCCAGGGGACCACTCATTGCAAAAGATGCAATTTCTTGCCTAATACCATGATAACATGTTTTGCTTACCTTAAAGATAAGCGCTAATTGTAACAGCCAACTCAGTAGTAAATTAAAAGGAAAGTGTGTGTGTGGGGGGGTCTATTTAGAATGAGTGTAGGTGCCCTCTTCTCTCATTTGGCAGCTTTTTTGATACTTTTAAGCAGAATGGGTAAGTTGTATTTCTCCAAATTCAGGTGAGATAATATTGCTCATATCAAATAATGATAAAAGACAAGTTTATATAATAGTACTTAATGTACATACAGGAATTTGAAGCATGAAATTAAAAAATAAAATTGCTTTTTCCCGTGTCTTGTTTTTATTGTATAAAAAATTGTTACGACCATGTAATATTCTTAGAATGCACATAATTAATCCTACTGAAATAACAGTAGGACCGTTGGTTTTAAGAGGCAACCAATTTGCTAACTGATAAGACATTTGGATTAGCAGCTATACCTTTAAAAAAGCAACTGTGGCTTCCTCCTCCCAGCAGGGCTAACAGTAAAAGGCCACAGAATGTTACTTTGGAAATTTACATAAAGCTTCTGAATTCATCTCATACCAAATTGAGTAAAGCAGGTGTAATCGCCTGTCTCCCTCTTCTACATTTTAAGATGACTTCGGTAAACACAAGAGTTCTTGTCAATTTGAGAAATTCTGCAAATTATTTTTTCTATAAACAATTTTCACAAGGGGACCTTGGAGGAGAGAAAAGACAAGAACTAAACTGGCTTTCTAAAATACGTTCCAAATGATAGGATAACTCAAACTAGTTCAAGAAAAATCTTTTAATTTCTACACTAAGCAAGCAGTGAATCCCAGAGCCAGGTTGTATTTTCTCATGCAAACTGTCGGAAGAAATTGATTTGGCAGAAATGATGAGTCTTTTATTCCTGTTTATTCCCAGTGTAATTTCTATTAACAGTGGCAAGAATTGCCCAGTTCTTTGCAGTACTGCACTGGAATCCCGCTCGATTCAACAATTTTCATCCCAAGCATCTTTATGTTAGGTTTTGATGTATACATGTAAATACAGTATATACTAGATTCCTGGTTTGGGACTGACTCCAGTGGTAAAAGTGTTCAGAGAATTAAGAGCACATTGGCTTTACACAAATTTTTAATAGCTACGGTTAACTTAAAAAGTTAATAATCGTATTTTATATCTCATACCTTAGAAAGGTACTAATAAAGTTATGGTTAGCGTACAGGAAGTATGGTTGACATGAATTTCTCAAATCGTACTTGTAAGAACCAAAAAGTTGTTAGAGCTCATCTACCCTGTAGGGCTGCAGTCAGCCATAGCATGAGCCTTGTCAGTGTTACAATTTAAACTTGTCATACCTTTTTGATGGCAGCGTATATAGTACAATGGAATCTTGAGCCCATAACCTATCTTTACACTTCAGTTCTGGTAAATTCTCTTCATCCCAGAAGCACAAGGTGGAAAATAACTGAAGGAAAACACTAGTTTTCTAGTGTTTAATTGTCTCATAGGCAATTACTTCGTAAACCAAGTGGGATAGAGTACATCTCAAACCTCTTACACAAATGAGGAAAGCCTACTGAGCCACAAATCTGTCAGGCAGAACTAAACCTAAAAAAAAAAAAAAAATCCAAGATTTTTTGGATCCTAGACCAGTTTATTTAATTATCTAGCATTCAGAGATGTGCTCTACAACAAACGACACAAAGAGGCCTTTTGCTTCTTTACAAACTACTCTGTCAATTATCAACAAAATGAATTTACATGCCTTGCTTTGTACTCCAAATAAAAAAGGAATCCCCCATCTTTAACATAAGGGTGAAACAACTGTTAGGAATACATAGAAGCAACACAATAAACATAACTGACACTGCTGGAGGAAGGGACAAAGGGAAAACCCCCCAAAAGATCCTTTTCCATAGCAGCTAGCTATGTCTTATAGATGTCAGTAGTTGAAGATGAAAAGGTTGCTGACTTCTTTCATCAGAGGACAATTCACTCCTGGGACTCCTAAAAGCTCTGATAGACCGCCTAGTTGAACACTTATTTTATTCCTGTCACAGCCTCCCCTTCAAAATTATCTCAGGATTTTGTAAACAGGAATATGGTCAAAATGCAACACGAGATTGAAATTTGGAAAGCCAGGCTGGAAAGTGAGTCAACAGCTGTTGAGATCTTAGATTACATTTAACCCCTTTTCCATCCAAGAAAGTTACAAATACTTTTTGTAATTAAATAATTTTCATAAATCTATTAAATCTTCCAAGTGAACTCTAGATTCCATTATATTAATTGTATTGTTATAAAATTTCCCCATTTGTAAAAAAGAAAAAAGAAGATGAACCAAATGAAAAACCTTGGACACTTATCTAGTATCTGCCACTTACTTGCTGTGTGATCTCGGGCAAGTTTGAAAAATTAAAACGGGTAAAAATACCTCCGTTTCATATCTCCCTTAGGTATATTCTGCTATATTTTCAAAATCTTTATAAATTAAAGGCTTAAACACTTCTGTATTTTTAGATGAGTAACTTTACACAAAGTTTTAAATGTGGCAGAAATAAAGACAAAAACCAAATATGCAAGTGATGAAATCAATGTATAGATAAACTTCATATCCTAATAAGGAACTAAGGAATCCAAAACATTTTGTGATACTATAAAAGTTATTTATTCACTATACACAGAACATGTCCCCTATAAAATGTACATGTAAATCGCTAGAAAGTATATTTGGTGAACATTTTCTCAATTACAGAACATACTAAATCAGTTGGGAATAACAGCTATCTGCCTCAAAATAATCTAATTATAGCACCCAGAGTCTCCTTTACATCTGATGCAAAGTTAAATATTTTTGGGGATTGTTTCCTAATGTGTTTGAGGAGGCAGAGTTAACAATTATATATAACTCTAGTATATTACAGTCACTGCACAATAAATCAGTTTATTACAGATTAAAACATATCATTTTTTCATTATTTGTATTAATGGGATGAAAACAAATACTGGATACTTTTAAATGGCAAATAACCACAAAATTACTTATATTTGATAGTATATTGGGTTTTATAATTACATAGGATATAAATGGTGTAAAATAGTTATGAATAATACACCTCAAACAAAACAGTGAGGCCACACTGTAATGATTCACTAGATTGTGCTCAGTAGACATTTATTGAATAAGTGAATTTTATCTATTTTTCTCCCCAATTACCCAGTACAATTTTTGCCCACAGTAAGGGCTCAGTAAATGTTTGCTGAATATACTGACTAGGAAAGAGGTGAGAAGAGATGGACCCTCTTAGCTGGATGTCAAGTATAATTGGAATTTATGTGGGAGAGTGTTTAAGGAAGATGTAAACCGCATGTGGCATACAAGTAAGGAAACTCAGATGCCAACAAAGCAAACCATTAAGCAGAAAACACTGGCACTGGAATAAACAAAGGCAAGATTTGCCAATAGCAAAAACAGAACTGACTTTAAGAGATAAGCAAGTTTATATTGGACCATACCTTTTCTCACCCAATTCAGTTTGAGACAGACCAATAGAGGCACTGTAAGAGACTATGGCTGTCTTCCTTGATATTCAAACATCCTAGTTTCCAATTTAACATGGACCTGTTACCCATGAATCAATATAAACCTATTCAGATTTAGGGATTAGTTTCCACAAGTACAAAGTTGAATTTCCTTTTATTTGTCCTAAAAGGCTTACTTTCAAACTTGAAGGGACTTCAATTATTCCATGTAGTTTCGATAACATTCTTTTATCTTTTCAGACCAGAGTCAAAATATTCGTACAGTATTCATACTGCAGCACCTTCCACCCACCCTTTGGTCGCTTGAACTGCCCTTCTTTGGTTCTTTTTCCGCTTTCTCAGATCTTTCTTGAAGTGTAGTAAGCAGAACTGTACTGGGTATTCCAGCTGCAGTTTGGTCTTAAATAAAAGAAGGATGTTTGTCAGTTTGGTTTTCTTTATTCTTCTCTGTGGTATACAGGATTTTGTTAGTTGAACTGGATGTAGCAGCTTACAGGGCCAAATTTTCAAGAGAATAGTATAATAGTTCCCAGGTCTTTTCCCTGGGTTGTAACTTAACAGCTCATACTCTATGTAGCACCTTTCCTTTCTCACTGAAGCATTATCTGTCATTATTCTTCTTGCTTACTTGGCTTCAAAAAAAAAAATGCAGAGATCTTAAGCAAAAAGAGAGGTGAAGTGTCAGCTCTCACTTGAGTCTTGATATGTTCTACTCCAATACTGAGCCGTGCCAGACACACAGCAGATACTCAATAATTATGGAACTCAACTATGTAACCCAACATTAAAGCCCTGTATAAGGATCCTTAAGTATCAGTAGGATCCTATCTATCATGGGTTCAACTATAAAATAGTCCCTTTGAAGCTATGTTATTTAGGTATGTCACTTTAGAAATAACATATAAGGTTCTCAAGAAAATAGCATGAGTCTAAAAATAAGTGACACAAGTAAAAAATAAAAACGAAACCACTACTTCTAATTCTATACAGACAGAAAAATTAAACGGGCTATTTCCCCAATCTACTCTAATTACAGTCCATTTAAAAAAAAAAAAACCATCTAAGGATCCGGCTGAGCTCAAATCCTGGATCTGCCTTTTACTGCTTTTTCTTTGTGCCTCCATTTCCTTATCATCTGTTACACGAGAAAATAAAAGTATCTTTCTCATAGGGTCTCGTGATGAGTAAATGAGTTAACACATAAAGCTTTTAGAACAGTGTCTGGCACATCATAAATACTCAATAAATATCAGCTATACTTGTCATTATAAAGCAGCTTGAACTCAAACCACAAAACACCTAAACCAGTTCCCCACAGTGATTATCACTTAATATTAAGTGCTCACGAACATTCAATGCAAAAATATTTCAAATCACGCCATAAACATAAGGCCCAATCCATCTTGTTTAGGATGGGGAAGAGTAGAATTATTGGTCCATCTAATAATGAAAATATAAACTTAAAATTAGCTAACTCAAATTTCATTTTAATGCGTATCTTAACACTACCAATAACCTCTAAGTTATTTAACCCAAGGGGTTTAATAAGCAATACTGAAACAACTCTGACATTACATAAGGAATTTTTAAGTACTACGTAAAAGATGTACCTTTCTGGCAGGTTCTATCATTTCCAAAGTAAAACCTGTGCCTAGTGCAACACTGATTTAAAATATTCCTAAATCCGTTGTTATTGTATAATCTCATTCAAAACTATAATAATTCCAGTTAATCATTATTTCCTTCATTTTGTTTTTATTATAGCATGTTTGCTTAATTTACAGCAAGCAGAAAATAAGCTGGGTCTTGTTTTGATCCAAACATTGATGTTTTAAAGGTTGTACACAATATTTGTTAAAAAGAACATATAAAAATACCTTTTTAGAAGCTTCTATAAGAAAGAAAATACAAAGTTTAACCCCACAACTTTCCTCTTTGCTAGAACTGCAAACTACTGCTACAGTTTTAAATAGACTTTTTGTTGTTTAAACTATACATCCAGGAAAATCTAAAAAAATTAAAGAAACGTGCATATAAATGATTGCATAGCAGAACATGAACATTAACTGCAAACAGTAAAGAAATGAAAGTTAGAAATACTATCAAATATACAAAGGTTCTAGAATCAATCCTTTAAACACATTCCACAAACAGTAATTAAAAACCACCTTTTGTTCTTTACAGGCAAGGCCTAGATTACCAAAACCAAAATTGAAAAAAGTAATCCTCTAAAAGGAATGGTTTCCCTAAAATATTTCTTACTTATTATGCCTGTAAGCAAGCAATCTAAAAATTTTAAGGATGCCAGCTTTTATTCTGAAATGAGATTGGACACGTCAAGTCACTTTTTATTGCCCCCAAATGGTCTCGCAGAGAGATGTTAGAAATTATAAAGAGTTAGGGTATTATTTTCATCAGGTACTACATGGATAATCAGTCAAAACCTCAAGAGATGTGACTTCCTTAAAATTAGTTTTTTCCAGAATTATTTAAAATCTCATGGCACCACAGAATCACGTAGAATGGGAGTGTTGTCTTTCTACTTGCCTCACATTAAATAAACTGAGGCGTGAAGAACAAGCCTCCTTCATAAAGATATGGGCAAATTTTGATACAAATGCACACACCAAGTGCTTTAAGTATCAAAATTCAGTCCTTTTACACTATGCGCACACACAAACAAAACCTACTTTGAAAACACTTTACTTGCTTTTAACAGCAGTGAGAAAACTAAGCAATATTATGGTCAACAATGCTCCTTAAAGTTTAGAGTAACTGCATAAGAGCATTCTTTTCCCCTTAAAATTATTTCTGCCATCATCAACCTGCCCAAATTTTAAGGTGGGTTTTTCCGATGTTTGTATGGTTCCAAATCTTCACAGAAACCAGAAAAGTGAAGGCTCCGTGTTTCAATCAAAAACGCCATCTCCCTGAAAATGCTACTTAACCCAGTTGGCGTCATTCCCCGAGACAGTGGGGTTAACAAAAGAACTATTCCACACTGTGCCATAAATTATCATCGTGGGTATCGACACCTTGACAAGACAAAAAGGTCCACCCTGAACCTAAATGTGTCTAGTCGGGTCAGTGTTGTACGGTGGCTACAACTTCACTTTTGTATCATTCTACCTGATTAGCAAGCTACATTTCTAGGTTAACAGTTCTACCAAATAATGGATATGAAAGTTTATTTTTAATAAGACAATGTTGCAAATTATGGTCAACCAACATCTTTTCACCAATACCTCAAGCATTAAAAAATGAGAATCTTTACAAAAATATACAGAGACACCACAAATTGGTAGCTGCCCATAACATTAAACAAACTGGACTCTTAAGAGTGGCTTCTCAACAGCATATCATTTTAATAATAACCATTGCCTGGTACAGGGAAAACTGACAAGTGTTTTTTTAAGCATCATTGCAACATTGTATTCCTGATAATTTAAGTAAACCAAACTATGAGAGTAAATGAATGATACATGCCTAAAAATATCATGGTTTATACTATCAGTGGCCACTGGACTTAGGACTAGTCCAAGACCTTGATCTAGATTTTGACCTAGACCTAGACTGTGATCTTGACTGAGATTTGGATCTAGGTGGTTCTTTTTTCCTTGATTCCTTTTCATATCTTGAGCCAGACTTATAATGTGTTTTGGAATCTGTTTTAGAGGTGCCTCTAGTTTTGGTGTGAGATGCAGACCTAGAACGTGATTTAGCCTTCATTTCTTTCTTGGGCTGGGACTTGGACCGTGATCTTGAATTGGATTTAGATCTTGAAAAAGATCGATTTCGGTGTTTGAATCTTTCAAAACAGAGGAGAGATACAATTAGAGTAAAAATTAGATTCTATATTAATCAAATTTGTTATTTTTAGAGCAAAAGTTCACTCTGAAATTGATAAATGTATAGTCTTTTTCAAAGCAAAGTTATTTACCTATCATTGTCGGAATGGCTTCTGCTACGCCGTGGTCTTCCAGTCGGTCTACTGCTAAAAAGTACATCAGAAAAAGCAAACAGTGACACATGTCTATTTACAGGTTTCTAATTAAAAAAATGAACCATAAAACTTTTAAAATAAAGCACTAAAAATATTTTTAGTCTCAATGAAGCATACAATATACATAATTAAAAGTATACAAGAAGATTTTAAAAAATTAAAGGCCAACAAACTAAATCTTTTCTGTGGTACACATCACTTACTTTCTAGGGCTATAAGATCTTCTATAGTTGTAATCAAAGGAACGACTTCTTGATCTCCTTCTTTCATAACTTCGGCTTCTAGAACGTCTATATCTGTCATAGTCATCATAGCGTGAAGAACTATACACATTCCTCCCTTCCTTGGCTTTCATCTGATTTGGAGCTATGAAATACATAGAACAGAAATATTTACAAACATTAAAAACGTAGTATTTAAGCCTCCAAATTATAGGAAAAATTCCTGCATCTTCTTCCTTTATGTTTCCAAATCTGTGGCTACTTGTGAATGTTAATCTTGGAAAAGGTATTTACTTTCAAGCAAGTCTATCAGAAGACTGTTTTATGTTAAAAATGATACCTTCAAATATCTCCCCAACTATTTTGTTTTTTCAAAGACCTCTCACATCTAGTTTGTTGTCCAAAAATATGCCAACTACTTGGACATTAGGAAAATATACCATGAAAGTATTTTTAAAATTCCAAATTAAAATACAGATGACTTTTGAACCATATGCTAATTTGGAATTATCCTACCATGGTTTCCATTCAGTAGGAACAAAATTAACAATGACAAAATACTTAATGGTGGCCTACGAATGATATGTAGTGTCAAAACGCAATAATATATAGTCATACAGTTCTGAGAAACCGTGACAAAGAAAAGCAGAAGAAAACTAACACTTGTCGAATGCCTTAGACATACCCACACCCTGGACAGTCCTCAATCCTTATGTTATCTCATTCAATCCTATGAAGCAGATACTTTATGCATATGTGTATGAATGTATAAATAACACTGACTACCCAGGAACCTATCATTCAACCCAAGAACTAGAGAATCACCAACAGCTTGTGTCTACCTAAGTACTCCCTCTCTCTTTAGCAGCTTTTTTTTCTTCCAGCAGTTATTTTAATCTCTATCTTTTAATATCTTGCCTAAGGAAACATAACAGTTGAGCCAGAATTCAAACCCAGGTGTATCTGACCCCAAAGCCTGTACTTATGCCTCATTAGCATGCAGCCAACACCTGGTGTATGCCTGCATTATTAATAAAAACCAAGTACTAATAGAAAATCTTTTCTAAATTTAATCTATATAGTCTTTCCCAGTCTATCTGTTCATTTCTACAGCCAGGCACCTACATAATTATCCAATTACACCTTGATGATCTTTATGCAGAAGGGAAATGGCTCAAGAGAACCAAAACTTTCCAAAGTTTATTCTTTTCCATTCCACTCTTAGTATATTAAACATGCCACAGCCGATAGTACTGATCTACCTTCTTAAAGAGTCCAAACATATCTCAGGCATTCTGATTGCTGCATTCTAAGTCGTTTGTCTACCCTGAAATTCTGCAAAGTATTCAAGATACTCTATCTTCCCAAAAACTATCTTTCTGGGTTTTGAACAGAGAGACATATTGCACAATACTTCCAAGAAGCACTCTCAGAACAATTTGTATAAATATGATGTATTTCCGCGTGCCACAACTACTGAAGCCGGTGTGCCCAGAGCCCATGCTCCGCAAGAGAGAAGCCACTGCAATGAGAAACCCACGCACTGCAACAAAGAGCAGCCCCTGCTCACCGCAACTAGAGAAAGCCCACGCGCAGCAACAAAGACCCAAAGCAGCCAAAAATAAATAAATCGGCTAAAAAAATAAAATTAAAAAATAAAATTAAAAAAATCTGTATTTATGTCAAACCTAACCTCCCAATTCATCCCACCCTCCACCCTTTCCCCTCTTGTGTCCACACATCCATTCTCTACATTTGCATCTCTATTCCTGCCCTGCAAACAGGTTCATCTGTACGATTTTTCTAGGTTCCACATACATGTGTTTCTCTTTCTGACTTACTTTACTCTGTATGACAGACTCTAGGTCCATCCACATCTCTAGTGGGAACCTGTGGTATAGCACAGGTAGCTCAGCTCAATGCTCTGTGATGACCTAGATGGGTAGGATGGGGGTGGTGGTGGTGGGGGAGGCCCAAGAGGGAGGGGATAGATGCATACACATAGCTGATTCACTCTGTTATACAGCAGAAACACACCTTTGTAAAGCAATTATAATCCAAGTAAAAAAATATATATATACAGAAAAAAAAAGAAATGATGCATTTTACATATAGGCATAAAGGTACTTACTCTTTCGATCCCCCTGTGCAAACTGTATTTCAATTTGGCGTCCACAAATCCATTTTCTGTCCAAATTATGTAAAGCATCTTCTGCATCACGAACATCCTCAAATGTGCTAAATGTTAAGGGGCTTGGGAAGTTTTGCAAACTTTGATAATGAATGAAAGTTCAGTTGGTAAGTCTGGAACAATTCACAATCTCTCGATATTATTCTAGAAAATCAACCAGACCCCCACTAACTGGTTGGTTGATTCAGCTATAAACACTTTAGAGTATTAAAGCACTTGTGACTCCGTAAGGCATGAGTTTGAAAACACTTATGAATACATATTATGAAGTTATTACTGAAATAACGCCTGTTACAGCTGAACTACCAAGTAATCCCATCAGAAGATTTTCCTGAGTTTTAAGAATTTTACAAAACAAGACAAAAAAGAAAAACAAATGTCAATTTTATTTTGTATGCTAAAGCAAAAATTTCTTAAAATAAAACCAAAACTGTTTTTCTATTTTTGTTTCAAATGAAAAAAAGAAAAATGCCAATAGTTCTTGTGTAAGCAAGCGGAATACACCTTACAAGAAACGAAAGCATCAACCTCAAATTAATCTTCCTATTTTTCTCAGACATATCTAACATTATTATTTCACTTAGCTGTCTTCCTTATTACACCTTACTGGGAAGACTGGTACACCAGCCACTTGTAGATATCAAGAGAGTGTCAAGCAATACTTAAGACATATTATATCCATGCACAGACCATAAAAGCATGCTGCCAAGAAATAACAGACCATTTCTAAAGATTCCTGGACTGGAAAGCCCTAACCATGACACCGAACATAAAGCTTCCCGTAGAGAAGTGCGTTTGGGACTGGTTTTCAATTTGAGAAATTTCAAGATAGTATTTATAAGCCTAAAGCAGGAACCGCTGGTACCCATTTTTGATCTGAGAGGCTGTTGCCTTGTTCTCCCCAAACAAAGTTATTCTGACTAAATTTAGTTCCTTTCCTAAAACCACCATTCTAACAGAAGCCAAGCACATATTCAGAGCAGTGTTTGATATAAAAGCTTCTGAAGGGGAGCTAGGCTAGGTTTGGCTGTGGATTTTCATTCTGTACTAAAATTCACTATTCTAACTTGTCCATTTCTATTTCTTAAATTTGAGAGGAGTGCAGATCTTGAGTGCTGATTACAAAAATCCCTGAAGCGATATACTCTCTTCAAGACTGATATTAATATTCTTTTACTCCAGAGACTAAAAGGTCTGCCTCACTAGATTTCCTATTTTTTGTTCTGGAAGGACTTAAAGAACACAACAGGGTCCCAGTTCTCTCTCTCTGAGGCTATTATGTGTAGTGAACGAGAGCTTTTCTCAAGTCCTAAATCACGAAGTTTTCATCATGAAAAGAAAAAGGTTGACGGGGAGTTTAGAACCTTGAACACTATAATCAACCACCCCTCCAGGTTAATGCAGTTGGGCTCTAAAGTAACTGAAAAGAACAAGTTCATTTAAAGGGTATACTACTTTGATACTTTGAGAGACAGAATAACTTCTTAAAGGATTCAGACCAAGAAGTATAAAAATTATTTATGAGAGCCTATCATCCTCTGGGGCTACCCTCAAAAACAGAATTCGGGATTGGATGAACCATGGCAAGGTTCTACCAGACCTGTTAAGAGAAAGCTAGCTGGGAATGGGGTCAGATAGAAAAGAGGACCACAGCAGGGACAGTCAAATATCATTCTGATGCCAGTTACGGAGAAATCTGTACTCAGGGTCTTTGCGAAATCCTGATACCTATTTCTTTTTAACTACTTGAAGACCACAGACAGACTTTGTGTATAAAAATAGCTATAATTCACCTTGAGACTCCTTTGGTTAACTCTTTCCTGGCTCAAGTATCACATACTCTTCAAACTGCTGATCCTGGTTCCCAGGCCACCCCCAAACCAGCTAAAATCAGGCCAACACATTGTAAGCCAGAATGTACCATTACTTTTTTTTTTTTTAAACCAAGCCAGATATACCTCTTATCCTCTCTGTAACAGAGCTTTGCAACCAATTCCCACAACTGTCCTTGATCACTGGGCCTGCAGGAGTAGCAGCTTTTGGCATTTCGCCTAAGTCTCATTAGAACTGCTAAGTTTCAAGAGATCCACTGAATTTAAGCAGTAAGAATTTTTCCTAGCCTGAAGTCCACAGCCCAAACCTTTGTTGCCACAAGGAGATGATCTCACTGAAGGAAGTAATGTCACCTGAAACTCTGGGCCAAGGAACAATTTCCCATAGATCCTGATTACGTACCCATACCAAAGATAAGGCCTTCTGCAACCCATTCTGGGCCAACTGATCACATGTGCTAAAGCAGTCAGGGCCAGCAGGTTTCACAGAGCTAAGTTGCAGATGTTAGGACTATGTGCATGCCCCTAACAGCCCTTTTAAAAAATCTATAAACAGACCGTATCTCTAGTGGATCTGACCTTAGAAAACCACCAGAGCCGTTTCTAAGTAGTCCCCAGTGCATGCACCTGTGTGCCCTCTAAGCATGGCTCTATGGAGTCGGCCTGACTCCAGAACTTCATGCTACTCCAAAGAGCACTGCCTGCTACGCTATGGCACCGGACCACTTGGTCCAAAACAGAAATATGCTGAGTTTAAGCTTAACAACATTACATCCTGGTACACTTTAACTTCACAAGCTAAGAGAGAGTGCATTTATACAAGACCACATCACAACATCAAAAAGGCCCATGTAAATCAAGTTACAGGTTTTGTCACTAGACCAAACCAGAATAATTTTGAAAATTAACTGCTTACAAAACATGAGGAGAAAAAAAAAAGGAAAATAGTTATTCTGTAGGATACATCAGGTATGACTCCTTTAATCTTGGCCATCATTCAACTTCATCTTGACCTTTAACTCTTTAAGTGCTTGTCAGAAGGACTTGTCATGAGATGCTTGGCCAAATATGACAGATGGCTTTATCTTTAACTTTGAAAAACAACCTTTTCCCCCTTTTGTAGATAAAGCGAGGCTTTGTCTCCCATTAGGCTTGTCCTTCTTCCAGCTTTTCTTTATATTTTCTTTTCCCAAACTCTCCCTTCTCTTCAAGCCTGATCCTTAAGAGGTCTTTGGCTTGTCTACTTGCCTTAAGTGTTGAACTCTACTCTAAAGGTTCTTTCATGCTTTCTCTTTGGGGTCGCCATAACTGTACAGCTTTACATTCTCTGAGGTAACAACAGAGGACAGCAAATTAGGGGACAATATTAAAGAAGTTTACCTCATTGTTATACAATTTGTTTTTGATCAAGTGATTCAAGTTAACAAACAAGAATACCAAACTTTAATTGCTAAGCACAAGAACATATTAACTTTTGAGTTACATTAAAGGTGGTAGCAACCAGAGTGTATTCAGATTTAAATCACATAATCACTGATTTGAGTTTCAGCAGCATGAATGGGAATTTAAATATTTTACTGTTTTTGGATCAACTTTAAGAAATAGTAAGAGCAATGTGTGAGTCAGAATTAACTTAGAAAAAATTGAAGACAAAACATTTATTAGAAGACAAAAAAAAAACAACTACTTTTTAGATGTTACCTCTTACAAAAACTTGAATTTCAAACTTCAACACCCCTCACTAATCAGCCATCTGAAGAAAGGATATTGAACATATGCAAATCCTCTTGGACGGCGAGTGTAGAAATCAAGTGGAACATACACATCAACTATAGGACCATAACGACCGAATTCGCGTCGTAAATCTTCAGACCTAAAACATCATAAAAAGAGGCCAAATTTTTAAGTCCACTCCTTTAAAAGTTACTTTGTAAGAAATAGGTTTCTTTCTGTAATATCTCAATTAATGAAAGAGACTGTGCTATGTTCCTGGGTGACCTGAAACAAACAAGCTTTCTAAATCTCAACATCAAGAGCCAACGGTAAGAATATACAACAATGTCTTTTTGAAAAAGAAAAGCCAGAATGCAAGATTCTGAAAGATAATAACGCAGTTTATAATAAAACCTTAACAACAGGAAAACAGACATTTAAGGAAACTTGACTACAACTTATCTCTATTGCTTTTATCCACAGCCTTCATTTTCGTAAATAGTATAGTAGCATTAAGTTGTACTTAACTACTGCTATGTTTTTTTTTAAACAGTATCAAAGCAACTCTAGTATTCTGAAAAATACAAAGCACTTATTTTACCTCCAAATTTTAGCGACAGGGTTACACACTTAATGGTTGATACGGTTTGAAAAATAAAAGTCACAAATATATATAATTCCTCAATAAATGTCAATATGACATAAAGGGGAAAGTTTCCTAGACGCTAGAGTAAGTACTATTGCTTACTTGCCCTACTTAAAGACAGAAAAATATAAATCATACGAGGCTACCTAAATTTTTTTTGATTTCTGTGTGTGTAGAGTGATTATTTGTTAAACAGTAAATCTCATCTTGTGATAAGATCTCTTCAAAAAAGTCTGACGGCAACTCCAAGCAATTAAGGGAACTGGCGAGAACAAAGGGACGGTCCAGGTTAATCCAATTTAGCTATCAACGTCCTAATGGTAGAGGCTTCCTAAACCTCCGTTTTCAAAGGGTGGCCAGTATTTCCCGGAAATGGGAAGAACTAGTTCGTACCATTTAACTGGAAGAATTTTATATCTTTAATCTCAACATTCCCTTTATCCAAACATCTACAACACCAAAAAAAAAAAAAATCGCAAATAAAACACAACAAAAAGAGTAGCAAATGCTTCGCCACACTCCCCTCCCCCGATCCGTTATTTTACTGCAGAGCAGTTTTTCTTTTTTAACTAGAAAAAAAAAAATTCTGGGCCAAGGGGGCGTGCACCCCAAAGAACGTGAACTTCAAATCAATGGGGTGAGCTGATGTTCGGTGGAGGCAGAGGCTGAACGCCCGGAGAGGAAGCGGGAAGGAAGGGGCCCCCATCTGCGGAGGGGGAGGGGACCGAAACGCCGCCACGCGGCCCGCTCTCCCGCGGCTGCCCGGGAGGACCAGCGGCGCCGCCCTCGCTCCCACGCGGCGGTTATGCCGGCTGCGCGGCCTAGTTCGGGCCAGAAAGCCGGCGCGGGGCCCGCCATCTTCACCCCTTCCCCTCCCCCGGCGCAGGCCCAGCGCGCCGCCGCCGCCACACCGGTCCTCTCAGAGCGCCCGCGGCCTCCCCTCTTGGGCCCGGAGTGCCTCCCCTGTACATACCTGGTATCGTCCGCCACGTTTCTTACGAAGAGAGACGTGTTGGGGGGACGCAGGTACCGGGACATGACGGCGGCGTGGGTCTCAGCAAGGACACTAACGGGCTCAGCAAACCGTCCGCAGCTCCGGCGCCAGATCCTCGAGACACACAGCCAGAGAGCTCCGCTACAGCAACCGCCTCTTCTCGCGAGAGTTCACTCCCGCCTCCCCCCACCTCCTACCTGAGTGCAACGCGGGGACCTGCAATGGTTCTTTCCCGCGAGATCACGCGGCGTGCGCCTGCGCATGCGGGCGGCGGGAGTACGTGCTGCAGCCTAGATCTCATTCATTGGCTTCTTGAGCTGCCTCCCCTTCTCCCGCTAGCCCGCTCTTTCTTTCTTAAGTGCTTTATTTTGCCGCCCTTTTCTCCCGTGCACCGCGTTCTCCCCTCCTGACCGCCCCCCCGCAAGTCAGGAAGCAGATGTTTTACCCTGTACACCACACTGTACAGTTTTTTACAAACTATACTGAGTTTTAAATATTATAATCCGGAGGGACAGGCTTTCCCCTGTCTGGTCCATGTTATAACCTGGCTTTTATCAGATCTCACATCGGCAAGAGAAGAATTTACGGCCTCTCGTGTTAGTGTGAAAGGGAAGGAGGTGTGTGTCCTTGCAGAGATAGGCCTGCCTCCCCAGTGCTTTCTGCACGCGGTGGACTCACTCCCTGAGCGCCTTTGCCCAGGTCGCCCCTCGCGTACACCTTTCTTGGTTGTTTCCTTCACCCATCCACGGGGTTTTCTCCCCATTAAAGGCTGTTCCCTACCAAAATGGGACGCAAACCTCACATCTTAGTCTCCATTGTCATCTACGCTGTCTTTGTTGCTAACGGCTTCCTGAGTGTGCATTGTTCATGTATTGCAGTGTTTCTCCATCTATTAGAATGCTTCTGGCATGTAGCACATTGCCAAGCAGATAGCAGGGACTCAAGAACTGTTTAAATTAACTTTTATTTTACAAAACGACAAAAAAGCATTATTTTTGCATCAATGCGCATCCATAGCAATTGATTTGATAATCTGTTGTGCTCTTTAGGAGAGACATTGTTTTTCTACGTTTATATTTTCCAAGATGCTTTGGACACTTGGTTTATTAAAACATTTATCGATTACCTATTATGTGTCAGACATTACGTTAGATTTTGTAAATTCAGTGGTGAAAAACATGGAGCTTATGATTCCGTAGGAAACAAGCTGGTCAACAAGTAATTGCAGATCTGTGACATGAAAGAGACAGTAATGTGACAGTTTAAAAAAAAAACTTTTGTTTTAAAACAAAGAGTTGCTGAACAAGTGTTTCCTTACTCCACCCTCCCAAATTAATTTAAGCACTTTTTAGTGGCTAGAAAACAGACTCCTGTAAATTACCCTCAGTAATGAGGAAATGAATACAGTTTGGTGGTACTCCACCCAACTTTAATATGGATAAATGTTTAGAGCAGAGTCTGAGTGCCCTATAAATGTTAATCGGACTGGCTACATAATTTGTGGGGCTCAGTGCAAAATGAAAACGTTCAAAAATTAAGATGACAATAGCAGAGCACTAAGTCAAGTGCAGGGTTGTTCCGAGAGTGGGGTCCCGTGCAACTACACAGGTGGCACGGCCATTGAAGCCTGCCCAGAATGTTAGCAATTATTATTATTACTCATAATGCCTTGAGAAATAATAAGAGCAAGTGAGGTACAAATATTTACTCACTGGAATCACTTTCTGCCTCACATACCAAGTGCCCCTTTATCTTTTGTGCTTTAGTATCCCAGTCTTGAAAAAGATGATACTGGGAAAAGTAGAGAAAGTAAGCACCGCTCAGCTGGGGCTTGAGCTGGGCAGTTTACCAAACTCTAAATCTGCTGCAGGTGGTAGTGGGAGCATGTGAGGCAGGTGGGGAGGGAGATACACCAAGGAATTTTGGAAGTAAAACACTTCCTCACAAAAGTTCTGCCATGTGTGGTTAAGAGCACCGTATTTCATTCCGAGCACAATACCAAGGGTGGTAATTTTTTTGAAAGCCAAAAGTTAATCTCTGAAAACGGTCTGTTGGCACTGCACCGCTTCTTGAAGAAATTATGTTTTATTGGGATTTATGTCAGAAAACCACTTTCCTTGCGTACTGTTCTCAGAATTGCACAAGTAAGACCCGAGTGTAAAATATATACCTATGAATTTCCTTGATCCTAAAATAGCTCTTTCCTGATTTGTGGACGATAGTACAAACATCACACCTGAGAGGGCCGTGCTGCTAGCTAGAGGGAGACTCACAGGGACAAATTCTGTGTGTTAAAGCCATGGAAGTATGAGCCCGTCTCCACAGACAAAACCAAAACCTTGAGTCAGTACATCAAGCTTAATTTTATTGCTAAAACTGTTTGATTCAGACAATTGCCATGGATGGTGCTCGGCACTGCCTCTGTCTCCATGAACAAACAATCAATTAGAAGCCTGCTCTTTAAATGCGTTTAATAAGACATGCCTGGTGTTTCCTAGATGACTTCTCACTCTAATGAGTAGGCAGCAAGCCAAGTTCCCCAGACTGAGGACTCAGTGTTCCCTTTTAGACATTCCTTACTTGTGGGTCAGAAACTTTGGGGCACATACATAAACACATTATCAATTTACCTATGTACAGACTCTTCTTTTAACCTCAGGCTCCCACTAGTTCTGCTCTGTGGGTGAATTCACCACTATGGCACATACTTGTTTATCTTATTCCTTAGATGATCTATTCTAGCACATGGATTGCTACCTTGAATATGCTTAAGGTAAAAATCACTTGTTATATCTTAGCCTACTTTTTAATGTCTTAAAATAACATTTTTCCCAGTTATAAATGTCCTGTGTTTATTGTTAACATTTTGGAAATGAATTATAAAGACAGCAAACATTACCTGTGATCATACCACTCAGAACTAATTACTTCTAAGACTTTTCTGAATTTCTGAGCATTTCTATAATTGTTTAAATTGGGGTCATACTATATATACAGTTTTATAATGTGTTTTCTTCCTCACTAAACATTTTATAAAGACTTATCTTCTGGGGCTTCCCTGGTGGCACAGTGGTTAAGAATCTCCCTGCCAATGCAGGGGACACAGGTTCGAGCCCTGGTCTGGGAAGATCCCACATGCCGTGGAGCAACTAAGCCCATGTGCCACAACTACTGAGCCTGCACTCTAGAGCCCACATGCCACAACTACTGAGCCTGCGTGCCTAGAGCCCCTGCTTGGCAGCAAGAGAAGCGACTGCAAGGGGAAGCCCGCGCACTGCAAGGAAGAGTAGCCCCTGCTCACCGCAACTAGAGAAAGCCTGCGTGCAGCTACAAAGACCCAATGCAGCCAAAACTAAATAAATAAAACAAATAATAAATTAAAAAAAAAGAATTGTCTTCCCTGGCCATTAGATAGTTTTAATAGGTATAGTTTTTGTTTGTTTTTTGCGGTACGCGGGCCTCTCACTGTTGTGGCCTCTCCCGTTGCGGAGCACAGGCTCCGGACGCGCAGGCTCAGCGGCCATGGCTCACGGGCCCAGCCGCTCCGCAGCATGTGGGATCTTCGCAGACAAGGGCACGAACCCGTGTCCCCTGCATCGGCAGGCGGACTCTCAACCACTGCGCCACCAGGGAAGCCCAATAGGTATAGTTTTTAATCACTGCTGTATCAGTTATGAATTGGGTTCAACTGCCTGTAACAAAAACTTGAAATAATAAAAATGTTGATCATGTTAGCTTACACTTATTACTGAGCTCTTAAATGCCAGGCATTTTTCTCACAAAAGAGCAAGGGAAATGGCTCAAGAAGTAGCAGAATGTTACAACTTTCAGAGGTCATTCTGCTCATAGTTTTCAGTTATTTTAAGTCACATATATTAACCCATTTAATTCTCACTCCAAACCTATGAGCTAGGTTACTATTATTCTTTCCATTTTATAGATGAGGAAACAGGTATACAGAGTGGTCAAAACAATTTAGAGTTTCTTGTTTATTTTATTTATTTATTTATTTTATTTACTTACTTATTTATTTATTTTTTGTATAATGAGAAGTCAGGAATAGGGAGTCCAGGACTGGTATGGCAGCTTCAGGATATCCAGGCTCCTCCTTCATTCTTTCTTCTCTGTTATCCCTAGTGCTGGCTTCTAGACTCAAATTGCCTCATGGTCACAAGATGGCTGCTGGAGCTGCAGGCATCATGTCTACAGTCCAAAAAAAAAAAGAGTAGGACAAAGTTCAAAAGGCATATGCTAGCTGAATCACCACCCACCCCCCACACTCAAGGAACTTATTAAGTTGGAGACAGCAATACCCACTTATACTTAATTAGCCAGAACTGAGTCTTGTAGCCAACTCTATCATCAAGGGAGGCTAACCACTCTTATTCTCAACAAAAGTAGAATTCTGTTTGTAAGGAAGAAGAGGGAAAGGAAAGATGTTGTGGATACATTAAAAGGGTACATTTCATTACATGGTTGTAGCATAATTGATTTATGTAGAAACAGTGATGATGATGATGATGATGATAATAAAAGCTAACACTGAATAAGAACTAACTACATGCCAGATACTGTATTTATCATCTTATCTGCACTATCTCATTTAATCATTTAATCCCCATTCTACAGATGAAGAGACTGAACCTTTGAGACATTATAAGGCTTTCTGACAGTATATAAGGCTGAGGGAATAAAAGGTAATTTAAGACAGTTCCTGTGTTTTCAAGGAGCTCTTAAGCTAGTGAGGTACAGAGTATTTGTAAAATTGAGTTTTAGGTTAGTTTTACATGGTTCATAATTGAGTTATCTTAATTTTAATCAGATTAGTTTTATATCATCCAAGATGCCCATCAATTACGATCCAGTCCCAGAGAGTAACAATAGGCCAAGTAAAAAAACTTGCTTACAGGTATCTATACCTTTTATGAGTGTCACTGAGCCTATAGTCAGAGACTGTTTGAAGCACAACACACAAATAGACAAACATAGTTAACTTGACTAAGCTTTGGGGTGCCAGACATTCAGTCAAACATCATTCTGTGTGTGTCTGTGGAGATGTTTTGGGATGAGATTAACGTTTGAACAGGTAGACTGAGTAAAGCAGGTTGTCCTCCCTAACGTGGGCAGCCTTCATCCAATCAATGCAAGACCTGAATGGGACGTCTGAAAGAGGCTGTGTAAGAGGGAGCTTCACCTGCCTAACTGATTGAGCTGGGACGTTGGTCTTCTGCTCTCAGACTGGATCCTGAAGGCGCTGTGGCTGAGGCTATTAGCTAACAACACACGTGGTGGGGGAAGGTCACTCTTGAAAGGGAGACCTAAGCGGGCACACTTCTGTTACTGAACTCACGTTCCGAGTTCATGTGCCTGACACACAGTGAGGCCAAACAAACCGAAACGTTGGACTTTGGAGAAGAGAAAGGTTTATTGCTGAGCCATGAAAGGAGAATGTGTGGCTTGTGTCCCTCAAAACCTGAACTCCCCGAAGGGCTTCAGCAAATCATTTCTAAAGGCCACGTGAGGGAGAGGGTGGTCACAGGGTACGTCATCAGCTCATGCACAATTCTCTGATTGGTTGATGGTGATTGATCCTTAGATAGGCCTACATGCACATGATCATCAGGTAGTTAATTTCTTGCATTTGGTGGTGGTTTTTAGCATCTGAAAAACTCAGGAAATATGCATGAGATACTATTACCTGGGTACTTCAGAGAGGAGCTACAGCAGAGGATATGGGGGAGGGGTCTGTCGCAGGAAGGCCCCATAGGGTCCTGCTCAGTTACACTTACATGATGGCTAAAGTCCATGCCTTGCTTCATGCAGATCCCCTTATTCTGACATTATTGGGGAGCATCTCCTTCATGGGTCCCATGGGTCTTTCCTACTAAGGGGAAAAATTGGAAGAGGGAGGCTCTTGGGATGAACTACAGCTCCGTAGCTGCAGCTGCTCTTGGGCCACAGCTGACACCCATCTTGTCCCGCCTCCGCTATCCTCACGCTCATGTCACTTCTTCAAATCTTGATGGCTCACCAGTGGTCTGAGCCCCTTGTCACCATGTACTTCTCAGGTCAGGGTTGCAGCACTTGTCCATCTGCAGTACAATTGTCAAGTAAGTGATATGAAGAGAGACCTGACTAGATCACCTGGGTTCTTTTTTCTTGGCTGTGCCACACGGCATACAGGATCTCAGTTGCCCAACCAGGGATTGAACCCATGCCCCCTGCATTGGGAGGTTGGAGTCTTACCCACTGGACCACCAGGGAAGTCCCGGGATCACCTGGGTTCTACACACATTCCTCTCAACCCCTGGGGTATCACAGTAACACTATCTCTTCCTGCTGAAGGGGTTGGTTGGCAGTCGTGAGGCATCGTATCCCGGGCTCAGCATTGATCTTTGTACCTGGCAGATTGGCGGCAGGTTGGCAGCAGCTAGGTAGGTCAGTCTTGGTAAGTGGGAATGTACATCAGGCGTCAGAAAACTACAGCCCTCGGGCCAAGTCAGGCTTGCAGCTTGTTTTTGCATGGCCCACGTACTAAGAATGCGTCTTAACGTTTTCAAATAGTTGAAAAAAAATCAAAAGAAGGTTTGTGTTTATTTACTTGTTTATTACCTGACTCCCTCTGCTGAATGTGTTTCTTTTTATTTATATTTACCTATTTATTTTATTATTTATTTATTTTGGCTGCACCGTGTCTTAGTTGTGGCATGCGGGATCTTTAGTTGCGGCATGCATGTGGGATCTAGTTCCCCCACCAGGGATTGAACCCACATCCCCTGCATTGGGAGCATGGAGTCTTAACCACTGGACCACCAGGGAAGTCCCTGAATGTCAGCTTCTTAAAAGCAGGGACTTGTCTGTTTTATTCATGCCAGAACCGTCTCACATCGCAAAAGCACATAATAAAATGTGAATTTATGGAACCCTTGTGCATCGTTGGTGGGAATGTAAAATGGTGCAGCCACTGTGGAAAACAGTTTGGCCCTTCCTCAATAAATTTAACATAGAATTACTATAGAACATAAACATAGAAATACCCAGCAATTCCACTCCTGGTGTATATACTCCAAAGAACTGAAAACAGTGTTTGAACAAAAAGTTGGACATGAATGTTTGTAGCGGTACTATTCACAACAGCCAAAGGTGGAAACAACCCAAATGTTCATTAGCTGATTAATGGATAAATAAAATATGGTATATTCATACAATGGTATAGTATTCAGCCATAAAAAGGAATGAATTACTACCACATGGTTGAATCTTGAAAACATTATGCTAAATGAAACAAGCCAGACACAAAAGACCACATACAGTACTGCATGATTCCATTTATAAGAGATATCCAGAATAGGTAAATCTATAGAGACAGAAAGCAGATTGTGGTTCCCCCTTCTGGGGGAAGGGGGAATGGGGAGAGCCTGCTCAATGGGTATGAGGTTCCCTTTTGGGGTGAAGAAAATGTGCTGGAACAAGGTAGTAGTGATGGTTGCACAACATTGTGAATGTATTAAATGTCACTGAATTTCACATTTTAAAACGGTTAAAATAGTAAATAGTATGTTATGTGCATTTTACCACAGTGAAAAAGGACATAAAAATAAAAAAAATTAAATCTATCACTGAATGTTCGACATTTGCATTGTTTCCACATTTAAAACTAACCCTGAGATAAATATCTTTGTACATTTTGGTTAGGACAGACTTCTCAGTTTTGAATCACTGAGTCAAAGAATATTAAAGAATTTAAGGACTTGATAGACATGATCAAAATGCCCTTTGGAAATCTGTACCAATTTCACTCTTCTTATTCATTCAATAAACATAGAATAAACGTGTAGAGTTTATATTCTCTGCTAGAACTGGGAGTACACTGAAGAATAAGCCACAGTTCTCAGGGGGTTGAAATTTAACTGGGTGATATAGTCATGTAAGTAGCCAGTAACAATAAGGGATAAGAGATGGAAGTTTAGGGTGACACTGAAACAAAGAAGGAGGACTTAATTCCCTCTGGGTTAAGAAGGGAGATGATATCTAGGAGATCTAGGAGTTTTCCCAGCCTGGGTCAGCTACTCTCACCAATTCTGGACATCATCTTAAAAAAGAAGTTGCAATTTTTAAGAATTTTATAGATTAAAACTTTTACTTCTTAAAACTACATTTATTTGATTGTTGGTGAAATAAAGATTTTTTTCATGTTTACTGACCATTTCTGTTTCTCCCTTAGCCCATTTTTCAATTCGGATGTAAACATTTTTCTCAGGATGTTGAAGAGTTCTTTATATAGTAAGGATACCTCTGTTACAGTTATTTTCATGGCAAACATATTCTGCTAGTTTGTAGTTTGTTTTCAAAGCTTGTGTAGGGTGGTTTTTAAAGACAGCTTTATTGAGGTATAATTTACATACCATAAAATATGCCCACTGTAAGTGTACAATTCAATAATTTTTAGTAAAACTTTTAGTAAAATTTAAAGTGTACAATTCAGTGATTATATGTGTATACATATATAGACAAATTCTCTCTATACGTATGCACACACATATATATGGTGTATAAATATAGAGTAACTATAGAATTGTGCAGGGTGTTCTAAAAATATGTATATATCTTTCACTGTATATAGTCATAGTGTTTTTATTATTATTTTTGAGCTCAAACTACTGTAGAGATTAAAAACACCAGTAAACAAGTCTTCAGCATTCTTTTTGGAACCATATTTCATAATCAATTGTTATTTGTTTTCCTGTCTGGAACATCAGAGGAGGCACACAGTTATGGGGGAAAAAATCACAGTAGATTTTTTCACATGGAGAGACCTTCCGCATGAAAAGCAAAGAGGCAGAGATTTAGTTGTTTAGCCTCACTGCTGCTGTACTGGAAACTATGTGACTTGGTTAACAGGCAGCCCGCAGGCATGTGGGAAGATCAGAAGACTTGGAGCCCTCTGTGAGAAGCTGCCTCAGTTACCCAATCCTGATTTAGGGCAAGATGACCTCTGTTCTAGCACTGCCCTACGTTTTGACTTTCCTCCCTCTCCTGGCTCCATGTGCACACAGTGTCCCATTTTAAAGCACCTTCTTCTTTCTCTTTTTCCTTTCCTGAAGTCTGACTCCTTCTAGAATGCTCTTGGCTCAGTGTTACCTGTTGGAGAGGAATGACTTCTAGATGATTCCCACTTTTAGAGGGCATTTCAGCTCAGGTCCTTGCCTTGATGGTCAGAACATATCACCTCCAGGCATGCTCCCTACATCTCATCCCTCTCCTGGGATTTCGTCTCCCTTTGCCCCATCCTGCCACACCCCGAAGACAGGGAGGCTGGGTCGCCCAGGTATGCCTTTGTCTCCTGGGCTTTTATGCTGTGAAGTCAGTGTCATTATCTCTATTTTCAGTTGAGGAAGCTGAGCCCAAGAGAAGATAAGGGGTTTTGCCAAGATCCACAGGTTAAAGCAGTACAGACATTGTCCTTCTTTGTTCCTGCCCATGACTTGTTTGGGGAATCCCTTGCTTTCCATGTCTTGGTAAGAGGCAGAGCCTGCCTCACAGTATCGATGCTTGTTTTCCCAGCCTCCCTTGTAGCAAAGGTACGGACCTGTGATCTAAGCTTCACCAATCACACGCCCCTTGTCCAGAGTTAGACAGCAGGCTGGAGCCATACAGGAGCAGGGGCCACAGAGAACTCTCCCTGGTGGCAGTGGTGGTCACAAGAGTGGCGGAGACCAGTGCCCAGCCACCATGCAGCATTCCAAGAGGGGCTGCTCCTCTGTTGGAAGTGATGCGTGGAACCTGGGGTTTAAACCCTCAGCATCATGGGAATCTTGGGAGTGAGTGAGGTCCCCACTCACTATGAACTGGGCTATGAACTGTCATCTTTTTTTTTTTTTTTTTTTTTTTTTTGCGGTACGCGGGCCTCTCACCGTTGTGGCCTCTCCCGTTGCGGAGCACAGGCTCCGGACGCGCAGACTCAGCGGCCATGGCTCACGGGCCCAGCCGCTCCGCGGCATGTGGGATCCTCCCGGACCGGGGCACGAACCCGTGTCCCCTGCATCGGCAGGCGGACCCTCAACCACTGCGCCACCAGGGAAGCCCTGAACTGTCATCTTTTAATGGGCCATATCGTTTTGGGTAATGAGCCTCTTAGTGTCAACCTCGACACGCTGAGGATCAGAGAACTTTCCCACAAATTTCGGCATTGCCTAAGTGCCCTGATACCCAAGTACAATTCTGGGAGAAGGGGAAGGTTGTGGACCTCTACATATAACGAAGATTATATTTTTTTCCCATACACATAGATAAGCATTCAGAGCCAGATATAGTGTGACGTAGACAAATAAAGGAAATATTATATCTTGTATCCAGGTGTTATGGAGCAGAAAACAGCTGCACTTGGGAAATAATTCACGTTTTCATTTTATTTAGATCTCCTTTTCCCCCTACTCTCATAATCATAGGCATGATGACTGACTATTCATACTGAGAAGGAAAACCTGGTCTGGATCTGAAAATGTTATGGCTGCTCATTAGGACATCCTCTAGTTCTGTTGATTGATGCTGAGTTGAAAGACAGGGTCTGTGAAGGAGCAGCCAGCATCTGTCCTTCCATTTCACCTCCTGTTTGACCACAACTCTGACATCAGCCCTCTTTAGGAATGCAATGCTCGATTCACTGGGAAATCCTGAAAGAGCTGGAGACACGAGAGGGAAAGAAACAAGGGCTGCTGATAATAGGCTAGTGTCTCAAAGCCTTCAAATCTACATGGAATACGTTCTCAGACCTGGGATCTTGAGGCTGAGGGGGAAGAAGTACAGGAGTGCCCCGAGGGAGGCATAAAGAAGCAAGGACCACAAAGAACTCTCCTTGGTGGCTGAAGTGGTCCCAAGAGTTGCCCAACTGTTTAGCTGGAGCCAAAAAGACTAACAAAAACTCAGAGAATGCAATTAAATGCTCGTTGCTATAGGAATTGCTGGTACTTAACTTACCTAAAAAGGTCCCAAGACATCACTCCTATTTGAAGTGAGAGCACAGGCCCACAGAGGGGTAAGCACATCTCTAGTTAGCAGCAACATCAGGATGGAAATGGGTGAGTGTTGACTTCTCTCTGGTGTGATTATGCAACGTGACTGCTGTTTCTGATTAACTGAATGTTCCAATTATTTGTACGTGTTCACTGATATCAGAAAAATGTCAAGCTTGTTGGCAGAGTATGGAGCGTACAGAAGGTGTCGTGGGTGGTGGAGTGGAAAGAGGATGAGCTTTGGAGTCAGACGTGGCTTTGAATCCTCATCTCAGCCACTTTCTAGCTCTGGCTAGGAACCCTGGGGTAGTTTACTTAGTCCCCCTGAGCCTCGACTTTCCCATCCAAAGATAAGGATGAAATATTTATCCCTGATAGGATTTCATAAGGATTAAATGTTAATATATGTAAAGTATCTTGCACATATGTGGTCAATAGTGTATTAATGTTATTATTCTCATTTCTTGCCCATGATTAAAAGTTAATCAATAAGAGAGTACTTAACTCAGTACCAGATATTAATGTAGTTTCATCTCTGCTGGTAGGGACCCAAGGTCAGGAAACAACGGGTATTAAGAAAATTAAAGGTGAAAACTTAAATATTGTCCAAATTGAAGAGCATAATCAAGGCTGCTATGTTTGGATGTTCAGGTTGTCTACCACTCAACACAGGGGTACAGTTCACACAAACCCAATGTAGATGGTGCCCTCTGGATTTGTTGAGTACAATCTGAACAGTCATATGTGGTGGCTTTCAAGATAATAGATGATTAATAGTCTTCAATGAATAATTGGATGTTTTGTAAAAGGAGACCAGAAAGCAATTAAAGATGTCTTTGGATCTGATGGTTGCAAGGGCCCTTGGGGATTATCTAGCTCAAATTCCTAATTTTTCAGATGAGGAAACTGAGCTCCAGAGAGGGAAAGGGACATGCCTCATGCAGGGCAGAACTGGGACAAGAACCACGTCTTTGGTTCTTTGCTGATTGCCGTTCGTGTTGATGAACAACTTTCTTTGTTGGTAGGAGTTAGTATTCTGAACTACATCTTTTTTAAAAATGTATTTATTTTTGGCTGTGTTGGGTCTTCGTTGCTGCGCACAGGCTTTCTCTAGTTGCGGCGAGCGGGGGCTACTGTTCATTGAGGTGCACGGGCTTCTCATTGCGGTGGCTTCTCTTGTTGTGGAGCACGGGCTCTAGGCATGGGGACTTTGGTAGTTTTGGCACATGGGCTCAGTAGTTGTGGCTCGCAGGCTCTAGAGCATAGGCTCAGTAGATGTGGTGCATGGGCTTAGTTGCTCCACAGCATGTGGGATCTTCCCAGACCGGGGCTTGAACCCGTGCCTCCTGCATTGGCAGGTGGATTCTTAACCCCTGCGCCACCAGGGAAGCCCTGAACCACATCTTAAACTTCCGTAGAGAAGGAGGATTTATAGCTGCTTTGCTTCTTTTAATCTTTGTCAGGAGCAGACTCAGGATAGCTAAGCAGAAATTTGTTTAGCTCTGAGTCTTTGCAAGTTTTCTCAGGTCACAGGATTCCTGTTGAGCAACACCCTTGAAAACATTTTGTTTGCTTCTGCTTTGACTTGATATTAGCTGGCAAGCTGTGTGGTTTAGTAATACCCTCAACCAGGTTGCTAGCTTGGTAGTAATCTGAGAACAATGTCTCTGGAGGCCCGCTGAGCTCCTCTGAATGTTGCTATGGAGAATTGATGAACTGCTCCAAATTATAATTCAGAATTAAACAGGCAGAGCCTTAGTGGGGCCTATGGGAGACAGCAGGAAGCTGATATCCGGCAGTAAGTGCCTTGGGCTTCCAATTAGTAGTCGGCTATGTATTGCCAATTCATTTTCCCTATCCTCCACCGCCAGAAATCAGCCAGTAAATGGATAGGTTGGAGGCAATATGCCACTAGGTGCCATGGGGTTGCCAGGAAGGCTAGTTGGTCTCTATCAGTGGCATAGACTTGAGGAATTCAGAGAGTGGAAGAGTGCTGAGGGCTGACGCCTTTGGGAGGGGACTGTGTAGAGGAATTGAACCTGAGCCATGCTGTGATCATTGGGTAGGTTTGGAGCAGAGGAGGTAGAAAAGATGAGAAGGGGAATGCATTTTAGGTGGGAGAAATGACAAGCTCAAAGGCTTAGAGGGAGAAATATACCAGATGTGTTTGGGAAATGAAATATGGATCAATCTAGTTGGAATAGTGAGAAGTTACGAAAGGAAGCTTGGTCTAGCTTGGTAGGTTCTTAACCTCCAAGCTGTGGGGTTTTGACTTTACTCTGAAGGTAATGGAGAGCTATGAAACGTTTCTAAGATGTAGGCAGCATTGGTAAGTAACTTCAATTTAGTCTTTGAGTCTTTGACCTAAATATAGGTAGAAAAATAAGAAGGGATGCTGAATGACCAAAAGGGTAGATTATGCTGGTCATTTGCCTATTGCTCTCGGCCCTTATCTGCCTTTCTGTGCTCTGCTATGTATCAGAGAGAGACAAATGATACTTTCCAGACTCCCGAGCTAGCCGGTTTCTGTTTAGGTTTTGTCAACGAAAGGCACTGGAAGATGAAAGGAAGAGAGAATTGCCTCCCTTTCTGACTCTGGTTTCTTGTGGTGTCTTTGGCATCAGTGACAGCAGTACCACTGAGCAGTACGGCGTTGGTGGTGGTGACAGCATTGGCTCTAGTGACAATGGCAGCAGTGGATCTGGGTGGTGCCTGTGGACACAGGAGCAACAACCTGTAAGTGCAGGCTCCCGGGCTCCTGCTCAGATAACTGGGCTCCAACAACCAACAGGAACCTTAGGGATACTGTGCCCCGGGCTTCAGGTAACATTTTTGCACTTCTAGCCCAGAGTGGTGATGGTTTCCTGAAGTTAATAACCTTTGAGTAATCGCCCCTCTCCTCTTCTGCTCCTCCATCTTTTCTAATACTCTTGTAGCCAGTTCCTTTATTAAATTCTTCTGTCTGAAATACCTAGAACTGGTTTGCTTTCCTTTGATTGGATCCTGATTCATACAGTACCTAGTATACTTTCTTCACTTGGTTTCTACGGCACCACACAGGGTTCCCCGCCCCATCCTAGTAGACACTCTTTTTCAATCTCCCTTGCTGGCTGATTCTCCCTCTTCAACTTGACTCTTCATATTGGAGTGCCCTAGGGCACGAGAATGGTTAATGACTTTCACGTGAATAGTTAATTTTCCAGTGATCTAAAGCCTTAACCTTATCTGAATACAGCTCCATCACCCAGGAGCACGGGAATACTTTCTTTTTATTGATGGGGAAATTTAAGATTTCTTGCCCTAGGGACTATTTTATTCATACCATCTTGAGCGGTGATGCCACATGTTGCTTCTACCTCTGAAGCTGAGGCTAATCCCAGATTATTATAGCTGAAGAGGAGTCAAAAAGGATTTGCTTACTTGTAGGACAGTCACTCAGTAAAAAATAGGATTGTCCCCAGTAAAAAACCCACAGTCCCAGCACTGGTCATCTCCTTTGCAGGTTCAGAAACTACTTTTTTGTTGAGCCCACCCTGAAATCTATCAAATTCGACAATATAAAGTATCCCAGTAAAATACTTACACTTTTCAGATGTTAGCAATATAAAACGTAAACCACCATTTAAAATAATGAATTACTGCTGATGGGCATTAGTGGTTTTAAGATAACTGAAGTATCTCAGCAATATTGAGTGTTACAATCTATAAACATGGCGTACACCTCTCTGTTTAATTAGGCCTTCTTTAATTTGTCTTGGCAATGTTCCGTCGGAATTTTCAGCCTTATGGTCTTGCATGTGTTTTGTTAAAATTATGAAAATGAATTCTACAATTTTATATCTAACTTTTTTTTCTTAATATTACTTTCAAAGCATTCTATCACGTCCTTTAAGGGTTTTATTAACATTTGTGGGACTTCCCTGGCGGTCCAGTGGTTAAGACTCCACGCTTCCGCTGCAGGTGGCAATGGTTTGATCCCCAGTGGGGGAGCTAAGATCCTGCATGCTGCGTGGTACAGCCAAAAAAAAAAAAAAAGTAATGGCTGCATAATCCAGGTGGCAACTTTTAAACCACTAATATTACTGGTTTTGCTTAATACCTTTCCTTAGTGATCATTTTATTTTATTTTTTAGTTTTTTTAGTTTTTGTTGTTGTCGTCTTATCGCACCAAGTTTTATAACATCAGTTTTATTGTATTAAGCAGGTCCAGTGTTGCACTGAGCCCCTTGAGGAATACAGCCTAGAGTAATTGCAGGCTCAGTTCCAAAGCCAACACTTCAAATAAAGAGATGTTTCAGTGCAAATGTCAGTTTACCTTGAATATCTTCCTAATCATGTAAGCAAGATTTTCTTGCCAACATTAGGAGTATTAGTCCATGATCTCTTAGCTACTTCATTGTGGTTAAAAAATCTTCTACATTTTGACCACATCAAACTTAAAAACTTTTGTGCATGAAAGGACACAATCAACAGAGAGAAAAGGCAACCTATGGAATGGGAGAAATTATTTGCAAATCATATGTCTGATAAGGGGTTAATATCTAGAATAAATAAAGAATTCCTAAAACAAACAAACAAAAACCCCAAATACCCCAACCAAAAAATAGACAAAAGACTTGAATAAACATTTCTCCAAAGATGAATACAAGTGGCCAACAAGCATGTGAAAAGATGCTCAACATAACTAATCATCAGAGAAACGTAAATCAAAACCACAATGACATATCACCTCACACCCATTAGAAAGGCTATAAAAAAAAAATAAGAAGGGTTGGTGAGGATGTGGTAAAATTGGAACCCTTGTGTACTGTTGTCAAGATTGTACAATGGTGCGACCACTATGGAAAACAGTATGGAAGATCCTCAAAGAACTAAAAATAATACTACCATGTGATCCAGCAATTCTATTTCTGAATATATATCCTAGAGAATTGAAAGGAGGGTCTCAAAGAGTTATTTGTTCAACCACATACAGAGTAACATTATTCACAACTGCCAAGAGGTAGGAGCAACCCAAATGTCTATCAACAGATGAATAAACAAAATATAGTACATGCATACAATGGAATATTATTTAGCCTTAAAAAGAAAAGTCCTGTCACACGCTACAACATGGATGAAACTTGAGAATGTTATGCTGCACAAAATAAGCCAATCACAAAAAGGTAAATACTGTATGATTCCACTTACATGAGGTATGTAAAGTAGTCCGATTCATAGAGACAGAAAGTGGAATGGTGGGTACCAGGGGCTGGTGAGTGGGGGCAAAAGGGGGGTTGTTTAATGAGTATAGAGCTTCAGATTTACAAGCTGAAAAAGTTCTGGAGATCTGTTTCACAACAATGTGAATATACTTAATACGACTGAACTGTACACTTAAAAATGGTTAAGATGGAAAATCTTATGTTAGGCTTTTTCACTACACACAAAAAAATAGTCTCCATTTTGCTATATTTCAAGGATTTTGCGGGGGAGCCCTACTGATTCAATCTTTACTCAAATCTAATCTTGAACTTAAATGTCTCTATAATACTCCATGTTACTAGATGGTTGTGCTGAATTCCATCACAAAGAGTATAAACCCACAATCATTCAATCAACAAGCATTTAGCGAGCCTCTTTCTGGTATGTGAGGTGGGCATCTGTTACATTCTGGAGTTACAGAGCTGAGTAAACGGTTTTTGCCCAGGAACTTGCAGGCTTACGCTGTTGTGCTGTCTGATTCTGTTTGAAGCAAATCAGTACAGGCCATCCCTGACACATTCCTGGAGACCTGAATCATGTCCACTCCCTCTGCTGTGTTCAACTGCTGATAGAGTCCTGGGGACTAAATAGAACTCTCATGGGTCAGTGAGATGAGAGTGAGAGGAGACTGTCTTCAAAACCCAACCAACTTAGGACAAGACTGACTTCTTCCAGAATGCTCTGAATTTCTCCTGCCCATCAGAAGACTGTTAAGGATGATTCTTTGCAAATATGTGGCCAGCTGAACCTGACCTTCCCCACAGCCCTCTGATCCTTGGTTTAATGCTCGAAATATAAGCCTCCCCATTATATATCTTCTTTCACACCCTCATCTGCATTCTGCTCTGTGTTGCCTCTTCCTACTGCTTTGCTCCCCTAAAGCCTCCCACTGCACCCCCTGGAGCCTCATCCTATGCTAAGCAAACCCTACCAAGGAGTGTGAGCTCTTCATGGAAATTTCCCTCTACCTCTTGGCTAATAGAAACCCAGAGCTCCTCCGAGAGATTTCTCTGCAGCTCTCTCAAAATGATACTATGCATTGCCCACATCTCGAACACCTGGGGTCAGAAGGTAGGTTAGCAGCCCTCCTTCCTTCCCAGGGCTACTTCTGAACTATTTCTAGTATGAAGGTCCTTGGTCCTACAACTACCGTATAACCTGAGAGCAGGGCAGTACACCCATCTCTGCCCTGCTCTCTCCCCACTTCCTTTATCTCCTCTCAGTCACTGAAAATTTTTTGGAGGTGTTATCATTAAGAATGTGGGCTTTGGGGCTTTCCTGGTGGCACAGTGGTTGAGAGTCCGCCTGCCGATGCAGGGGACACGGGTTCGTGCCCCGGTCCGGGAAGATTCCACATGCCGCGGAGCGGCTGGGCTCGTGAGCCATGGCCGCTGGGCCTGCACGTCCAGAGCCTGTGCTCCGCAACGGGAGAGGCCACAGCAGTGAGAGGCCCGCGTACCGCAAAAAAAAAAAAAAAAAAAAAAGTGAACAGAAGAAAATAATTATAAATTGATATATGTTCTATGAAGAGTTTGAGACAGAATGAAGGAGAACCATGATGGGAAGGGGGTTAGGGAATGAGGTGCCATTTAAGCTAAGACCTGAAGGAAGAGAAGGAGGATGAAATGAGATAAAGCAGGTGGAAGCACTCAGTATGTGTCAGTGATGAGTATTACCGTTAGCATTGCTCTAGTCAGCGCCTGGCTCTGAGGCTTCCTGTGAGTTTTCGGTGTCCATGTACATGACCCGTTCCACACCCATCCTGCTAGTTCTCTTTTCTTTTCCCCACTTCCTAGAACTTTATTAAAGAAAAAGCAATGATGGTAAATCTCTAGACCATCATCCATTTTCTGGGGTTTCTCCTTTGAAAATGTGACATTTGATTTCCAAACATACGCCAGAGCGTACATGGTTCCCAATTGTACTAAGCAGGTGAGAAGCTGAAATCCTACAAGGTTCGTCCTCCAACTTTCCCCAGCCTGTGGTCTGTCTTTGGATCAGCAAGAATCGCCCGAACAGCCACTCTGGCTGCATTCAATTTTGTCTGCAGCTCCCTGAGCTCTTCTATATGCAACAGAATTTGAGTAGCTTCATGGAGAACTGCATTTCCTGTGTCCAAACCAAGAATATGCTTGTCTAAAGCTACAGGCAAGCCTTCTTTTGTTCGATTTCCTCTAGCAACTACATCCTGTTCAGGAGGTCCTGGACCATAATGAGAATTGCCTTTTTTTACCTCGTTACCTTGTTACCAGGTAATCACTGTGACGCTGAACCCAAAGGCGGTTAGCAAAGCCTTTACCCCAGCCTTCCTAGCAGGATTATTTACATCCAAACTGATCAATGGCTCTGCATTTTTAGTTGCACTGTCTGCATGTTTTGCACCATCAGGTCCCAAGTCTTTGTATTTTTCAGCATTACCTCCATAGTCAACAGCTAAATCAAGAAGCCAGCCAATTGCTACTTGGCGATCTTGAAAAACCAGTTCATGGCGCTGAGATACCTTTCAAAGAACTTGGGTCAGTCACTGCTGTGAACGTTTCTTACATTATTTCTGTCTTTAATCTCATAGTGTCTGGTTTTCTGGTCTTCGAGCCAAACAATTGTTTCTAAATTCTGTTTCATCTTTGCACTGTAGTTGGCAGGATTGCGGTGGTCCCAGCTTCTGGCTGTGGTCCCCCAGGCTTCAGCCAGGAGAGGAGAGGGGAAGAGGAGTGGGTGACTCAGGCACCAGCAATGTGGTGAGAGCAGCCTGTTGGTTCTTTGACCTCCTCAACTCCAGTGACCTTCCCCTCTGTTCCACCTTAGGTACCCACCGTAATGGCCACGGCCTGGACCTTGCATCATTGTTTCTTAAATCTGGGACCACACTCTCTCAACCTTTCACATTTTTTTAACCCAGTTGCTCCCACAATACCTGTTCTTCAAATTTGTTAAAACTGCCAAGCCCCTGGCCTCTCCGTTGTCTCCCTTTCTATTCAGTTCTAAGGTTCTAAGTTCCTTTCCTGCCCAGGAAAGACCGAATACCTTTACCACGTCTTTGCCAATCACTCCTCTTTTGCCCCACCGTCCTGTTATACCTGGATGCTGTTGGTGTTTGTGCCATAACAAGGTCATGGTCTCTCTCTCAGCTGGGACTTCACTGTTGCCTGGCAATCTTTCTGTACCTTCCTGATCAGCTTTCTCTTTCATACTTAATTATTTATTTATTTATTTTTAACATCTTTATTGGAGTATAATTGCTTTACAAGGGTGTGTTAGTTTCTGCTTTATAACAAAGGGAATCAGCTATACATGTACATGTATCCTCATATCTCCTCCCTCTTGCGTCTTCCTCCCACCATCCTATCCCACCCTCCCTATCCCACCCCTCTAGGTGGTCACTAAGCACCGAGCTGATCTCCCTGTGCTATACGGCTGCTTCCCCCAAATATGGAATGCTTCACGAATCTGCTTCCCCAAAAATATGGAACGCTTCATGAATTTGAGTGTCATCCTTGCGCAGGGGCCATGCTAATCTTCTCTGTATCGTTCCAATTTTAGTATATGTGCTGCTGAAGCGAGCACCTCTTTCATACTTTAAACCTTCTTCATTCTCCTCAAATGTCTTCCCTATAGAATAGAAGGGGATATAGAATTTTTCATGTGTCACTCTCTTGTCCTGCCAACCCACAGCTGTATAGCAGAGGCTGCCCGAGCTCTGCCCATGTCCCCTTGGATTCCTTCGCTGTCTGGGGGCACACCAGCACCCCCATGTGCCTTCACTCCCCACAGCCAGCACCTGTGTCTCTTGTCTGAGGACTGCCCTCAGGCTGCCTGAATCGGGAGTATAAATACCCACGCAAACTTGCCCGATGACTGGGATGACTGAGCTGTGAGAGCTCCCCGGGGGGATGCACCCAAGTCTGGGTGCTCTTCATGGCACTTTGCTGTCATGGCGTTCGTGCTCGGCCCCCTTCCCTTCCTGCTTTCTTTTCCCGCTCCCCTTCAGGTCATTCCTGAGAATGCTTCCTCAAATAGGTCATTGCCCAGGAATCCTCATCTCACCTGCATCTGGCTTTTCCTCTTCCTCATGGAGGAAGAGAGGCCTTCCCTTTAATATGTCCCCAGGTATTAGCCCTCGCTCCCTTTCCTTGCCCTTCTGAGGTAGGAGGTAGATGGGCTCCTGGGCTGGAGAGCTCGTGTTTGTCAAGTGAACTAAAACTGAAGCTTTGTTTTCCCCCAGACACTCCAAGGACAAAGCTAGCGGCAGAAGCTGAGCTCTGCTGGAATAAAGAAGGAAGATGACCACTGCTGAGGTCAGGGAAACTTCCCCGACTGCAGAGGAGCAGAAAGACTCCTTGGGGGTCAAAAAGGAGGGGGCGCCACCCATAATAAGGGTGGACATACCGTCACAGGCCTCTGCTGTGGGATCCGTCTTAGCGAAAAGTTGAGCACACATGCTGGGGAGGATCCTAGGCCCAGTCAGGTGTGAAAAAAGAAACAAGATAATTGGCCAAAGGTAAACAAAGACCCAGAAGGACTGCCCTGTACAAGTGATTTAAATCACCTCTTTACTGTGCTTCTCATTAGGAAGGATGCCCACACCCTTTCTCTCTGGATGTGTATTTCAGCCTTGCTTCAGTCAAACACTTTCTCTGTGTGCTCTCCCACTTGTTGTGCTGTGTCTCCAATAATAAACTTTGTACTCCTTTGTACAGTTTCTGCCTCCTTGAAACATTCTTGCTTTCAAACCCGGCAAGAGCCAGGGCCACTTTACTTCCAGCCTCTAGCCCCTGGTGGTCTACTGGTTAAGATTCCTGGTTTTCATCCAGGCTACCCAGGTTCAATTCCTGGGCAGGGAACTAATATCTCTTTGGGACCGCTCACTGCTGTCTGGCAGTCCTAGATCAGGGTGTGGTGGTGTTGGTTCCTTCTGAGGCCTGTGAGGACAAAACCTGTTCCCTCCGTCTCTCCTAGCTTCTAATGGTTTGCTGGCAATCTTTGATGTTCCTTGGCTTGCTGCCTTTATCTTTACGTGGCATTCTCTCTGTGTCGGAATTTCCCCGTTTTAGAGGGACACCAGTCATGTTGGATTAGGGCCAATTCTCATGATCTCTTTTTACCTTGTTTACCTGTGGAAAGACCTTATCTCCAAGTAAAGGCACATTCTGAGGTAATGGAGAGGAGGATATCAACATATAAATTTTGGTGAGACACAGTTCAAACCATAATACCACCTCTATGCTCCCAAGCCCAGGTAGCTCTCCCCAGCTACAGATATGCAGTCATCATCTACCAGATCGCTCCACTTGAATGCCCCACATAGCTATGTTTTCTGGATTCTCAGTACTTTTTGCTCTGTTCGGGGGAATTTCCAGCCTCATCAGTCCCTTTTCCTCAGAAAGGTGTTTCCCAGTCTCTTTTGTGGTCAGGCTTAGGCCTGTGAGCTATTCTCCACCAATGGGACTCGCCCATATGAAACTTTGATTCAGAATGGCACAATTTGAGGAAGGAGGCTTGGCGTGGAAACCATTTTCCTGGCAGTGGCAGAGGTGGATTGCTTTCAGGGACACAGCATTTTCAAGTTGAGCTGAGCTCTTGATGCACAAGTGATAGCATTACCGGTGTAGCGGTGGTTATAATCAAATGGAGCTTCTGGTCAAAATGCAGATGGCGGCATTAGCACATCATGGCGGCAACTGCAGTAGCAGAAGCAGCAGTTTCTTCATCAGGCCAGGTTTTTGGTTTTCAATCCTTTTCTTGGAAGCTTAATCTTGAGCCAGTTTCTTCAGTTTCATACAGATTCTGTGGGCTATTGAGATTGTTTTAAATACATTTATTTTCTCTGTAATCAGCCAGGATCAGCTTCTGTTGCTTACAGTTGAGAACCCTGATGCATGTAGACTTTCGTATTTTAAGGCGGTTTCTGGAAGTCACAGGCCCTAATCTGTGGGATTGACTGAGTGGAGGAGAATGGTAGTTAATGAGGTCCCCACGGCTGCAGCCTGGAAAGCTGGTGAGCTTTGTTATGCAGTGGCATTCGATCAAACTGTTTTTTGCTACATGTTGGGACAGAGCCATGCCAATCAGGGCTAGAGGAAATGGTAGAAGACATTTAGAAGGTTGCTGTGTACTGATTTCCGGCCCCTTTTCCATTAAGGAGTATGTGCCACTTCAAGGGAGTAGGTCTGCCAGCGAAGAGGGCATCAGGCGTTTCCTCCCCGCCCCAGCCCTCCCCCATGTTTCATTTTGGATTGTCTCAAGACAAAGACCTTTAAGTGAGAAGTAGGTTGGCAGAACACAGAGGTAAAAAATCAAGTCTTCAGACTTAAGTCTGTAGGGGAGGCAGAATTGTATCTCTATTCTCGCAGGGTCTCTGGCTGGGCCTGAGAATTAAATTGACTAAGATTAATAGGAGAAAAGCACGTGGATTTTTGTGTGGACATTTCCCATAGGAAAATGAAGACCCCCCCCTTGACCTCCGCCCCCTTGACCCCCCCATCTAAGTTTATAAACTTAGTTGAACAAAGAGGAACAACTGTGGAAAAGTAAAACATATGGGGAGACCAAGGTAGGATGAGTTGTTTTAAAAAGGTCTGTTTGTATAGATTTCTCCGGCTTCCACCCCCCATCTCTGGTGGTAGGAATGTGTCTTTCCTCCTGGCATCTTGCACTAGGAAGTTATTTATCTCCTGCTTTCAGGAAGAAAAGTGCAATGGGTAGGGGGTGGGCACAGGTGGTCAGAGTGTCCTTCCTGTACCTGCTGCTTTTCAAATGTCTTTAGCTCAAAATAATCCTTATGGCAAAGTAGCATATTTGGGGTTGGCATATTCTGCCAATTTTCAGCTCTGGAAAAGGGCTGGGCAAGATCTTTTGATGAGGGTTATTCATAGAACTGAAACAAATAGAGGAAGCCTGCTAAGATCTTGAAGGTTTGGATTATCAAAGAATCCCCCAGGCTGTTCAGTACAGCCTGTGAAACCCCTAAGGCATTGATGGGACCTGATCTATGTGAGCAGCAGTGTCTGCTGAAGCTTGACAGCCTCCAGGAAGGGTATTCTTCCCAGTGCCCGAATCAGGTGCAGTCGCAGGGATAGGGATAGAGTAGGATAAATAAATGTATTTTAACAAAAAATTCCACTTAGGGGACTAAAGACAGAGAGGGAAATTTAAGGGAGTTTGGGAGACTGTTGTAGGCTAATTACCACTCAAGAAAAGAATCCAGTAACCTAGTAACAATCTATGCTACCTCGAAGGAAGACCAGGCACATTCAAGCGCCAGGCACACTCAAGCCACAAACCTGAAACACAGGACAATAGATATGGGGTCTGAATCTTGTTACATGAAGTCAGGAAGTTAATGGTCCTTGAAGAGTAGCATTTCTGCCTGTAGCCAACATAGGAATAGAGGTGAAAGGGGAAAAAAACTAAGTGAAAGGAGACATTATACTGAAACCTGAGATGAATTACCAGATTTTAGTATATGTTACCACCCTTCCGCTAATATACATGTGATTTAAATGGCGCCATGGCAGTCCCGGTTAGAACATACAGGGTTTAAGGAGGAACTAATGACATAAGCCTTGATATCTACACCCAAATGAGGAGGAAGGTGGTCTTCTCCCCCTCCCTACTTTTCTTTTGCTTATAAAAATAAAGTCCTGTAAAAAAATAAATAAATAAAGTCCTCTCAGTCCTCGGGGTAGAGCCTTCTCGCCTGCCCGCTTGTATCTCTCACAAGCGTCTCGTGCTAATAAACTTACTCTTTGCCTGCTGCTTTGCCTTCTGCTGAATTCTTTCTGCTCTGAGACAAAGAACCTGAGCTTCAGTAAGTCCAGACACCAGGTGAGTGGTTTCAAGTAAAAGACAGTGGGGGGACTTCCCTGGTGGCGCAGTGGTTAAGAATCCGCCTGCCAATTCAGGGGACACAGGTTCGAGCCCTGGTTCAGGAAGATCCCATGTGCCGTGGAGCAACTAAGCCCATGCGCCACAACTACTGAGCCCACGTGACACAGCTACTGAAGCCCACACGCCTAGAGCCCGTGCTCTGCAACAAAGAGAAGCCACCGCGATGAGAAGCCCGCGCACTGCAACAAAGAGTAGCTTCCGCTTGCGCAACTAGAGAAAGCCGGTGCACAGCAACCAAGACCCAACACAGCCAAAGATAAGTAAATAAATAAATGTATTAAAAAAAAAAAAGACAGTGGGTTCAAGCTCCCTCTTAAGTCAGGGATCATGGGTTCAAGTCCCAATCTGAGTTTTGACTGGGTTCAAGCGCCATCTGAAAAGTGCTATCTGGTTTCAGTACGGAATAGCAAACAAGGAAAATCTTTCCAGAGGCCAGAACGAGGGCTGCTAAGGAGCTAACCAAGGAGTTCCACTGCCAGGACAGTGAATGCTCACTGTTCCTGCCCAGTGGGATTGTATGAGCACCATGGACCAGTGGCAGCTGGGTGCTTGCCATGCTCCCCTCTTCCCAAAGAGGTTTGAAAATGTGATCCATCAATCACTTGTATAAGTGATCACTTAAGTTATACCTATCTCTATTTATATCTATATCTACATGGGTAACTGTATTTATAACTCACTACTGTTGGGGAGAGAAACTAGTCTTTCAGCTTTAAGCTTATGGATCCTTGCTCAAAGGAAGCCACATCTTGACTCTAAGCCTCTAAGGATCCTGGACTTCTCACTGGAGTCGGTGACGAGATGGAACTTTGCAGCTGTATTTCTTGGGGAGGGGTAAGTGCTTTTTTTTTTTTTTTTTTTTTTTTTTTGGTAGTACTTGGGCCTCTCACTGTTGTGGCCTCTCCCATTGCGGAGCACAGGCTCCGGACGCGCAGGCTAAGCGGCCATGGCTCACGGGCCCAGCCGCTCCGCGGCATGTGGGATCTTCCCGGACCGGGGCACGAACCCGTGTCCCCTGCATCGGCAGGCGGACTCTCAACAACTGCGCCACCAGGGAAGCCCCAAGGGTAAGTGCTTTTTATTTATGGGAAGAAGGATGTGTTTGAATGTTGGCTAGCCAAAGGGGTGGACTGTGGCAGAAACTGCTGGTTTTCTACCTCAAATCTACTCTCTCTTTATCTCTTTTTAACAGAGCCCTGATTTTGTTCAGGGTGGCAATATGCCAGCTAAAAGTACTGTCTGCTTCAGTCTCTGTTGCAGGCAGAGGTGGCCAGATGACACACAGACTTAGGGTTTCTGGGGTGCTTTTGCTTTTCTAACAGTTTCCTCGTGTTTTCACCTCCTTCGTCTTCTGCTTGTCTGGAATGTAGCTGCTGGAGTTGGAATAGCCTGTAGGTGACCAGGACACACAGGCGGGAGGGTGAAGCCCTACATGGTAATGTTGGCAACTGGAAAGACAGAAGGAGCATGGCTTCCTGATGGCAATGGGGTACAACTGTACCAGCTCTGGACTGCGTACCTCTGGTCTTGTTATATGGGAAAAGGAAACCCCCATAGCCTTGGGTTTTTGTTTTTTTGCTGGGGAACACATTTTTAAATTGATACACATCCAAAATGAAACTCATCACTTTCTCCCTGAAATCCACTTCCCTTCCTGTGTTCCCTACTTGGTTCCCTTGACTACCATCTACTCAGAAATCAACATGCAACCCTTGACTTCTAACCTTTATTTGCCCCTCCCCCAATACCTAATAAATTTATTAGTTTTATTGATTCAATTTTTAAATCTCTCCCTATTACAAGTTGAATTGTGTCCCCCTAAAAGCTGTGTTAAACTCCTAGTCCTGGGCTTCCCTGGTGGCGCAGCGGTTGAGAGTCCGCCTGCCGATGCAGGGGACATGGGTTCGTGCCCCAGTCCGGGAAGATCCCACATGCCGCGGAGCGGGTGGGCCCGTGAGCCATGGCCGCTGAGCCTGCACGTCCAGAGCCTGTGCTCCGCAACGGGAGAGGCCACAGCAGTGAGAGGCCTGCGTACCGCAAAAACCCCCCCACAAAACTCCTAGTCCCCAGAACCTCAGAATGGGACCTTATTTGGAAATAAGGTCGTTGCATATGCAATTAGTTAAGATGAGATCATGCTGAAGCAGGGTAGATCCTTAATCCAATACAACTGGTGTCTATAGAATACGATGTGAAGAGACAAAGACCCACAGGGAGAACACGGAGGCAGAAATTGGAGACATACAGCTGCAAGCCAAGGAACACAAGGATCAATGGCCCCACCAGACACTAGGGCGAAGGAAGGAGGATTCTACCCAGAGTCTCCGAGGGAGCTCAGCCCTGCTGACACCATGATTTTGGACTTCTAGCTTCCAGAACTGTGAGAGAATACATTTCTGTTATTTAAGCCGCCAAATTTGTGGTACTGAGACAGGCTGGGACCTGGGACCCTTTGCTGGGACCTGGGATACTTTTGCTGCTGTGCTGCAATGCTTGCACCTGACACACCTCTCCTTGAGCAACAAAATACAAAGAAACTATATGGGACTAAAAATAACTGCCTGCATGGGCAGTTGGGACAAATTCTGGACCCAAAAGATACAAAGAGACCGAAAAACCCAAATGCCACTTTTGAAGAGCCTGGAGAAAAAACAGGGTTTCGGGAGCAAAAGCAGCGCATGCCCCCTGCACACACCACCACCGAAGCCACCCCTCTGGCCCGACCTCTGGACGCATCCCTACCCTCACCCCATATAAGAAACAAGCTCTCCACCCCCTCGGTGACGGTTGGTGACGGAGCAAGCAAGGGAACCTGTTTTTGTTCTCACTCTCCCCTGCTGCAGCAGAGGAGCCAATAAAACCATGCCTGAATTTCTGGTCTGGCCTCTAGTCAATTGCTATTGCTTGGGGAAGGCCAAGAACCCTGTCCGGTAACAGTACTTTGTTACAGCAGCCTCAGGGTACTTATACACGCCCTAATGCATTCACACTCTACCAAGTCACCAGACTCTTGTTTTGCTGCAAGAGCCTCGGAACTGGTCCCCCAGCTTCCAGTGTTGCTTCCTTTCCATTCCTGCCCAACATAACAGCCTGAATGAGCTCTGTAACGTTCAAATTACTCACCTGTTTACACACGTTTCAATGGTTTCCCGGTACTCTAAAGATAAATTCTGAACTCCCTTACATGATACAAAAGACCCTGTGTGCCTTTCCGGCATCAGCTAGTCCCATGCTTTTCAGCTACTTTCCATGCCTGCAAAATTCCCCCAGTGTTCCTACCCTGTTTGACCTCTGGGCTTTAATTCCCATTAGATGTCTCTTCTCCCGAGAAGCCATCCTCTACTCTCCCAACACTGATAGTGCCCCTGCTCTGTGCTCCCTTAAAGCCTGGTTCTTCCTTCATCAGAGCGTGGATCCCGTTTGTTACGATGCTCGCCTGCTTGTCTATCTACCCCCCTAGTCTGCAAACTCCCGGGAGCAGGGACTGTGTCTTCCCCAGCACGATAGCTTCAGTGACCAGCAGTGACTGCCCCATTTCCTGTGCTCAATATATTGGATTGAGGGGAGCAGAGGGCTGCCTGCTTTTATTGTCTTTCCCCTGAGTTTCAGATTTTGAAAGATTTTAACCAGTAAACACAATTTATTCCTTAAATTAACCTATTGGGTCTTATCAGGGGATTCATGCATGGTTTTCTTTTCTTTCTTTCATTCTTTTTAATATTGAAGATTGCCTGAAGAACTTCTAAACTGTTTTCTTTTTGAGGAATAACTTGGGAGCCTAACAATACTGGTGTGTTTTTTTAACATCTTTATTGGAGTATAATTGCTTTACAATGGTGTGTTAGTTTCTGTTTTATAACAAAGTGAATCAGTTATACATATACATATGTTCCTATATCTCTTCCCTCTTGCGTCTCCCTCCCTCCCACCCTCCCTATCCCACCCCTCTAGGTGGTCACAAACCACCTAGCTGATCTCCCTGTGCCATGTGGCTGCTTCCCACTAGCTAGCTATTTTACATTTGGTAGTGTATATATGTCCATGCCACTCTCTCACTTTGTCACAGCTTACCCTTCCCCCTCCCAATATCCTCAAGTCCATGCTCTAGTAGGTCTGTGTCTTTATTCCCGTCTTACCCTTAGGTACTTCATGACCTTTTTTTTTTTTTTCTTGGATTCCATATATATGTGTTAACATACGGTATTTGTTTTTCTCTTTCTGACTTACTTCACTCTCTGTGACAGACTCTAGGTCCATCCACCTCAGTACAAATAACTCAATTTCGTTTCTTTTTATGGCTGAGTAATATTCCCTTGTATATATGTGCCACATCTTCTTTATCCATTCATCTGTTGATGGACACTTAGGTTGCTTCCATGTCCTGGCTATTGTAAATAGAGCTGCAATGAACATTTTGGTACATGACTCTTTTTGAATTATGGTTTTCTCAGGGTATATGCCCAGTAGTGGGATTGCTGGGTCGCAATACTGGTTTTTGAATCTAGTCAATCTCCCTCCATTTAATAGAAAAGGGAACTGAGGCCCCAGAGGTGAGATGACTTGCCTGAGGTTGAAGTGCGTTAGTAATATCACGAGGTTAAGACTCAAGTTTTCTGACTTGTATCCAGGATTCTCTCTGCTCTTTCACAATAGCTAAGCCTATTGTGTGTTGGTGCAATGTTTAACAACCGGCTCTCCAGGGGAAACAAAAAAGAGCGTCGGCTTAAAGCATCTGTCGGTTTCTGCCAAGTAAATGCTCTCATCTTGGCTAATTTCAAGCCACCTCTGTGAAGTCACTGAACAGGAGAATTGGTTCAAGCAGGCTCCAAACTCCACACTCTCTGCTTTCTTAAAGGTTTGTAGTTGGAGGCTTCAGCCCCTCGGAAAGTGGCCGTTGCCAGAACATGATAAATGCTGGCAATGAAGTGATGTAAACGGCTATAGATAAAAGTACCGGATCCCAAAGGAATGACCTGCTGAAAACATGACAAGATGGAAAACTCATATGAATAGAAAGTGCTGTTCATTATCATGTGTTGGAACCAAAAGCCAGTGATAACCTCTGCAAACACGAGTTAAATGAAATAGAAATACAAGTCCCGAAACAGTCCCATCTCCCCTCGGTAGCTTTTCTGATTTATCTCAGGCAGAAATAATTCCTCCTTCCTTAGTAGTTCCCATATATTTATAATCAGTTGCTTTTTTTTTTTAAGAATTGCCAACAGAATGTATCCAAAGTCCCTAGCTTGGCAAAGAGGCCTTTTACCAAATGAATTTTCAAAGGAGGTGGGGTGGGGCGGCAGGAGGAACACAGGCTGTGGGGCTTGTCAGCTCTGGGTTCAACTCCTGTCCCACTACTTAATGCTCTGCGGCCTCAGGCCAGTGTCCTGACCTCAGTTTGTTCATTCTTGGATACATTCCTTGTAAGGCTGACACAGGATGAAACAATATAAGACATGTCAGGTGCCTAACATGCCACCTGGCACAGTCTAAGAAGGCAAGAAATACCTGTTCTCTCCTTTGACAGGTTAAACATTTCCTGCCTGTACAAACCGTCTGTACATTAAAAAAAAATTTTTTTTAATTAATTAATTAATTTTAGTTTTTTGGCTGCGTTGGGTGTTCGTTGCTGTGCATGTTCAGGGCTTCCTCTAGCTGCAGTGAGCAGGGGCTACTATTCGTTGCGGTTCACGGGCTTCTCACTGCGGTGGCTTCTCTTGTTGCAGAGCACGGGCTCTAGGTGCGCGGGCTTCGGTAGTTGTGACACAGGGGCTCGTAGTTGTGGCTTGCGGGCCTAGAGTGCAGGCTCAGTAGTTGTGGCACACGGGCTTAATTACTCTGCAGCATGTGGGATCTTCCCAGACCAGGGCTCGAGTCCGTGTCCCCTGCATTAGCAGATGAATTCCTAACCAATGCACCACCAGGGAAGTCCCCGTCTGTACATTTTTAAGACCTTGTTTTCCTATGAATTAATTAGTTCATTTGCTCAGTCTCCTAACAAATATTTAGAGAGAGAGAAATGCCTCTGTGCATCAAATCTCTGATTACATTGTCTTTAATATCTAGTGATTTTGCAGAACATGGACACAGGTAAGTTCTTGGACTCGGGTCAGGGTAGCAAGTAAGAACCCAGGAAAGTTGTTTTTAAATGTGGACCAAAGTGCAGAAGGGCAGTAATGAGGAACCTGCTCACGATTAAGCCTCACTAAATGAAGACTCTAACTGTGAGTTGCCGTAGTGGAACCCCACTAAGGGCTGGGCACCTACCCCACAGCCTTAAACCCACTCCTTTAACCCTCCCATTAACCCCACAGTGGTAGAATTATCCCCATTTTGCTGATGAGAAAGCTGATGTACAGAGAAGTCCATGCTCTGTCATGTTCCTTGTGCACTTCTACTATGTGCCAGGCACTATTCTAGGCATTTGTGAGAGAGCATGGACAGACGAAAATCCCCACCCTTGTGGAACTGACACGAACAAGACAACAAACAAGATGAATAAGTCTCATATGTCAGGTGGTGCTAAGTGCCATGAAGAGAAATAAAGCAGAGCAGGCGTTTGGGGCAGGGGAGGCTGCAGTTTGATGTAAGGTTACCGGGAAAGGTCTCAGGGAGAAGGTGACCTCCGGGCAAAGAGGGGAGGGAGTGGGCCAAGTAGATAACTGGCTCAGAAACTTGCCTGAGGTTACTAGGAAGTATCATTGGGCACTGGAAGGGCTGTTTGTCAGGCTCTAAAGCCAGGGCTCTCATTTCATCAGGCCTCTTTTTTGAAAAAGCAGCGCTGCTGTTCTCCAAGCAGGGTGTGTGTACATGTCTGTCTGTCTGTCTGTCTGTGAACATGTTATATTTCCCTGGGGCAGATTGTGTGGGGGCCCAAGCTTCCCTGACAGCTCCCAGGGCCTCAGGCCTCACATTATTGGTTTTCATGGAAACTTGGCAACTTTCTCCCCCCACCCCACCCTTTGCCCTGCACCACATTCCAATGGCTTTATTTGTGTGCCTTGGAGGCTGGCCAGGGCTGGGCCTGGGACAGGTTGCCATGGCGATCTCCCACTCCTTCCAGATAGAACTTCTCAAGGATGTTGCCTTTGGGCCTGAAATAGTTCAGGCCTGCTCTCCGGCACAGCAGGAAGAGCTGAGTTAGGAAACCCCTTTCAATCAGCTTTTGAACTTGCACAAACCCAACCCTGGGTGAGAAAGACTTCTGGGGGTTGTTCTCCAGGGCACCCCAGGTTTGGGATTGGGAATGGTTTTCCTTGGGCTACTGGAATAACTACTATCAGTTGTTACATACCAGGTGCTGTATTCAGAGCCTGCCTCTGAGACCTGCAGAAACAGAACAGTTTTTTAAAAGCTCAACTTTACTGATGAATCTGCATCCAATAAAATGCACCCATTTTAAGTGCACAGTTCAATGAGATTTGACAATGTATATACACTTGGGTAATGACCACTACAATTAAGATATAAAACTTTTCCATCACCCCCCAAAGTTTCTTCCTGCTGCTTTGCAGTTATCCTCCCACCTCCCCAACCTCTGGGCCCAGGCAGCCACTGATCTGCTGTCTGTCACCATGGATTCATTTTGCCTTTTCTAGAAGTTCATGTAAATAGAGCCATCTAGTATGTGCACTTTGGTGGCATGTGTCTTTTGTTCAGCATAACGTTTTTGAGATTCATCTGTGTGGTTGCCTGTTTATTCCTTTTTATTGCTGGTGCTATTGTATGGAGTGACTGTAACAGAGAACAAGCCTGACTCCATATTGGATCTAGTCCTTTAGCGCTAACCCTTGAGCTCTGTTGCCTGTGCTGAGTCATGCTGACTCTGCACCTTTGTGAAAGAATGTTGCCTGTAGCCTGAAATATACAAGATAGCCCATCCTCAAGGCTCTGACCTTTAAATGTGTAACACTTTTCCATTCCTATAGACATGAAAAGTTGCAGAACAGAGAATAACATTTGTCTTGTGGGAGGTTTATAGGAACACCGTGACCTGACCTACAGGGACAGCTGCAGGAACAAAGGGTTCCAGCACCAAGAAGTTCACAGCAACCAGCTACCTCCTTCCCCCGCCACCCCCCCAGCCCACCCTCCCCTTTTAGTAGAAAAGAAGCCTGAATTCTAGCTCGGGTAAGCTGGTTCTTTGGGACACTACACTTCTTGGTCTCCTGGCTTTCTGAGTAAATTCACTCTTCCTTGTCCAACAACTTGTCTCTTGACTTGCTGGCCTGTTGAGTGGTGGGCAGTACAAGCTTGGACTCCGTAATGTGACCACAGCTCGTCCATTCTCTTGCAGATAGACATCTGTGCTGTTTTCCGTGTTTAGTTATTGCAAATAAAGTTGTTATGTACATTTGTGTATAAATCTTGTGTGAACATGTACTTTAACCTCTTCTGGGTAACACCGGGAGTGGAATGGCTGGGTCATGTGGTAAATACTGTTTAACTTTAGAAGAAACTGCCACATAGCATGTTTTGAGGTAGCACTGACTGGGTGCAATTGGTTTTTGCTCACAGGGACTAGAACTAGTGAAACTGAGCTCCCCTAAAACCGAGTTCCCATGCTGGGTTTATGATTAACCTCTCAGTTCAAAACTGTATTCCCTTCATTATCCCACCCCCTTCCCCTCAGGATTGAGGAGTATCAAAGAAAAGCAGGGATTGAAACTGAGCAGGATTCTGTGGGGCCTTCCCAGGTGCAAAAGCCCTTCTGTGTCCCCTGTTTCTTGATTGTAGAAAGAGGCTTTAGTCTCCTAGGACTTCCCTGAGTTCCAAAGAACAGAATCAAGCAATTACTAATTAAGGAGGTGAGGGAATGAAGAAAAAAAGGAAAAGCAGTCTAGAAACAATAGTTCAGTGGATAAAACAGAGTCCTAGTTCTTCCTCAAGGGATATACATAACTATCTGATGCATATTTTTGAGTTGTTCTTCAGATACTGAGACCCCCCCACACACACACACATACTCAGATGGAGGATGGTGACTCCTTGCTGACCACAATCATGTAGATCCTAGACTGGTTGCCACCAGAAGGTTGATGATTAAGATTCCTGAAACACCATCCTGTTACCTCATCACAAACCAATCAGAAGAAAGTCTGTGAGCTGCAACCCTCACCCCAAATGTGGCCTTTAAAAACCCTCCCCTGAACACCATCTGGGAGTTTAGGTCTTTTGAGCATGAGCTGCCCATTCTCCTTGCTTGGTGTCCTGCAATAAAAGCTGCACTCTCCTTTACTGCAACCTGCTGTCAGTAGATTGACTTTGCTGTACATTGGGTGAGTGGACCCATGTTTGGTTTGGTGACACTACCAATACCTTGTGAGAAGGGTAGAGCAAGGATTTCAAGGTAGCAAGAAGGGAGAGCAGGGTCCTTTATCAGTGAGTAACTTGCCTGCCTATTTAGGGACGTTTCCATGGATACCTACTGGTAGGTAGCTAAGAACAGGTGGGGAAAGAGTCAGGTAGTGAAGTGGCCACAAGGAAGAATGTTTAAGGGCAGTAGTGTGACTGGGTGAAGGGGGATTGGGGGTACTTTAGAAAGATGTGTGTGTAGTGGGGAGGGGACTCAATCACACACCCCAAAATCTCAGTACAAAGTCTGGTTTTCAGTGGTTGACAGTTCTCCTTAAGGCAGCTTGCTTTTCTGCCCCATTTTCCACTTCTGAATATCCACTACTGTCCAGGAGAAAGGAAGGCAAAAAGAGGAACACATATCTGCTGTATCTGCTCTCTCTCTCTCAGCACTAGACATACTTTTCTTATTTAATCCTCCCAAACACTTGGCAAGGTCTGTGTTCTTCATCCAGTCTTGGAGACCAAAAGTATTTTAATGAATAGTTGTAGATAATCATCTAAGGAGGGTGTTAGGTGGAGTTACTGCTCTTCATAAGAAAGGAATAGCTGGACCTGGGGGGTGAGGCTGGAGGGGCATCAGCAGCTAAGAGGGTGAAGAGGGGCTAGAAGATATAAGTGAGAGAGACAGAGAGAGGGACAACTGTAGCAGCTGCTAAAGGGAGAGGAATTTGAAGAAAGAGCTGAAGGCTGTAGAGTATGCCACCACAAAATATGACTGTAGGCGTTTAGGCCATGCCACGCCCCAAAGTATGCTGCTTTGATATATCTATTATTTTGAACTGTAGGCATTTGAAAAACAACAAATGCACGGACAGGCTTTCTCTGAACTCCCCTATCTGCCTAAAGATAAATCCTCCCAAAGAAACTCAGATGTCATAAATCCCCTCCCTGGGAATTTCGTTAACAGGGGAAGATTCATTCTTATCATAGGAGAGGAGACTGGATGTCAATACCACACCCAGGTAACTTTGTCACAAACTATCTTATCTCCCACATATTCTTCTAAGAGCCCATTCATCTTTCCACCAAATTACATACTCTCCCCTAAGAGGCCTACATCCCCTTACCTCTTTCCCTATTAACATAGTATTTAATCCTGAATTCTAAAGCCACCTCTTTGGGGTGCTCATTTTTCCTGGGTATCTCCCATGTATACATGAGCCATACATGTTAATAAACTTCTGTTTGCTTTTTTCTTTTATGCTTTTCTCTATTTTTTATTACAAGGGTCTCAGCTAAGAACTCATAAGTGTAAAAGGCAAATTATTTTTCCTCCCCTACAAAGCCAAGATTTGGGGGAAGTTTTGCTATGTGATGTGTACTATAATTCCAGGAAAAATACTCATTACTCATTTTTGCCTTCAGAGGTGTGTGTGTGTTTTAATGTGATTATGTTTGAAATTGATTTTAAGTCTTGAGTGGGTTCATAGAGGCTCAGTTACTTGTAAATAACATGTAAATGGAGAAACAGAATCATTGAGTGAGTAATTTGCCCAAGGTCACACAGCTGGATCCAGATTTGAACTCAGTTTCCTGACTCCAGTGTTCTTTCCCAACCCACTGCACCTTTGCTGAGGTTCTAGGAACTTGCCTTGGGTGCCAAGATAAGACACTGTCCTCTGTTTTGTAACTCCCCATTTTTTTTCAGTGATTCCATCTACAGATGGATGGCTGGTCTACATAACTTGTGAAGTAAACGAGAATATGTCAAAATATCCCTTTTTAATGTAAGAATTATTTTGAGCTGAAGGCAATTAAGAAATAGCAAATGCAGGAAAAGCTCTCTATACCTTCCCCAGTTCTGCTTAAAGGCAGGATATAAATTTTCCTTTACTATGACTCTGGACTCTTATCAGCCCAGAGACAAACGTTACTGTAAACAAACAAACAAACAAACCAACCAACCATTAATTTTCCCCCATGTATTTACTTTCACACAGCTTGTTGCCCTTTGAAGCCTAAAACTTCTTTCTTTTGACCTGCCATTGCTCTACAAATCTATTGTTCTTTGTTGAAGGTGCTACATAAGCTACCTAAGCCTGAGTTCTAAGTTACCTCCTTAAATTACTCATCTCTGAGTTTCTCCCATGTTTATATGAAATATACATGTTGACAAAATTCTGTTTGTTTTCTCTTGTTAATCTGTCTTTTGTTACAGAGCCCCAACTGAGGAACTTAATTAAGATAGGTAGAGGAAATATTTTTCCTCCCCTACACCTGACCTCTGAAATTCACACATGTGGTGTTTGAATCACAGAAGACAAAACAATATCTGCCTGCAGAAGTCTGATTAAGAAACTCACATCCCTGAGTCCCAGTTTACAGCTCTGTCCGCATGTTGAGCTTTGCCTACATATGGTATTAGTTTTCTTATTCTCACTGTGTGATGAATATGCTACCTGAACAGAGGGAGAGAAGGTGAAGGAAGGCCTAGGGCTTCGGAACTGGAAGTGGTGTCCAAGATAACTTAGCCTGATTCCCTCATTTTAGAATGAGGGAAGGTCTGAAGCCCAGAGGTGGGAAGTGCCTCCCCCCTCCACCCCTCCTCTCAGGTCCTCCCCCATCTATGCCACCAGCATTGACTTATTTTTAAGCCTCCTCTGTGAACTTTCTCAGTCTGTCCCAGTGTGCTCATTCCCCGCCCCGCCCCATAAAATTGTCCATTTGCTTCTTTATGCCTTTCCTCTCTCTGCTGTCAGTGGTCTGTTTGCATGGCTGTCACTGTTAGGCCGGGAGCTTTCTGAGGGCAGGGACAATGTCTAGCTCAATTTTTTGATCCTAATGCCTAGCACAGTGCCTGGTATATAGCCAAGTACTCAATGAATTTCCTTTTATTATAAATGTAATGCACATTTATAAACTCTCAAACATGTGGAAAGTATGCTTCCCTCTCCCGCAGCTCCTCTCTCCAGCCATCATTCAGTCTCTTTTGTGACCTTCCAGACATTTTCTCTGCATATAGAAAGCATACATAGGTTTACCCATCTTTGAAAACGTAACCCTCTTGCTATAGAAATGATTGTTGCTTATTTCTTTTTCCAAGTACAAATGTAAACAAATAAAGCGATTTTGTCCAAATTCACTTATCTATTTCTGTGTAATTAGCCATTCTCAAGCTCAGTGACTTATAACAACAATCATATTATTTGCTCACGTTTCTGTGGGTCAGCTATTTGGGCTGCGCTGGGCGGCATTTCTGCTGGTCTTGGCTGGGACTGCTCATACAACTGCAGTCAACTGTTGCGTTGGTTGGGGCCTCAGCAAGGGTGATTCTCTGCTCTTGGGTCCTCTGTGAGCCTTTACGGGATTCCACTGTCAATTCTATTCTTGAGAATGGGCCAGGGATTGAAGACGGCAGGGAGCAGGGCCCCTTCTCAGTGACACACTAACACTTAAGCTTCCCTGCTCTCCTCCCCAACTCATCTCTCTCCTCTCAATCCTGCAGCTGGAAAAACTGCTTTTACTTTCTTGCACGTTCTTCTGAATTTATTGAGACATAAATATTGTGCTTTGAATCTTTCATGACTTAGGTTTTAAAATTCAACAGCCTTTTCCCCTCCCCACCCCCACCCTCTTTTTTTCAAATATGACCTTGGCCATAAATTTCAAAGGTCTATTTTGAAACTAAAAAAGCTAAGAATTGACTTTCTGTTTTGCTGCGTTCTCCATGACTTCCTGGAGGGTAAGCTTCAAATGCCCTAGCTGCTTCTTGATGAGGGGAAGGATTCAGGAACAAAACCCACACTGGATAACACTGTAAAACTCTACCCTCCTGCATGGTTAGAGCTGTTTATTTACATAGGCCTAGGTGCACCAGGGAAAATAATTTGAACTTTGCTCTCACTTGGGGGTTGAATTTACCTGGGCATGTTTGGTGTCGGGGTGGGAGTAGACTGGGTGGGGGGTTAATGGATCCACATCAGCTCACTTGTAGGTGGAATTGTGTTCCCCGGGACAGGCGACAATAGGGAAGAAGGAATGTGGCCATGCCAGGCTCGGCTACGGGGCCTTGGACAGGTGTGGGCGGTGGCTCCTTCACGCAGGGTGAGGCAGTAGCTGGAACTCTTGCTAGTGGCTCATGGTTACACTGGGGAAGGAAAAAGCTCCTGGTGTAAAAGCTGAGAGTTGTGGCACCAGAAACCCAAGCAAAGGGAAAGTTGAGTCCTTCCCCTGCCAGCAGCTGATAAGCAGGCTGCAGCGTCAGATGGCCAAGTGGCATGTGGGGTGGTGCTGTTGGCAGCTTGTGGACAAGAATTGAGGTGGGTGGCAGGCGGGCAGGTAGCAACAGCAAGATCGGGAGCCCAAGGGTGTGGATCTGGGTGATAGGTAAGGAGAAATGCAAGAACTCTTGGCACACGATGACTGCATCCAAACCCCTACACTAAGAGACGCGACCAACCCTAGCATGGCTTCTAGCAGCCTAAGGCTGTGTCCCAGGGACCTCAGAACCCGCTTTTGAGTTCCTTCCTGTCTGGAAAAGCTCAGGGTTGTCAAAATAATTTACTGTTTGTTTTAGCCAATGCCTGACCTAGGTCTCTGAAGGCTTATTCTCCTTCTGTCCCTTTGAGATGTATATGTAACTCCTACAACTCAGGAGTGTCTTTTCCAAGGACCTGAGAGTCATCCCTTGGAAAGGCACTCATCAGGAAGGATAGGGCCTCCAGTCTCCCAGTCTCTCCCCTCCCTACTCCCTCATTCTCCCTTTAAAATGCCCTAGTCACCTCTGCGCAAAGTGCGTGGAGCTCAGCAATACCCCTACTGTCGGTAGTTACTGAATAAAATCTGTTTTTGCCGTTTTAACTCATGTCCAGCTTTGTTTATCTTTGACAGTTGCTAAGGAATTGGCAATGGCCTGGGAAACTCAAAGCTACGGACGGATGAGTGGCGAGTCACAGGTGTGCTGGTGTCCAGGCCAATGTGACAAGGACCGATGGACCAGTGCCTTGGACAGCATTGGTTTGGGCGGCGTTTGAGGACACAGTGGGGGCTGCAGACGGGGGGCTTTGGTCCAAGAGGAGCAACAAGATGTGCAGTCCGGAGTGGTTGGCTGTCGGCAGAGAACATGGGAGACGCCACCTCCTGGCAGCCCTGGAAGAGATACAAGAGGGGGCCAGGAACCCCAGAAAGGAGGCAGCTGGCATCCTTCTCCTTCACACGTGTCAGTGTTGGACCACAGTCTCTCTGTTGATGGGACCACATTTGTGCACACAAACCTTAGAAGGAAACCCCTGTGTGTTATTGTGGCAATTCTTGGAGATTCCTGTTCACCCATGAATCTCTTTATTGGGGACCATTTCTGGACGTCATGGTCACTGACCTCTTGATTGAAAGGAATTTTTTCCTTTTTTCCCAGAAGGAGGGAAAAGTTCCTCCTGAGGGGGAAAAAATGGTGAAAAGAAAATTCTAGTAAATGGAAAATGATGTGGAAGGGCCCTCTTGTATGTGATAGGTAAGTGAATGGGCTCTCAGGATGAGGTCAGACTTTTCGGAAATTAAGGAAGCCCCATGGAGGGGGGGTGGGGGAAGAGAGGTGGAAACAGGGCACAAAGCCGAAAACCCAGGACCCAAAGGCTTCCTGCCTGCCCCATGGGTGACCAAGGGTGATAATTTCAAGCCTGAATTTCGAGTGATATTCAATTTTTATATGTGGGCTTAATATTTGCCATAGTATTTGCAGTTAATTATGTTTCCTTCTATATTTGTGTGTTAAGATGAATCACTGTTGTTCCAGGTATTTTTCTGAGCTAAGTGGAGGGGGGCACGTGCGAAGTGAGGCCTGCGGAGGGGGTGGGAGTGGGTCTGGAGAAAAATGATTTTGCTTCCGTTTATGGATTTGTATATATACTTGGATAACTGCCTGTTTGACTAGGGCTCGTTTGGTTTGGTTTATGGGTCTGCCTTGCTTCCCTGCCCACCCCCACAGTGTCTAAGACACCCCCCAGTGTCTTAGAACAAATCTTCACCTTCCTCCAGGGCAGGTGCCTATATGTTGCAGGAAAATGGGGCACGAGAGGATGGTCATGTCCCAGGTCTCGGGCAAGTGACCGATAGGGATGGGATAGGCTGCCAAGTGAGGGTCCTTGGCTTTGCACAAGTAAGAATTCAAGACCGAGCCATAGTAAAGTGAAAGCAAGTTTATTTAGAGAGGTACACATTCCATAGACAGAATGCTGTCCTTCTGAGAAGGGAGATTGGTCCCAGGGCATAGGGTCGTTTTGGAAAGTGATGGCGCCCCGAAATATGTTAGTTGTTATGGGCTGGGTAATTTCATAGGCTAATGAGTGGGAGGATTATTCCAACTATTTTGGAGAAGGGGCGGGGATTTCCAGAATTTGGGCCACCGCCCACTTTTGGCCTTTTAGGTAAACCTCGGAACTGTCATGGCACCTGTGCGTGTGTCACTTGGCTTATGCTAATGTATTACAATGAGCGTATAATGAGGCTCGAGGTCTACTGGAAGTAGAATCTTCCGCCATCTTGGGCCTAGTAGGTTCTAACCAGTTTTTGTCGAATCCCTCCTGTCTCATGTGGGGTGATGTTGGCCATTCAAAAGCCCTAAAAGGGTTAGGATGCAAACAGAAACATGATTTACTCTTCCCTCTTTCTCCAATCTTCAGGGCTGGGGAATCAATTTAGGGAGACTGCCGCCTCTCAAGGTTTCTTCTCTCTAGGCAGTTGAGGGGAAACCGAGAGCAGTGGAGCTGCTTGGTTGGGGGAGGCCGGCACCAGGAGCCATCCTCTGTCACCTGGGGTTAACTGGGGTAGGGGGTGCTCCCAGCCCTGGGGCTCATCCCCTTCCCTCTCCTTAAGTTCATAAGAGCTGATGTCAATTTGGGCTTAACCTTTAACTCTTTCCACTTCTTACTTCCAGACAAATTAGTTGATCAATAGCTGATTTGATCCTGATCATTTAGCCACAGATTGAAACTTTTTCCATTTCATCAGTCTCACTTTTCTTTTTTTTTCTTTTCTGCTTAGTTTGGGTTGAATAGACACAGCTCTTTTCCTTTATTGCATGCTTTATTTTTTTGTGCTTTAAAACTGTTCTCACGGTGACAATTCCTTCCAGATGCACCTGTAACTTTCCATTCCTCATTTTCTCACCACTTTCAAAGTAAATGTTATTTCTACATTGGTTACTTTTGCCTCTTATTAGTGCTTTCAAGATTCTCATGGGTGTTATGCTTATTGGTTATTATGGGGTTGACAACGTGTGAACAATTACTTGGGCACAAGGATGTCAACACAGTTGAGTCATGGACTGTATTGTTCACCATGGCAGGTCTCAAATGACCTTTCACTATAGTCGGTGCCATCTGTTGGTGGAGGGAAGTGTTGACATTCTTTTTTCTGGAGTTTTTCTTTTTGTGCATCTATAGACATTGAAATTTAAGTGGAAAAGCTTCTTTATACAGATTCTTCTGTGGCTTTAAAAGTAATTCATTATAGGGGGGTGGAGGAGGGATGGATTGGGAGTTTGGGATTAGCAGATGCAAACTATTATATATAGAACAGATAAACAACAAGGTCCTACTGTATAGCATATGGAACTATATTCAATATCCTGTGATACCATAATGGAAAAGAATATGAAAACGAATGTATATATATATGTATAACTGAGTCACTTTGCTGTACAGCAGAAATTAACAACATTGTAAATCAATTCTACTTCAATAAAATAAAATTTCAAAATAATTCATTATATACAATAGTTGTGTTTCCTTGTCAGTGCACCTAGATCTGCTTCATTCTCTTTGCTCTGTGTAGTATTCCACAGTATAGGTACACTATAACTTATTACAAAATCCCCCTGTGGATGGACATTTAGCTTGTTCCTAGATTTTTTTTTTTTACTACAGATAATCTTGTAAAATACATTTCTTTAGGTTTAAATGTACTTTTCTTTGATTTTCAATTGAAGCTGAGCATCTTTTTATGTGTTTATTGGCCATGTCAATAAGTAGACTTCTACTCCATGATTTTTAAGTTCTACACAATATTACACGATATGGCTTTATCACTACTTACCATAGCCCTTGATGTTGGGCATTGTGTTGTTTCTTTACTAATCAAATGTTTTTTTTATATCTCCTGAACTGTCCTTCAGTAGGGGTAGGGGTGGGGGACTTGTGTAGCTGACCAGCTGTCTGAAAAATGTCTTGCGATTAATGAACTGGCTTACGTCATCCACTTGGTTAGGTGGTTTCAGATATTTGTATTTTATTGTGGAGACAGAGAAGCATAATTTTTGAACTGTTTGTTCAAACACTGAGCGCCAGCCAAATTCCACACTCTCCTCTACTATTCTAAAGAATATTGATCAAATTATATCAGAACTATTTGTTTCCTTTTTTGATTAAAGTATATATTTGGTTAAGTGCCTTTTTGATTAGGACTTGCTTTAATTTGTCCATAGGAAGATTTAAGGCATCACTATTTGTCATATAAGAGGAAACACAGGACAAACTTTTTAGTATGTTAAAGGGTTTTTTAAGGGTACTTGTCCAGTTTGTGGAGCTGACTAGAATAACCTTCAAAGATTTTACAGCAGCTTGAATTTTGTTTATAATTGGCTTGTTCTGATGTGTTTCTCCTGATTGATGAAGCTGCGTCATATTTGATAGAGTTGAGCACATACTTCTCTTTGAGCAGTCAGCTGACGATTATAGACTATTTGATTTCTTACCATGCTTCCCTAAGGAAAGATGCTTGCCTCCCTCTCTTCCTCTCTTTTTCTTTTATCTATTGAGGGATAACACACAGATTACAAAGTTCATAGCCAGGCTAATCCTAAATGCTTGATGGATTTTCACATAGGTACATATCCACATGACCACCACCCAGATCAAGGTGGAGAATGCTTTCAGCAACCCAGCTAGCTTCCTCAAAACTTCCCAGTCCATACCACCCCGCTACTGGAGGTAACCACAGTTCTGACTTCTATTAGCATCAGTTTTGCCTGTTCTTGCACATACGGTATGTGCTCTTGTGTGTGGCTCCTTTTGCACAATATTTTTGTTTTTGAGATTCATCGAAGTTATTGAGTGTGTTATGGAACCAAACTTGAGTCTGCTTGCCCGCGTGTAGTAAAGCTGACCTACTGATACCGGTTGTGGTGAAGGAATATGTACCATTTATTGCAGGGCGCCAAGCAAGGAGTCCAGGCAGCTAATGCTCAAAAGGCCCAAACTCCTTGATGGCTTTCAGGGAAAGGTTTTTAAAGACAGGGTAAGGGAGGGGGATTATGGAGTGCATGACTAGCTTGTGGACATACTTCTGATTGGTTGGTAGTGAGGTAACTGGGAGTCAACACCATCAGCCTTCTGGTTCCAACTGGTCTGGGGTCTCACGGTGACAATTCCTTCCAGATGCACCTGTATGCTTGCAGACAGCATACAGTTAACTTCTTCCATCTGGTGGGGGTTTCAGTATCTGCAAAACAGTTCAATGGATATAGCTCAGAATATTATCTATAGCACTTGAGGAGGAACTAAACGTCCCTGACTCTGTTTAATGGCTAAACTATTATTATTTTGTCTTGCTTGACTGTTTCCCTTTGCTTCTGCATTTTCTCACTTCTCTGATTAAATTTATTCTTTGGAATTTGGGGAAGGCCTAGGAGGCTAAAGTTTTTCTACAAACAAGAGGAAGGTGCAGGACATAGGGAGGTCTGTCCCAGGAAGGCCCCATAGGGTCCTGCATGGACAAGTGTACAGAGGGCTGTTTTGTTGTCATTGCTGTTGAGTAGCAGCCCATTATATGCCTCTGCCGCAGTTTATTTACCCATTCATCTGTTGACTAATTTGAATTTTTCCCAGTCATTGGCTATTACAAGTCAAGCTACTAGGAACATTCTGTACATGTCTTTTTGTGCAACCATTTCTCTTGGGTATATACTTAGGATTGGTATTGCTGAATGAGAAGGTAGCCATATAGTTAGCTTTAGAAAATTCTGCTAAACAGATTTCCAAAGAGGTTGCACCACCTTATATTCCTACCAGCAAGAGATGAGCATTCCAGTTGCTCCAAGTCCTTGTGAACATTAGTCAGTCTTTTTAATTCAGCCATTCTGATGGGAGTGTTGTGATGTCTCCTCATGGTTTTAATCTGTATTTCAAGCCTACTTGGTTCTGTGGGTCACTCTACCCAGGCTTTTACTTTTTATCTGAAAAGCCCTTATATTTTACATAGTGGAATATGCAAATGTTTAAAATGGTTTCTGAAAGCTCAAAGGTGCAGCATTACTCTTATTATTATTAAATTTTTTTTGGCTGCACCACACGGCTCATGGGATCTTAGTTCCCTGACCAGGGGTTGAACCCAGGCCCTTGGCAGTGAGAGCACAGAATCCTAACCACTGGACCACTAGGGAATTCCCCCTAAAATGGTTTCTTAGATGATTGGACAACTTTCACAAATGTGCTTATTCCCAGCCTTGGCATCAATAGTCTTATAGGCTGAAGAATGCCTCTGTGTGTGTGTGTGTGTGTGTGTGTGTGTGTGTGTGTGTGTGTGTAACTGGTAAGTCTCTGTTTCAGAGAAGAAGCTTTCTCTAGAATGTTCTTGGAATATGGAGTCATGCCAGGTGAGTCCACCTCAGATCAGGTGTCTTTTCAGTTTTAGGAAAGGGCTTTGTTCCTGAGATTCAGTTTAAAGCATCTGTTTACATAGGATTGGGAAAGGAAATGTGAGAAATAGGAGGAGTTCTGTCTCAAATATAAATCTGGGTAAGAAAGGCCTGAAGGAGCGAATTTTGCTGGCCTTGGACAATTACTGGCAGTGCAGTGACGGACTGGAAGACATCTTGGATAGGACCATTGTTAGATTAGTGGTGCATCTCATCACTCTAAGTTATAACTCAAAAATCACCTTCTCGGGGCTTCCCTGGTGGCGCAGTGGTTGAGAGTCCGCCTGCCGATGCAGGGGACACGGGTTCGTGCCCCGGTCCGGGAGGATCCCACATGACGCGGAGCGGCTGGGCCCGTGAGCCATGGCCGCTGAGCCCGCGCGTCCGGAGCCTGTGCTCCGCAACGGGAGAGGCCACAACAGTGAGAGGCCCGCGTACCGCAAAAAAAAAAAAAAAAAAAAAAAAAAAAAATCACCTTCTCAATGAGGCCCACCCTGATTGACCTATTTAAAATGTAACACTCTCCTGATCCTCTTTACCTTGCTCTTTTCTTCCCCCCAAAGCCCTTATCATTTTCTAACCTAAATTATCTTTTCATTATTGTGCCAGTTACAAGCTATTTTAGCTCCAACTCACCTTCCTACATTCTTTGCAATGCTGGTGCTGGGACTCTGCAAACTACATTTCTGCTTTGCCAGCTGGTCCCGTTAGACTCTGCATAGACAATGCCTGAGGGAGATTGCAGGATGGAGGAGGAGGAAGGGACTTGCTCCTCCCAGTTTGCTTCCTGTTCCGGTGAACATCTCTCCAGCTACAGATCTTCACCCCAGCAGTGGCAGTTCCTTCCTGTAGCAGCAGCTGAATCCACTTGGCAGTGTTTTTAACACCTGCAGAAGCAGCTTCACTGTACCCCCTTCAGAGGTACTGGTACCAGCCGAGCAGCACCCTTCTCTGTTCCCCCACTCCTCCCTCCATCCTCACTATAATGGGAGCTTCGTAAGGGCAGGGATTTTGTCTGTTTTCCTCACAGAGCCATTCCAAGCAATTAATACTGCACGTGGGCACTTTGTAAGTGCTCAATAATATTTGTGGGCTGAATGAGTGGGTGGGTGCATGGGTGGATGGTTGCTGGTTTATGACTTCATGTGAATAACTTGTTTGATTGAGTTTTCTATTTAAGTTTTTGTTTAATTCTGAGCCAACATTATCTGTAAAGTGAGGTTTAAATAAATTAGAATGTCATGTTCTTTTTTGAGATAGATGCAGTCCTCAGAACTTGGGTATTTTGACTTAAGGTTCATCTAGTGAAGTTTTGGGGACAGCCTTGGATTGGGAGATAGAAAAGCAGGTTAAAGCTACTAATGACAGAGACAGCAGAATATTACTTTGGTCAGTGGTCAGCTCAGGAAATCAATGTATTTAACAAAACATGTTTTGAGACAAACTCATTCTAGACCAACCAATAGCCTTGCATTCTGCTTTTTTAGAAACTAGAATTTTACAGTCAGGTCACGATCACCGGTAAAAGCCCCTGAGTTATAGAGACAGGAGTAGAGAAGAATCTCTCCAGCAAGAAGCAACAAGACCAAGTAAGGTCATAGTGACAACTTGCCCAAACGGAATTATTGCAGTGGTTTTCCATTTGATCAAAGAACAAGTGAGTGATTAAGATCCAAAGGTGTCTTGAAGTGATCACTTCAGCAGCACATATAGTACTAAAACTGGAATGAAACAGAGAAGATTAGCATGGCCCCTGCACAAGGATGAGATGAAAATTCGTGAAGTGTTCCATATTTTTCAGCTCCCTCACTCCAACACAGCAGAAGACAGCCCTCTAAGACTCAGGAAGTGGGCTCTCACCAGACACCTCATCTGCAGGCATCTTGACCTTGGACTTCCCAGCCTCCAGATCTTTGGGAAATGAATGTTTGTTCTTTAAGCCCAGAACAAAACAAAACAAAACCCCCCCCACAAAAGTACCTTGGAGACACCAGTGACTCAGAAAGTCACTGTTCATTAAAATAACTTTTTTTTTTTTTAACTAGAATTTTAGTTCATCAAGCACCATTTAGATAGTGCTAAATTTTTAGTTTGACCTCGGAAAATTCTTTTAAAGATTTTATTGTCCATTTTTACAGAGCTGTAAACATTGTCACAGGCCTCCAGGACAGTTTAGACTGAAAATATATTACTTACCTGCAGCACGGGTCATGGAGTTGCTTCTTTAAGTTTTGGCTTCTTGTGAAGAAAATGGGATCATTGAGTAATTTTGGTCACTTTGTTAATGTGTGTGTCTGAAGCTTTAACTCCTAGTAATATTGCATAGAGAGGGGTTTGGTGCACTCATTTTATCAATATTACTAGTGCTGTTATATCTACTAAACGCTTTAAGAAAAGAGTCTGGTTCACTGGGTGTTTGCATGGGGTAGATATCTTCTTAGAGACTGACTTGTGAACCTACACTGAGAAACCCCAATGCTTCCCAGCAGTATATGAGCTCAGTGGAACAAGGTAAGGTCTTTTCTAGCATGAATCTAAAGAAGTTTTCCTTTGTTGGTCTTGAAAGTGGATCCACCAACCCAGGTGCAAATTGATGGCAGAAACAGGGACGTGTACCTAGAATTGTTTGTTTTGCGGTGCTGTGAATGATAAGATTTCACAAAACCCATAAGAGCTTGGCAGAAACTTACAGCTTTATGAGTGCTTTTGAAGATCTTTTTCAGGCTTGTTTTCTTTCTTTCTCTTTTTTCAATAATAGGGGTAAATCAGGATTATTTTTTATGCATCTTCTCCTGACAAGACAGTAGGAGCTCAGATCAGTTTACCTGTTGGAATTTCTGCAATGTTTATTAGCCAAAGGGGAGCGATTCAGGCTGCTTAATGTTTGTAGTGGCACGTGTTTTAGCTAAATTTGTCTTTTATTGATAGAAAAAAAGTTTCAATGCTTCTGAACTCTGGGGATCACTGAGACAATATAAACTGTCTTGAATTGGGAAGAATTTGGAGGTTTTTAAAAACAATCTTTCAAGTGAAATGAGCACCTCTGTTGTTTGACATGGAGAGGGTTGGTCTCCAGTGGGGATTAATATCACAAAGGAGTTTTTTAGCAACAGTGGCAGAAACAATATTTGTGCATAGGAAGGCCTTAATTCTTCCAGGAAAAAACCCCACAAAACACTTTATTTAATTATGAAAGAGGACTGATAGAAATCAGCCTTGGGAAACTGAATGAACATCATTTGGAGGTGCAGGAGGGCTGACCTCATCATTCCCCATCTTTATGGGCTGGCCTCATGGTGGAATAAGTTGGACTAAGTGAACTTCCTTGAATGGGTCATCCAGGAATCTACCTTACGCAGAAACAATATTACCTCTTTGTATATAAAACAAAAGTTAAAAAACTTAAAAAAAAAAACAACTGGTGGGTTTGGCAGACAGGGTAATAAAAAGCCCCAGTCCAGTCTGATGTAAAACCTTCAGACTTTCATCCAATTTAAAGTTTCCCTTTTTCCCAGGCTCAGAAGCCTGCAGAGTGGGGAGGACACATGGTTGCATCTTCTCTTTTTCTCCTTTCCCTCCATCCCCACTCCCTGGGCCCTGTTTTGGGTCCCTCTAGGGCTGGGGCAGGGGGAGGGAAAGATTGTTTTTGGTGGCTTCACTACTAATCTGACGTTGTTGCCAGATTACTACTGAAGTAGTGGAAATCTAAGGATGACTGTCCTGTGAGGTGATTTTGTGGATTTTTTTTTGCGATCCTCTCTCTGGGGACCCCCCTGCAGTTCCACAGAGTGGGGGATGCCTCCTCTGGTTGGCCACCCCATCTCAGTTCTGTGTTTGATGCTCTGAAATCCAGCCTTCTATAGGTGATGTCATCTGACCTCTGGCAGATGACATCTGACTCTCTGGGGTAGATTTCTTTGTGGGTGTCTCATTCCTGGCAGTTCCCCTGGGGTCTGCCCATGGAAAGCACGCACCTTTACCTTGCTGTCAGTCAGACTTCTCCCTGGAGATAGATATTTTACTAGTTTCTTTTCTATCCTTCTGAGGATAGTCTGGGTTATTTGTTTGTGGTGTCAGTTAACAATTTATTGTGTCTCAGCATTAAAGCCACTATTCATTGCCCTGCTTTTGATAGTTAAGATGGACCCCTGTAAATGTTTCCCCTTTGCCAGCTGGCATGATAATCAGTCTTGTCTGTAGAGCATGCTTGGGGGCAACTGCAGGAGGAAGGGGGCTTCTCTTCAGGATTTCCGTGTTCTTTTCGTGCTTCTGTGATGCGTAGTGGCTGGCAATGTTCAGTGACCAGTGGTATGTGGGACAAACAGTTGTGCTCATGCTACTGAGTTTTAGAGTCACCCCTGCGGGCAGCTTCCCAGTGAGTTTCAGGGGCACCACGTGGGCATCTTCTAAGTGAGTTCTGTTGGCACCCACTGGGTGGCTTCCCAGCTATTCTTCTGCATTAAGTAGTTCCCTAGTGAGTTTTGTTCTCACCCAAGTGGGCAGTTTTCTGCTTGTCAGCCCTGGCCTATGGCATCTCGGCAAACCTCTCCCCATCTAGTGGAGCAACATTTTCTCTCATGAGGTCTGAATCTCTTCCAGATTTGCTCTTTCCGTGGGCGCTCTGCCTCAGTCCTATAGGTAAGGCCTGTTCCCTATATCAGCTATTGCTTCATTCTTGGGCATTCTCTTTACACCTTAGTCATTAATTACTCTAAAAGTCCTCTATTATTAGATAACAATACTTTACATTATGCTTTCCCAGTTCAAATTACTGTGTGTTTTCTGTCACCTGACTGGACCTTGACTAATACATTTGTCTTTTTCTTATTGATTTTTGGTAATTCTTTGTATCTGAATCTTAATACTATGTTATGTATTTGTTACATATCTTTCCCCAGACTCTTACTTATATGAAAAGTACACATATGGGGACTTCCTTGGTGGTCCAGGGGGTAACACTCCGGGCTCCCAATGCGGGGTGGGTGTGGGGGTGGGGGTGGGTGGGGCTGGGTTGGATCCCTGGTTGGGGAACTAGATCCTGCATGCATTCAACAACTAAGAGTCCGCATGCCACAACTAAAAGATCCCGCCTGCCGTGACTAAAACCCGGCGCAGCCTAAATAAATAAATTTTTTAAAGTACACATATGCATAATTTAACTAATTATAAAGAGCACATTTACGTATTCTCCCTCCCAAGGTCAAGAAGTAGCACATTGTAAACACCCTGCAAGTCCCAGCCCACCCAGCCCCAACCGCCAATCACAATTCCATCTTCATTTCCCCTCCTCCCACTCCAGATAACTACTATCCTGGCTTTTTTTTTTTTTTTTTTTTTTTTTTTTTTTTTTTTTGCGGTACGCGGGTCTCTCACTGTTGTGGCCTCTCCCGTTGTGGAGCACAGGCTCCGGACGTGCAGGTGGCCATGGCTCACAGGCCCAGCCGCTCCGTGGCATGTGGGATCTTCGTGGACCGGGGCATGAACCCGCGCCCCCTGCATCGGTAGGCGGACTCAACCATTGCGCCACCAGGGAAGCCCTATCCTGGCTTTTCTAATAATGCTATCCTTGCTTTACTTTAGACTTTTAGTACATCTCTATGTGTCTGGATGTTAGCATAACTGACACAGTCTTGGGCCCATTTGGTTCCTCCTGTCCTTCCACTGACCCTACCTTGGGCTGTACTATGTAGCAAATCTCTTCTCTGTCGAGGGCTTTGTAGTTAATAGATAATGTTTAATGATTGTTAGGTCCAGGTGGCCTCTATGCTCTTAGTTCCCAAACAATGATGAAGACCTTGGCTGACTTCCTCCCAATGCTCAGCAGACTAGTGACTCATTCATAAATCTTGACACAGGAGAGCACTCTGCGTTTCCAAGCACGTACCCCCGTTCGCTAGGTTAACTATAAAATTGTCCCAGTGGCCCCTCTGTGCTGTAGAGCGCTGCCGTGAATGCTTCCGATTGTCATCTGCCTGATCCCGCTCTGTGAGCAAGTCAGCCCATAATACACTGACCCACTGAGTGTATGCAGGGCCTGCTTCGTTTTTCAGTCTCAAGATACTCTCAGTTCAGTGGACACTTTTCATTCTCTTTGTCCTCCAACAGTATGCATCCTCAAACATGTAATTATGTTTATTTTTAGTTCTATATGAATACAGTCTTACTGGATGTGTTCTTTTTTTGGCTGCCCCCGCGAGGTTTACAGAATCTTAGTTTCCCAACCAGGGATTGGACCCGTGCCCTCGGCAGTGAAAGTGCCAAGTCCTAACCACTGGACCTCCAGGGAATTCCCTGGATGTGTTCTTTTTTTTTTTTTTTTTGTGGTACACGGGCCTCCCACTGCCGTGGCCTCTCCCGCCGGGAGCACAGCCTCCGGATGCACAGCCCCAGAGGCCATGGCTCACGGGCCCAGCCGCTTCGCGGCACTTGGGATCCTCCCGGACCAGGGCACGAACCTGCGTCCCCCGCATCGGCAGGCGGACTCCCAACCACTGCGCCACCAGGGAAGCCCCGGATGTGTTCTTTTCTAACTTATGTTTGTGAGATTCATCCATGTCATTGTGTATAGTCCTAACTTATTGCTGTATAGCACTTCATTGTGTGAACGTATAACATCTAGTGTATCCATCTTACTGGTGATGGACAACAGAGTTGTTCAAAGTTTTTAGCTATAATGAGCCATGTAGATATGAATATTTTTGAACAAGTCTGCTACACTGGGCTCCTTCAACTGCTGGAGAGCCCCTCCCTGGCTGTGGTCTCTGCCTGCAGCATCCTTCCCCTGGGACATTCTCTACATGGCTGGCCCCTTCTCACGTTTCAAGTCGCAGTTCAAATGTCAGCTTCTCAAAGAGACTTGCCTTGATAATGCCCCCTAAAATAGCTCCATCTTCACCCTTAATCTCTACCACCTCACCCCATTTACATGCTGCTATCTGAAATTGTTAGTTTTTTAATTGATTTTTTTATTGTGGTAAAAATATGCATAATGTAAAATTTACCATTTTAACCACTTTTAAGTGTAGGATGCAGTGCCATTGTACATTCACAGTGTTGTGTAACCGTCACCACTATCTATTTCCAGAACTTTTCGTCATCCCACACAGAAACTCTACACCCATTAAATAATAACTCCCCCTTCCCTCCTCCTCTCAGCCCTGGGTAACCTCTATCCCACCTTTTCTTTTCTGGCCGCGCCATTCGGCATGCAGGATCTTAGTTTCACGACCAGGGATTGAACCCATGGGCCCTGCAGTGGGAGCGCAGAGTCTTAACTACTGGGCCGCCAGGGAAGTCCATCTATCCCACTTTTTCTTTCTATGAATTTGCCTATTTCTAGGTTCCTCACATAAGTGGAATCATATAACATTTGTCCTTTTGTGTCTGGCTTTCAGGATGCATTTAGGTTGCAGCATGTGTCAGAATTTCATTCTTTTTAAAGGATAAATAACATTCCATTGTACGTAGGTACTACGTTTTGCTTATCCATTCATTGGTTGATGGACACTTCAGAGTTGTTTCTACCATTTGGCTATTGTGAATAGTGCTGCTGTGAAGTGTACAAGTTTCTGTTTGGGTCCTTGTTTTCTCTTGTTTTGGGTATATATCTAGGAGTGGAATTGATATTGGTTTTTTGTTCATTTGTTTATTATCTCCCTTTCATTAGACTACAGACCCCAATGCCTAGAAGTGTCTGACTCACAGTAGGAGCTCAAAACACATTTTTTTGAAATGAACGAACTTCCCAGGTAAACTGAACAGGGCATTATAATAGTAACCTGCGTCATGGTTAAGAGGATTAAATGCCACATGTCCTAGCCCGGGGTGCTAGCATTGGTCACAGTTCAGTTTACATTAGCTCTAAATGAAGACTTCACTCAGCCCAAGTTCCTGAAGTTGATGACGGCTTCTATTTAACTCTCTGTTGCCAAAAAGATTTTTTTTTTTGACATTCTCCAATTTGCCCAGTGCCATGAGGGCACCAAATACCAAGATGCTCAAGGCCCTGCACCTGTTCTCAGGCAATTCACAATCTAACTAAATTCAGAACATAGTCTTAAAAGCAGAAACTAGAGGAACTGCTCAGGAAGTGAATTCACTTGCGTTTTAATGTTAATCAAATTAGTTTCATAATTAACAATGTGACTTGGGAGGCCTATTCAACATGGGTGAAAACAGACTCAGAACAAAAAGTTGTCCACTGTTTGTATTCTGCAACCTCTGATGATCCCAGTAGGATCCCAAGCCCTGGGCTGGAAGGTGACACCCACCCTTCAGCTTTACACTTTGCCGACGCATATAGGGTGACAAGAAGTTGCTTAAACTTTTGCCAAACTACGCTCTTATTTCACGCTCCTTGGAATTGTAATATGTGACTCTTTGGGGAAATCCTGGGTGGCAGGGGGAGGGGGAATGGAGAGATGAAGGAAAAGGAAGCAGGGACTGTTAATAATAGACTTTAAATAAGTTTCAAACCAACAAGTTATGATTAAGTGCCTACTGTGTGCTTGCTACAGTGCAGTGAGACTGGGGCTGGGGGACAGAGAGGTGATAATTTACTGCTGTTCTATCCTCAAGGAGTTTATGACCAAGATGGGGCAGATAGAACTCCTGGCTGAGAAAGTCCCACAAGACAAAGATGTTAGTAAGTGCTGAGAGCTGAGAGATTTGCTGGTCCAAACTTAGACTGTCAGGGTGGAAGGGCTCATTGAAATAATCTGATCTAGTCCCTCATTTTAGAGAGGAGAAACTGAGGCTCAGAGAGGGTGAGGGGTTTGCTTAAGACCACACAGCTAGACGATGTCAAAGCTAGGACCTGAACTCAGGTTTCCTGACTTCTCCACCAGTGTTTTTTTCTGTTGATCCACAGATGTCTCTGTTAATTGAACAGTCTAGCTTGGCTCTGTCCAATAGATAGATAAAATAACGTGAACCATATATAGAATTAAAATATTTCTAATAGTCACACTGAAAAAACAAAAAGAAACAGGTGGAATTAATTCTAACAACATTGTATTAAACTCCGTATATCTGGACTATTGTGACTTCACCATGTAGTCAATATAAAACTTATTAATGAGCTATTTCATATTTTTCTCATTGTACTAAGTCTTAGAAATTGGTGTATATTTTATACTTCAGCACATTCAGTTTGGACCGGCCACATTTCAAGGGTTCCCTGGCCACAGGTGTTTGGTGACTGCTGTATTGGCCAGGGCCGGCCAGCTCTTTGAATTGAATGATTTATATGCCAGATTTTCAGGGGAAATCTTGAAGAATGTTAAAGGTGTCATACAGACATCATGGTTTACAGTCAAAAGAGTCTTAGAGTTGGCAGCCTGGGCTTTGAATCTTGGTTCAACCATTTGCTAACTGTGAAGTTTCTGGCGAATCAGCTAACCTCCTTGATCTTCCTTTGGTTTACATCTACCCAAGGGCAGTTGTAGAGATCAGTTGAGCAGAATATATAAAAATATTTATGAATTATATGTAAATATATATGGATGTATATATGTACATGTATGTATGTATGAAAATGATTTGCTCGTATAGCATCTGGTACTCAAAGTGTTATTTTTATTTCCTAAGAATACAAATGATTTGGAAATATTGTCATGTGCTGAGCACCAGATGGGTGAGACAACTTTATTAAGCATGTTTAGTATCCTGTGAGACTGGTACAAAAGCAAGTGGGAAGCCACTAAGGATGTCACAGGATGTTAGAGCTGGGAAAGCCAGCTCATCTGGTCAAAATCAGGAGGAGCAAATCTTGCTGAGCCGCCAGTCCCTTTGCCCATGGGGCCCAACCCCAGCTGACAGCCGCTGGAGAGATCTGAGCTCTTTGGCCAGCAAGCTGCATGCTTTTGTAATCTGCTCTGTTAACATATTCACTTCAATTTCGGATTCAGAATTAAATAGGCAAAGTCTCTGCTGGAAGCTGAATTGCCTCAAAACCCAGCTCCAACCAATCCTTTGAGAAGGGAGAGGCTCACAATCACCCGGGTAGGTAGGCGCACTTGTTTTCATCGCCTGGCAGATGAAAAAACTGAATTCTGGAAAGGTGAAGTGATTGGACCAAGATAAGTGAGCTGAGATTTGAACCCACATAGCCTGCCCCCTGAGGCTGCTTTAGGGACAAGAGATTGTTATTGGAAAAATACCAAGTAAACTAAATGCTGTTAATTGCCTTCCCATCTTTGGCAAGCAATCTGGAATCTACCACTTGAAGTGGTTCTGTTTTTAGTTCTTCTGGTGGTCACCCTACACCTCTAAAGATAGATTTGTGTGGTTACTTCTCAATGCATTGATTTTAGACATTTCTACTGACTTCTCGTTGTGGGTTATACAACCTCCAACCTCTTCCTGTTCTCATTTTTTTTTTTTAACATCTTTATTGGAGTATAATTGCTTTACAATGTTGTGTTCGTTTCTGCTGTATAACAAAGTTTGGATACGTTATGTGCATTTGAGCTTCATAAACATCTTTTCTTTTCTGTCAACTTTCCACAGTTATCTTTTGATCTCCAAGAAACAGAGTTTACATATTTATCAGTATGTAAATAGAGCCAAGTATTGTGCTAGGATGGCATTTTCTCCTCTGCTCGTTCAATGCCATTCAAGGAAAATGTCCACAGAGTCAATTTCAAATGGATTCTTCTTTAATACACATCACTGATTGTTTAAAATCATGACATATTTTATTTTTGGATTATGTCTTTCCCATACAATTCCTCCCCCTCCCGTGACATTTCTGAGCCTCAAAGTTGGGAGAAGCTAATAAAAATTGCTAATCTTTTTTGAGCAACTGCCACACGCTGGGCACATTACAGAGTGCTTTACACATAATAATTAATTTAATCCTTACAGCTACCCAAAGAGGAAAGTACAAGAGTATCCCCATTTAATGGACGAGGAAATTGAACCACAGAGAGGTTAGGTGGTGGAGTTGGGGTTTAATGCAGACTCTGCCTGGTGCCCATGTCCACATGCTTAACTACTATACTCTTCTCAAAAGGGACGTGAGTCATCTTCACCACATTCCTAATCCATTCCAGCTCCCTACTCACTCTGTGTATTGCTCCCCTGTTCTAATTTAGATCTGTTTCTTTAAATTTTTTTTTTTTTGCGGTACGCGGGCCTCTCACTGTTGTGGCCTCTCCCACTGCGGAGCACAGGCTCCAGACGCGCAGGCTCAGTGGCCATGGCTCACGGGCCCAGCCGCTCCGCGGCATGTGGACTCTTCCCGGACCGGGGCACGAACCCGCGCCCCCTGCATCGGCAGGTGGACTCTCAACCACTGCGCCACCAGGGAAGCCCTGTTTCTTTACACTTTGACCACGTCTTTCTTGTCCAACTATTAACGTTTATTTTAAATGGGCATGTTTGAAGGGCCATTATTTTGCCTTCCACATCTGTGGAAGAGGTCCGTGCAGGTCCTGGAAGTGAGTTGGGACCACTTGGTCGGAGAGTTCTGGGTGCTGGGTATCGCATGCATAGTTTGGGAAGGGGAGATGTCACAGACTGTGTTACCATGTTCCCTTGGTTCCAAAGACTCCTTGGCCCATGGAGAGCCGTGCAGCCAGCAGAGGGTCACAGTGCCCCCTAAAACATGGGGCCCAGAGAAGACCCTCTGGCCTGGGTCTAAGGCCAATACTGTTTTCTCCAAGTGGTTTTTGTTTTATTTTATTTATTTATTTTTATGTTTGGCTGTGTTGGGTCTTCGTTGCTGTGCTCGGGCTTTCTCTAGTTGCGGTGATTGGCGGCTACTCTTCGTTGCGGTGCTCGGGCTTCTCATTGCAGTGGCTTCTCTTGTTGTGGCGCACGGGCTTAGTTGCTCCATACCATGTGGGATCTTCCTGGACCAGGGATTGAACCCATTCCCCTGCATTGGCAGGCGGATTCTTAACTACTGTGCCACCAGGGAAGTCCCTCCAGGTGGCTTTTAACAGCTTTTCAAAGTAAACTCATCCTCAAAGCTCAGTGGTTTGCTACCACTGAGATGATTCAAAAAAATGTAACTTGAGTTCTGACTGTCCGGTTGTGGGCGACCACTTAAGGGTCAAACCTGCCGGACAGCCTCTGGAGTGCCAAGGCAAAGGGTGCCCAACCCTATCCAAAATCTGATCAGAGGCAGATGCCAGAAATCGCTGAGGCATTTCCCAGGAGGAAGGGATGCTCTGAGCAGCACATCCTCTTGGCCATGGGGACTCCTCACCTAGAAGGGGCTACTGAATATATTGAAACCAGGAGAGTAAGTCACAATGAGTTCCACTTACAGTATGCCCAAGTAAGCTCCAGCTAGACTGATCCTCCTGCAGACTGCAGCTATTAACCTCTGGACAAAAAATAAAAAGATAAAAAAAATTTTTTTTAATAAAAAATAAACTAGGGCTTCCCTGGTGGCACAGTGGTTGAGAGTCCACCTGCCGATGCAGGGGACACGGGTTTGTGCCCCAGTCCGGGAAGATCCCACATGCCGCGGAGTGGCTAGGCCCGTGAGCCACGTCCGCTGAGCCTGCGTGTCTGGAGCCTGTGCTCCGCAACGGGAGGGGCCACAACAGTGAGAGGCCCGCGTACTGCAAAAAAAAAAAACCAAACAAAAAAACCCTAAAAATCTTATCTGAAGCACTGGAGAATAAACAAAGGCAGACAGATTCCAGAGAAGAGTCAACACCTGGAGGAAGGGAATGGCACAGGATGAGTTTCTCATTTTTTAAATGCCTTTCATTATACTGCAGTCAGCACCAATTTGAGGTGTTGAGTAGAACACCTGCAGTATTTCTGGCCTGAAAACTCAGAGGACAGAGTTGAGGGCAATCATAGCCACTGGAAAGTGAGGCGGAAATCTTGGAAAGGTGAGAGTCAGAGGGAAGACTTCTTTATAAACTCTGTACAAATCTCTGGCCAACCTCTAAATTACACATACATAGGACAGACTACAAGCAGATCAGCTAAGGATAAAAGAAGTGAACTGACCTTTGAGCAGCTTGCCAAAAGACAATGTTTGTATTTTTAGTCCAACCAAGTTAATTACCTGACAAAACGAGCACAAAAATCAACACTCTGTAGTGGAAATATAACATAGTCCAGGGTCTTCATAACATAATATTCAAAACGAAATCCAGAGTTATTTGACATACAAAGAAAAGGAAGATGTGATCCTTTTTCAAGAGAAAAGATAGTCAAAAGAGACTGACCCTGAGGTGACTGGTTAATGATTTTAAAGTAGCTATTATAGCTGTGCTTTTTGCTGTAAAGGAAAGTATGCTCATAATGAAAGAAAAGATAGGAAAAGCTTGATAGAGAAATAGAAACTATAAAAAAAGAACCAAATGGAAATTCCAAAACTGTAAAATTCAATATCTGAAATTTAAAAAGACATTGGGTAGGCTTAAGTCTCAAAGGATCATGAAGTGAGGGTGTTAGGTAACATTGATGAGTGAATTACAAAAGCAAAATAAACAGAATCTTTGAACCAGGAAAACAGAGAATAAGGAGAGGCTAGTTTGGCAGAGACAGAGTGTGTATCTGTGGTAGCTTTTAAAACATTCAAAAAAAATTTTTCTCTCTTCTGTTTAAAATATAATGCAAGTTTATACAGATTTTGAAAATGCAGATGAGAAAATAAACATCAATTATAATCCCACCACTAGAGAATTCACTGTCAATATTTTGATGTTTACCTTCTAGTCTTCTAAAATATATACAATTTTAATTTTCATTAAATAAGTTTATACTTTATATACTGTTTGAAATCTGCCTTTTGATTTTTAAAAAAATTAATTTAATTTAATTTATTTATTTTTGGCTGCTTTGAGTCTTCGTTGCTGCCCACAGGCTTTCTCTAGTCGAGGCGAGCAGGGGCTCTCTTTGTTGCAGTTCTTGGGCTTCTCATTGTGGTGGCTTCTCTTGTTGCAGAGCACGGGCTGTAGGCGGGCGGGCTTCAGTAGTTGTGGCACATGGGCTTCAGTAGTTGTGGCTCATGGGCTCTAGAGTGCAGGCTCGGTAGTTGTAGCACACAGGCTTAGTTGCTCTGCGGCATGTGGGATCTTCCCAGACCACGGCTCGAGCCCACATCCCCTGCGTTTGCAGGTGGATTCTTAACCACTGCGCCACCAGGGAAGCCCTGCCTTTTGATTTTTAAAACCTATCCTGAATATCTTTTCATGCCTCTAAATATTTTTTTTGCATCATTTTTGATGATAGCATACCAGTCATGATATGATTGGATCGTAATTGTATATTAAGCATATTAGCCTTATATTTTCCATAGAGATCACGAATATTTTTCTCATTTGGTTTTTGCTTTTTAGCTTTATGATGAGCCGCTCCTTTCATCAGTTGGCCATGGTTCAATAAAAACCAGTCACCATCTTTCTGGGTGGCCATCTGAGAAATGGTATTTCCCCTGTGGGCAGGGCCCATGTCTGTTTCAGTCATCATTGTATCGCCAGCATCTAGCATAGTGCCTGGAGTGAAATAGCTACTCAATAAATATGTGTTGGATGATTGACTAACTTCTGATTTGTGTCCCTGAGGGGAAGGCCAGGGTACTATCAGTTAGTTCCCTTCCACTCCTGCCATGTAGCTAGTCTGCTTTTGACCTAGTAATTCATGTCCTTTGACTCAGTAATTCCTCTTCTAGAATCTACACAAGAGAATTTTTCAGAGATGCAAGCAAAGATTTATATATGAGGATGTTCATCCCAGTCTCACTGACTAGTGAAAAATTGGAAACTATTTCTGGGAACATGGAAATGATACAAGTTACATGATAGATAAACACTGGAATGCTTTTTGGTGATGTGAGAAAATTTTTATGACATCATATCATAGGAAAAAAACTCAGAATGTAAAATTATATGTAAGACTTCTCAATTCTGTTAAGACTGGTAGGAAATACATCCAAAAAAATGTTAACAAGTGGTGTGTGAATTGGGAATGCTTTTAGCTCACAGGATGGGAAAACCTGACTTACGGTGCCTTAGGCATAGAGGGATTTATTTTTCTCTCATAAGTTGTCTGGGGGTCTGAAGGCCTGGCATCGGCAGCATGGTGATGTTGGGCTGGCATCTCTGCAATCTGCTTTTTATAATCACAAGATGGCCGCCCAGCTTCAGGCACCGTGTCCACATTTGAGGCAGGAAGGAGGAAGGGGGGTTGTCTGGGGCTTGCAGTGTCTGTCCCTTCTATTGAGAACGTAAGCCTACCAAAGAGCCCCAGCAGATTTCTGTTTATGTCTCTTTGACCAGAACTGTGTCCTGTGGCTGCCCCCAGCTACAAGGGAGCCCGGGAAAGTGAATATCTCGTTTTCCAGTCTTGAGAGTGGAGGTGGCAATGGGGAAGGGTTGGAAATATCTGTTAGGCTAGTTAATAAACAGTGTCTTCCATTGTATTTATTTCTGGTTGGAGGGCTTATGGATATATTTTTAAAAAATTTTATTGAAGTATAGTTGACTTACAATGTTGTGTTAATTTCTGCTGTACAGAAAAGTGATTCAGTTATACGTGTATACATTATTTTTCACATTCTTTTCCATTATGGTTTATCACAGGATATTGAATATAGTTCCCTGTGCTATACAGCAGGACCTTGTTGTTTATCCATCCTATATATAATGGTTTCTGTCTGCTAATCCCAAACTCCCAATCCTTCCCTCCCCTCCCTGGCAACCACAAGTCTGTTCAGTTTATGAATATTTTTACTTTTCTTCTTGGTTCTCTTCTGTCTTGTCCAATTATCATTTCTATCATTGGAAGAATACAACAGATGCTACTTTAAAAATCCCTTGTGAGCTTGTGGACTCCTGTCTCTGGAAGTGTCTGTACTGTCATCAGTCAGAAAAGTGCAGAAGGAACTGTTGAATTCTGTGGGAGCTGGATTAGTCCATCTATCTTCCCCAGCAACTGAGACTACGGGGAATGGGTGGCTGGGGAAATCTGTCATTTATTTCGATCCTCTCAGGCACCACGCTAGCTACTCGGCAAGCGTCCCCTCATTTAATTCTCACAGCAGCCCTCCTTTACAGACGAGACATAGAAACTTTAAATTACTTAATTAAGGCACACATCAAGTAAAGCAAAGCTGGATCTCAGATGATAGCACCAAGCTTTAAATCTGTATATTCCTGCCACATAGTAAGCTCAGGAAACTTGTGCTGAATGAATGCAGTCAGCGAATCAATTGGATGTATAACGTTTTTTTTAAACTACAGCCATGACTTGATAATTATTTCTTGTAGAACATCTCTGGTACCATTAATTTCAATTAGTGTGATTGAAAAATAGCAGGCTGTATACATTGCCTGCCAGAGAGGAACCCTGTGCTCACTCGCCTGTAACTAATGTCGTTGACTAATTGCTGGATAAGTAACTCATATGACTCCAGATGAAAAGACTGCCAAGGGTTTGTCTCCCTTGGCAATGGAGTCTTTAAGTATTTTTATCATGAAAAAAATTCCAAACATATACGAAAGTAGAGAGCATGGTACCCATGTACCCATCACCAGCTTCAAGAATCATCAATGTTTTGCTAACTTTTTCATTTATTTCTCTTTATTTCATTTATTTCTCTTCCTCTTACTTTTTTTTTTCTTCTTTTTTTAAACTGGAGTATTTTCAAGCAAACCCAAAGTCTCATTTCGCCATGAACATTTCTATAATTGGAATGAAAAGGCTTTTGTGTGGCCCCGCGTTTCTCTTTCTTTAGATCTGCTATAGCACAGGAAGCGGTGATATAAAAGTCAGCCCAGGGGCACAAGGGTTTCTGGGAGGCCCAGGAGAGGAGGGGCGCATTCCTCACGGGCTGTGCAATTTGTTTTGCTCTCAACCCAGGGCACTTCTTGGCTGAAACTCCTCCCGCCTCAGAATTGAAACTTTTCTCAAATGCTGAAAATAAACTATCTGGCTTCCTCTAGCTAGAGACATCTGGGAAGTGATGCTTCTGAAACTATTTTTGGCATGAATATGTCACCCCGAGCTGCTAGTGATTTGGAAGTTTTGAGGTATTGAAAGCATCTGATGAGGAGTGGCGGAGGCCAAGTGGGTAGAGGTTAATTATTACACAGGCCAGGCGTTTCCCATCAGGGTTCTTATTCCTCATGCTCTTCCTGTTTACGGCTCTCAATTCTTTAGGCCAAGGATGGCACTGGGGTTGGTATGTGAAAGGTGGCAGAACAGGTGTGGGGAGGGGCGGCAGGTATGATAAAGGGGGAACATACTGGCTGGCTGGCCTTCCTTCAGCCTGCACGCCCTGCCTGGCTCCCTGGAAGTCCAGCGTGCCAGGAGATCCACGGAGGGTTCCTGGAGAATGCCAGGACCATGTGTTCGCTGATGGGTTTCACGAGATAAGAGACAAAGTTTCTGACTTTCTGAGTCCCATGCAGGGTACCAGGGATCAGGCTGGACCAGCTGAGATGCTTCCCAGTATGAGCCAGTAAAGAATAACACAAGGAGCAAGTGGGAATTGTAAATATGGAAGAATCAAAGGGGTCCAGAAATGGGGATGCTGGAAGTGGCCCAGGCCAGGGGCAGGAGTGGAGGCCACTGGGAACAGGCTAAGGAGAGGAGAATAAAGTCAAGGCCAGTGAAAGACGTGAAGCTGTGGAGTCTGGCTTTGTTGGATGACGGTGTGCCCCCGCTACCTACCCTGGGCTCAGGAAATATAGAATAGATGAAGATGGGAAAGACCCCTGGGGAGGTGGTTGATTCATAACCCTAGCTGGTTTGGCTCACAACACTTCGGACACCAAATGCGTGGGTAATTTTAACACCAACAACCAGTTCTCCAAATATCCAGATACCAACTGGGTGTCCTACAATTCAATTCAATTTTTTTTTTATTTTTGCGGTACGCGGGCCTCTCACTGTTGTGGCCTCTCCCGCTGCGGAGCACAAGCTCCGGACGCGCAGGCTCAGCGGCCATGGCTCACGGGCCCAGCCGCTCGGCGGCATGTGGGACCTTCCCGGACCGGGGCACGAACATGTGTCCCCTGCATCGGCAGGCGGACTCTCAACCACTGCGCCACCAGGGAAGCCCTTCAATTCAATTTTGACACTAACCACCCACAGGTAGAGTCAGGCTCCACAAGGCTGTCACCTGTACTTCTGACCAACTGGCAATAAGTCGAGGGTTCCCATGACTCCCTCCTCAGTCGATAATTTGCTGGAATGGCTCACAAAACTCAGGGAAACATTTTACTTACAGTTTCTGGTTTATTATGAAGGATACGAATGGACAGTCAGATGAATAGGTCCACAGGGCAAGGAGTCGGGGAGTGTGGAGGGAGATCCTCTCTAAGTGCACCACGCTCCCAGCACCTTGATATGTCCACAAATCCAGAAGCCCTGGGAATCCTGTTGCTTAGCAGTTTTTAATGGAGCTTTCAGTACTTAGGCATGATTCTTAAATCATTGGCCATTGGTGATTAACTCAACCTCTAGTCTCTCTCCCCTCTCCAGAGGGAAGTGGAGGTGGCTGGGGGCAGAAAGTTCCAACCCTCTAGTCCTGCCTTGGCCTTTCTGGTGACCAGCTCCCATCCTGAAGCTATCTAAGGGCCCCCAGTCACCAGCCATCTTATTAGTATACAAAAGACGCTCTTTTCACCCTGGAGATCTGAAGGGTTTTAGGAGCTGTGTGTCCCAAACCAAGAGCAAAGACCAGATATAAAATTTTTTAATTTTATCACAATGTCCTTTAGCAAGGTCCTTCCTTCCACCTGAGTGGCACTTGGGGTTTACTTGGGATTAAGTGGGAGGAGCTAAGACAGAGAACAGCGGACCTCCATCCCCACTGCCCCACCCTGGACCTGCCCTGTCCACAGTCTTCCTAGGTAGGAGGTAGTGTCAGCTGAAAGGACCCTCAAAAATGACCTTTTAGACTTCTTGCTTTATAGATGGGAAATTGAGGCCCAGACAAAGGAAAAAAAAAAAATGCCCAAGATCACACAGTGAGTGCTTGGCTTCAAGCCTGGGTGTATTTGCCTCCAAGACCTGCAAAATCCTCCATACTCCTTCCCAGCCAGGGCGCGGCAGGACACCTGGCCCCCTCGCCCCCCTCACTGAACACCTGGCCTGACTGCACCTGTAGCTGCTGGGGGTATAAGTTACCCATCATGCCTTGATGCGCGTGTAGGTGGTAAATGTAGGAGTGATTCATTCTACCTTTAAACTCAGAAATCATTTCAGAAATCAGAGGTGGGTGTTATGTTTTGATGTTGGGAGTACAGATGAGTTTTATTTTCTCCTTCAACATTTTTAAGGTTTTCCAAAATTTTACAACAAACATCTCTAACCTTATAAACCCCACCCCTCCCAATCTGATTTTAAAAAAGAAGGAAACTGGAGGGTGGTGAAATGCCCAGCTCCGTACAGAGGTCCAGCAAGCAAGGCCAACCAGTGTCTGTCCCGCCAGGCAGAGGCCCTGAGCTGGAAGTACCGAAGGTCATCCAGCTCTGCAGCCTGCCATCCAAGGCCACCCCGGCAGCATCACCCCTACGCCTCACCTTGGCTCTCACCATCCCCTGCTCCTGAAATCTCTTCCCATAACCATCACCAAATCCAATTTATTTTTTCAGGGCCCAACAACCAATTCTGCTAGTTCCATGAAGGTGTTTTAAAGCTCACCTTCCCTAGTTGGGATGAACACCTCTCTCCCTCCTCTGACCACCCGTGGAACTTTATGCGGACCTGTTTTATAATCCTGATCATCTGACTTGTCCTGGAGTCGTTTGCACCCAGGTCTGACTCTCCTCCTGGGCTGAGGTGTCCTTGGGGGCGGGGCCTGCATAGCATGTATCTTGGTGCTCCCAATGCCATCCGCAGCCTGGCACAGGCTAGACTTCACATGAATGTTCGTTGAACTTAAGTGAATTGAAAATACAGTATCCAAAAGGGGGTATTGTGATAAATCCGTTTATGGGGGCGGGGTATATCAACCTCGGCACTATTGTCATTTAGGGTTGAATTCTATGCGGTGAGGAGCTGTTGTGTTTAGCGGCATCCCTGGCTGCTACCTACTAGACGCCAGTTGTGACAACCCAAAATTTGGACACCGCCAAATGTCCCCTGGGGGACGCAACTGCCTCCTGTTGAGTATCACCGGTGTATGGTGTCAAGGGTTTTCATAAACAATCCCTAGGAGTAGGAATCCCCATTTGATAGATGAGAAAGGCAAGGCTCGTGGAGAGTTTAGAGTTGAAACAGTTTTGCCTGTAGGTCTCCCATTCCAAGTGCAGTGCTGAGGCCTGGAGGCCTCCCAGAACCCCAGCAAGGTCTATGCTTCTCCACTTTGGTGTAGCTACTCCCCTCCCATGTCCCGGGTCCCACAATGTCCAATCCCCCCGCCCCACCTCCGTGGCTTGTGCCAGGCTGTGAGCCACTGGTTGACCCTTGTAGTCCATGCAGACCAGACCTCAGGCTGTGCCTGAATCCGACCGTCACATCTTCAGCACCTTGTCCTCCTCCCCGTGCTTGAACACGCTGATGGTGACCTGGCCCTTCTCGGAGCCATATTTGTTCTTGACGAAGACACCGTAGCGCCCGCTGTCCTCACTGTTGACCCTCTCGATGGTGATGGTGACCTCCGACCCCTTCACCTCCATGTGGTAGCGGTCAAGGAAGGTGACGGGCTGGTCATTCTTCAGCCAAGAGACTTCAGGGATAGGATCTCCTGAGATGACGCAGGTCAGGCACAGGGTCTGTTTGAAAGGACAGGAAGGGAACGCTCAGTCCACACGCTCGGAATAACCCTTGGTAAAGTGTGAAGTTATAAACCTTCACACTCCCAGGGAGCTCCCAGTATAAGCTGCTCCTTGTGGTAAGTTCATTATGTGTGTTTTACTGTGACCCATAAAGTAATAACAGTAAAGGGAGATGTTTTACTCTAACCCCACATCCTCCATTCTCAACATTTCTACGGGAACACTTAACTATTTAGACTGTTGGGCCGTTATTACTTTAGCAATTACCTGCCCCAGAATGGCCTGGACTTTGCCTTATTGCTTTTTATTGTATATTTCATTATGATTTTACCATGCAAATAAGGCTAGATTGCTTTTTTTTTTTTTGCGATACGCGGGCCTCTCACTGTTGTGGCCTCTCCCGTTGCGGAGCACAGGCTCTGGACGCACAGGCTCAGCGGCCATGGCTCACGGACCCAGCCGCTCCGCGGCATGTGGGATCTTCGTGCACCGGGGCACGAACCCGTGTCCCCTGCATCGGCAGGTGGACTCTCAACCACTGCGCCTCCAGGGAAGCCCGGCTAGACTGCTTTGACATAAAGATTTAAGAATTGAGTTTGAAAATTCTCAACAGAGCAATTCTCACTGCAGAGGCACTCTAGTGTAATGGCTGTCTGGAGCTGGGCTGCCAGGCTGTGAATCTCAGCTCGGCTCCTTTAAGCTGTATGACCTTAGGTAAGTCTCTTAACCTTTCTGGGCCTCAGTTTCCTCAGCTATAAAGTATGACTAGTAATAACACACTATTTCATGTGGTTGCCTTGATGGTTAAATAATGGAATAGTGCCTGGCACAAAGTAAGCAACATGAAAACGTTAGCCATCATTTTCTAGAACATTAGACTTGAAAAACATCAGTCCTCAAAGGGCTTTTTAGGTATCATCTAGTCAAACTCCTGTGGAAACTGAAGTTCACACAGAGAAGTCCGTGACACCCAGGGCCACCTGGAGAGATGGGGTAGAACTGGGGTGAGCACAGGCCTGTCACCGCCCCCAACCCCCCGCCCAGGGGCCTGACACCAGGATCAGTGTCTTTCCTTTATACTACATGTGACCAATGAGGTGTGGTCACTCGGCCAAACTCTGGTGCATCCAGCCCCTTCGGCTCTGGAATCCACGGTGCTGCGTTGCTTCGTGCTCTTTGATGGATACAGGAGGGAACCCAGGGTGGGACTGTCGGCTGTGGGCTGGGGAACAGTCAGTACCTTATCTTCCATGATCGTGGCCACGTCCGGCAGGCCCCTCACCACTTTGGCACGATCTGGAAGGGAAAAATGAGACCCCCAGTGATGAATGTTTTCCTGCCAGCTGCTTCCCAGCAGCAGGTTCCACAAAGTTGAGGTTTATTTTGAAGCAATGCTTCTTTTTCTTTCTGCATCATTTTGGGTGGACATCCTTAAACTTGTATTATGTTATAAAGGCAAGGCAACTTCCTTGCCTTTATAAACACAAGATAGGGACGTAATGTGTTTCTGTCGTTGACCTGAGGTTATTATCATGGCTGGTGGTACCTGGAGGTGACAGTGAGGTGCCCCTCCCCTGAGGACTGGGAGAGAAGGTGATAAGGTTGCTCTGAGCCTTAAACTGGCAAAATGCACACAACAGGTGTGATGAACCAGCTCAGGGAGTGAATAGGAAGGGAGCTTCCGGGACACTGACTCTGGTCAAGGGAGGGGACCTGGTGGCCATGGCGGCTGGGCAGGAAGAGACTGTGGCTGTAAATCACTGAGCAGAAAGCCAGCATGTTGCAGTCGAGGCTGTGGGAACGGACCCTAGACCACGATCAGGGATGTGCCAAGAGCCTGAAGTGGCTGGTGTCTGTGCAACGGATGGAGGGGAGGAGGAGCCTGAATCAGGGTTGAAGGGGGAGGGGAAGGATGGCCCCAGAGATGGACACTGTTGTGGGAGGAACGTTCCCCAGGCCCATCGTGGCGGGCGAAACAATCCACTTCCCCTGACTCTCAACTCGGCCAGCCCTAGCAAGCACAGGTGGTGAGCTTAGGCCCCTGTGTTAGGGTCCTGGAGGGGTGTCCTGTGCAGAGACTCGGCATTCCAGGATGGGGGGGCAGGTGATTAGGAGGTGTGACGGGCTGAGTCGGGTCTGCAGTCTGCGCTCCGCCCACTGAGGTGGCCGCCCGCTGCGAGGGCTCCTCACTGCTCTTGGACCCCAGATGGCCCCCTCCCAGATGGCAGTTATGAACGGCCTGCACTTCCCGCCAAGTGGGGACACTCAGGGACAAGACGCCACATAGGGCTCATGCCCCCTCCTACCAATGGCCCCAAACGGTCAGTTTCCCTCCTCACTGTCAGGTTGAACGGGGCTGCTCTGCTCTGCTGCCAGGAGGCTGCTCCTCATGGAAGGTCCTACACTGACCGGCTGGCTCACTGAGACCAGAAAGCCAGCCTCCTGGAACTGGGTGCTTTAGAACTGGTTGCGGGGACCCGGAGAAGCTCCAGTGCGTGGACCTGGCGGTCCCCCTGGGCAACTCAGAGGCTGTGTCCTGGATTAGATGAGGCCCTAGGGCCCCACAGCCAGAACCAGCTTCAGCTTTGAAGTCGTCCCCTCCCGGGCCTCGCTTGGAAGACAGGGCCTCGGTCCTGTCTGCCCCGGCCTTTGGAGTCCCACCGACATCGGCCGTGTGCCTACTTGCCACCAGGCCCGCACCAGGCACATCCACATCCACGGTCTCAGGTATCCTCGGACTCCTCATCCACCTGTCTTCACGCTGCCACCATCCGGGTCTCCCGGCAGCTCTGTGACGGCCCAGAGCCACACAGACCCCATGGGAAACTGGGACTCCAGCTACCTGCCAGGAGGCGTGAGCAGCTGGGAATCCGCCCCAAACTCAGAAGTGGAAACAACAGAAATATGGCTGGACTTACTCTTCTCGATGATGGCCAAGGCTCTGAAAAACGGAAATGGGAAAAAGCCTTGGTGTTTTATTTGTTAAAGGACAGTCCTGCCCGGGTAGGGGGGAGGGGGTGACGGGGGAAAGGTGGAGCTGTCCGGCCTCCCAGGAAGGGTCCTGTGCTCGTGCACCCCAGGGGCCTTGATCACACTGAGAAACGCCGAGGAAACTTACTTCAGTCTCTGGTGCTCAGCCAGGGCATCCTCAAAAGCTACGAGAAGGAAAAGGGGAAAAGGTGTGTCAGGGCATCTCCCCCCAATCTCCCCGCTTCCTGCAACCCACAGGTATAGAGCTCAGCACTGACTGTTCCTTCACTCTGTTCCAGCATTCTCTTGGGGGCAGTGCTAGGATTGGGTGGGGAGATGGGAGCCCCCCCAAAAGGCCATGGGGTTTTCTAAACAGGTTTCACTGAGGACAGACAGGCGGAGCGCTCACCTTGCCCCGAGAGATCAGCTGAGAGCTGCCGGACTTCCTTCCCGGCCGCTATCTCTAGGGTGTATTTGCCCTTGTCTGAGTCTTTGGGGTCCAGGATGTGGAGCCAGATGTCATCCAGGGTGGTACCAGCCCTCACCCGATCACCACTCTCCAGGCGCTTCTCTCTGAACGTGAGGGCGAAGAAATGGTTAACACAGCTCAGTCCGGGACGGGCTGTCCGCCCGCCCATCTACAGGCACCCCTGCCCCAAACTCCTCTCCCGGGGTTTTGTTCCCAGATGTGTGAGCTGAAAGTGGTGACCATGCATGAGATATTTGATATATATCTATCCACTCATCCCCTCATCATTCATTCATTCATCAAACCTTGTGGCCACGCTGAGTCTATATTTGTGACATGTCCTGCAGGCTGGGACTTTGAGGAAATGGTGCTCCAGGGTCAGTGACCACCTCCCCACACCCCACCAGTGGGAGCCACTTCCTCACTTCATCCTTTTCCTCATCATAAAACCTCCCAGCATTTCTTCCCACAATCACTCTTACGTAATTCTTATAAACTATATATAAACTCCTTTCCTTCTTTACTTAAATTTCATTCCTAAAGACACCTGGCCCATGTCAGTGTTTTGTCACAGAAGTGACACCTCTGGGCTTAGTCATGGGGCTCAGAAACTCTAGAGAAGGAGCTTCACTGTTCTGAAATTCAGCCTGGCCTTGGTCTCACTCACATGACCAATTTGACTAAGTCCGTCTAGCCTTCTCCATAGAATGGGTACAGTAATGTCTGCTCCACAAGGCTGAGGTTTGCAAGTAAGAAGCACTGGGAAAATTCTGCTCCCAAACTCTCTGGGGTCACTTAGCTCCTGGCGGAGTCTCTGATACCTGATCCTGCCTTCAAGGCCTGGCCCTCAGTTAGTCGTCAGCCCCCCAGGTCCCTCTGCCTGCACCTCTCCCCTCAGCCTGGCTGCCTGAGTTTGCTAAGGCTGCAGAGACCCACAAGGGCACTTGATCATCTGGTTCCCCATCGTTCCTGCATCCTTCTCTCCCCCAGTTCCCAGATGGTGCTCTAAGACAATGATCCTTCTCTGCCATAGATATTCTGGGAAAGTGATCTTAGCGCCAGGGTTCCCACCTTTCTTGGGGAGCCTCCCTTCTGTGCCTCTAACAGCTGTTCCCTGTCCCAGACTCCCTCTGTGGACAGCAGGACCGGTGAGAGACCCTGTCTCTGCCAAGCCCTTGGGACTGGGCTCTGAGGCGGGTGCTGGGCCCCCTCCAGCCTGGCTAGGGCTCCAGGGCAAGGCCAACCTACTTGTGGAACCAGGTGGTTTTCATGTAGCTCACGTTGTAGTACTTGACCCTGCTGAAGAGCCGGATCCCCTCCTCGGTCCCCTGGATTTTCAGTGGGGTCGCAGAGAGGGCTGGGGAGGCATGGGAGCAGGGTGAGTCTTCCCCAAGGCCCTTTGGGCAGCACATCTGGGGGCAGCCAGCTCGCCCCTGCTTTGGGGTGTGGTGGGGGGAACACAGTGTGGTGAAGAGGCAGGAGCATCTCCCCCAGTCTTGGAGGCTGGAAACTAAACCCACCCCCGGCAGCCAAGGATGGCTAGAGGTCCCCCGGAGGCTCTGTGGCACCACGGCAGCGCTGAGCAAGGAGGGGGCTTGCTTACCACCAATCCTGCCCAGCTCAGTGAAGATGGCATCCAGGGCTGGAGGGAGACAGAGGGAATGGTCAGCTGATGCACCAGGTGGGGCCGTCCTTGGAGAAGGCTGGTGGACCTTATGAGCAGCTCTCAGAACACAGGCTTAGGGGTGGGGAGGGGATCTGGGGCACTGCGTGACTGATGGGGCAGGGGGGCAACACAGATGGAGGACGAATGGGCCGACACGACAGTCTTCCTGCAGGCTGAGACGACCAGCCTGGTGAGGAGCCTGGGGCCCGCTGGGGGTGGGGGCGGGGGGCAGAGCAGAGAACTCAGGCTCCGGGTCTGGAAGCCTGGGCTCGCTGTGGGATAGTGCAGTGAACATGGGCACCAGCGTCACACAGACCAGGCCCTGCCACTGACCAGCTGTGCAGCCATGGGCAGGTCACTTAACTCCCCTGGGCCTCAGTTGCCCCAAGTGAGGATCCCAGACAGTTTCCCCACAGGTCACACTGCATCTTTTGGTTCAGTGTGAGGCCCTCCTGGCCCGTCTCTGATGTCGCCGGCTCCTACCTTCACCTGTGAGGTCCAGGATGGTGTCGTCCTCCCCTCGCTCATCGGAAACCTCTGCTCTGTAAATGCCCTTGTCCTCTTTGGAAAGCTGGAAAGAAGGATGTGAGAAGGCGGTGTCAGCATGAGTTCCAGAAGGAGCGATGGACAGCAAGTCAGGAGGCCTGGGCTCTAGGCCTGCCCCTAACTCTCCTCCCTGGGCCTCAGTTTACCCCCCTGCAATGGGTGATCTCTGAGGCTCCTTCCAGCTCCAGAGCCCTTTGATCCCAAGCCCAGGGCTTGTCTGGGCCTGGAGGTGGGGCGAGAGGGGGAACTGAGGGCAGAAACAGACGCCCCGCATGTGATTCTCAGGCAGCTGCTCTGAGCAGAGCAAAGCGAGCCCTCCTAGCAGAGCTGGGCCGAGCAGGGCGCACCCTCCACCAGCGCTGCCCTGCTTCCCAGGGGCCCTGGATAGAGGGACCTCTCTGCATCTCTCAGAAGGAAGTGTGCTTTCTTTTGCTCAGGACAAGGGGGTCCTTACTGGCACATGCTTGTCAACCCCAAGTGAAGCCCGGGTCAACACTCAGCAAAGCAAGAACTTGGGTCATGCTTTGAAAGCAAGGTCAGAAGTCCGCTGTGCCCTCTCATTACACAGCGTCTCCTCCAGGGGCTGCGGGGGTGGGAGCGTGATATCTGCCTCCCTGTCCCCTCAAAGGGCCCCTCTCACCCCAACCATCTCTACATAGTGTGCTTTGAGGCAGGATTCAAGGCAGAAGCATCTCTTAACTGGGGTATCAAAGGGCTGAAAACCCCAACAGTCTTCTCCCATGTCCGCTGCCCCCTCCCTCCGTGAAGGCTCCGAAGTCCCAGCCAAATTCCGGTGACAGTGCTTGGAGAAACTTCCGGCCCCGCTCTCAAGCTTTGTATCTTGGTATTTAAACCCTCTGAGCCTCAGTTTACTCATCTGTAAAATGGTGGCATAATCCTTGCCCTAGCTACGTACTATAGTTGCTGTGAAGATCAAGGGAGATAACTTCGGAAGCCAGAAAGTTCTGCACCAATAGGCTGGATGATTATGACAAGACTCAGTAGCTATAAAGCACCTACTCGATGCCAAGCCCTGTGTGAAGAGTTTGCACTGTGATGACAAAGGCCAACTTGCCATCGTCTTGGCCGGGATTTGGGAGAGGACCCTGAAATCATTATTTCCTTCCTAGTCTGCAAACCTGCATCTGCCGCAGTCCTCCTTGGCACACAGTGGGGCCACAGAAATCAGGGACAAGGCAGAAAGACATGGAATATTTAAGAATAAGTCTTGCATTTCTACCTTAACCAGGTCACACTCCTCCAAGGGCCATGGGGAGGTCGTGGGTGGGAGAAGTGAGCTCCAGGCCCTGTTTTGCTCTGCCCAGACCTGCCTCACACGGAGACCGTCTTCCTGTCCTGAATCTCAGGCTGCGGGGGGCAGGAAGGAATCTCTGAGAGAGCATCCCTCTGACCTGCTCGTGTAACAGATGAAAACTGAGGTCAGAGAGGGACAGTGACTAGCCCAGGGCCATGCAGTCAGCGGCAGGGCCAGGACTGGAATCCAACTAAAAGGAAAAGTCAGTATTACTGAGCCTGTTTTTATTTAAAGTTTTGGTATTGTTTTCCCTCATGGTCTTTTTTTTGGGGCATGAATTTTGATCCTTAAAAGTACTGCATGAAATATTATTTATCTTGAGTACTGAGCCTTTCAGCGCTTCCTGAAAGTTTGTGCATGAGGTCAGTGCCTCACTTGCCTCACCCTGGTCCTGACTCCCTGCCCAGTGCTCCTGGCACTGCCTGGAGGCTGTGAGCCCTGAAGTCAGAGCTGCACTTACCTCTTCCATGCAGAGAAGCCCTGCTCCAGTCTGCGGGTCATACTGACCATCTGGGAACTCTTTCTTCTGGAAGAACCACTGGAAGCGGGTTTCTTTCTTGGTGTTGGTCACCTGAGGAAGGTGGGGAGTGAGGAGACTCCTTCAGGCTTTCTCTTTTAAGTGAAGACTCAGATCATCAGAACCTTTTTTTTTTTTTTACAAACATGACTCCCCGCCCACCCCCAGGCTAAATCTCACCCAAACCCTTCCTCACACCATATGTCTCCTCTGATGGTTTCTGGACTCGGGACTTGTGCTAATGCTATTCCCTCTGCTTCTTGATCCCTTTCCTACCCTACTTTTTCTTGTAAATGCCTGTGTCACCTCCTCCAGGAAGCCTTCCTTTAATGCACCCCGGAGTGTGCCCCATCGTGAGTAATCAATTTCCTGCATGTCTCCATCACAGCAGGAGCTATGCTGCTTTCGCCACGATCTTGCTTTGGACTGTGGGATCTTACAGGCCTAAGGAGACCACTTCTTCACCCTTGTATGCCCAGTGCTTGCAGAGTGTGTTACACAGAGTAGGTACTTAGGTTTGCTGAATGGATAGGCTTCTGGGAGTGCGCCCTCCCCTCCCCTCCCCTCCCCCGGGTATCTAAAAGGCTGCAGGTGCTGAGAAACAACACCCGCTTTGGAGTCAGGCACATCCGGTTAAAACCTGGGGTCTGGACTCAGCCTGTTACCATGTAGTCTTCAGCTAGTTCCCCACTTGGTTTTTCATCCTACAGTGGGGATTGTAACACCTCTCTCTCAGATGATTGTGAGGCAGATGAAATAAAATAATGCTCTGAAGTGCTGAGAACAGTGTCTGGCAGGGCTACTAACAGACACAGGGACTACCACTCAACGTATAGAGCCCTCACTTGCTCCCAGACCCCTGACCCCCAGAACCCCTCCGGGAGCAGCCGGGAGATCTAACTCAGGGCTGACTCAGCGCACTAATTCACACTAACTCTGCTCCCTGGGTTTTTGTTTTCTAGTTAAATGCAAAATCCCTGGGGCTACTTCCTCTGCTTGGGATCACACCAACACAGGGTGTGGAGTTGCAGGGAGTGGGGCAAAAGACAGCCACGGGGCTTGGGGACAACCACAGGTCTTGCCCCACGGGGCCTGGGGGCAGGGCTGGAGGCGGGGGCGGGGCTTTGCCTTGCACATCAGCAGCACTTGGCAGTCCTCGGTGACCTTCCACTGCAAAGGCTCCTCGAAATACGGACCTATGAGGGCAAAACAGCACGCCCAGCGGTCAGAGCGCCGGGCTCGGCCCGGGCGCCACCTGGTGGCGAGCTAGGGGAAGGCAGCTGGGGAGAGGCACCTAATGACTACTGGCCCCTCGGATTCTGGGATTCCGCCCCCACGAGGGAGGGGACTGGGGTGAGGTATCTGGGAGGCATCTAGGGTGCAAAGTTTAGGGCGCGCAGTCTCCGGGCTGGGCAAGTGCTGTTTCGTTCTGGCACAGGGACAGCACTAGATCAAATGGCAGTGGCCCTCCCTCAGGGGGGTCCAGCAGGGCGGAGGGATCTATTAATCCACTTGCCCAGCGGTTCCCCGTCGCTGTCTGCTGGCCTGCTGGCCGAAGTGTTTGAACTTCGCCCCAGCAGTTCTTACCCTGCTTTCTCTTCCAGTCTCTTCTCTTAGCATCTGCCTCCCTTAGAAGTTTGTCGAACTCTGTGAACACAGAGGGGGGAACGCGTGTGAACCAGAAGTAGCGCAGGTCCAGAGGAGGGCGTCAGGATGGATAGAGACACCCAGGCTGAGAGCTGAGGCCGGGTGCATGGGGCAGGGCGGGGGTCAGGGCACAGCTGACCGTCATCCACCAGAGCCAGGGTGATCTGGTTCTTGGCTTTTCCGTCTTGGAGCTGAGCAGTATACGACCCTTTGTCATCCTCAGTCAAGTTTTGGATGATAACTTCCACCAGGCCCTTCTCTCGGACAAAATTGATTTTGCGGTTCTGGGGAGAACAAAACCCGAAAGTCTTTCTGCCCTTTTCCAATCCCAGGGAATTTGTGCTGTGGGGTGCAAATCGGGGTGTGGTTGGACTTGGGGGTAATAAATGCAGAGTTAGAAGCCTTCAGAGACTGGGGAGGGGGCCCAAGGTACCCCTCTCCTGTGTATAGACTGGGCTTTTCTCACACCCGGCCCCTGAGAACACCCTGGGCCCGGCAGACACTGGAAAGAGTCTTGTGTGCTTGTATCAGTTGCAATTAATAATAATCCCCAACCTCCTACTGTGCCATGTTTTTTGGTTATTTTCTACTTCTTTTGCAATTTAATATTAAAAAAATCCCCCATAAAACTGTAAAGGATAATATAAAAAAGCCTGGGAACCTGCTACCCAGAATTAGCACTTATTTACATTTTGTCACATTCTAGCAGCTTTCAAACGTTTTATTTTCCACATTTAGGGTGTATGTATGATTTGAGAGAAACGTCTAATTTGATTTCTCTATAGCGGCACCTGCTAGTATCAGCGCTGTGTACCAAGAGTCCAGACTTTGTTACCCTGCCTCTACCATGAGCCAAGGTCATGCTTAATCTCTGTGCAGAACTTTCAGATCTATTTTTTTTCCAATTGCTCCTCCTGATTCTGGGGCAACCAACCCCATTGTACCGATGCAGAAACTGAGGCACAGAGAGGTGAAGAGACCTGCCCAAGGGCGCACAACCCACAGGAGATGAATATGAGTCTTCTGACATCTAGCCCTGAGCTCTTCCTCCTCTGTCAGAACCAGCTCCTCTCTTTATAACACATATTTTTTGATGGTCATCTGGAGATGAAATTCACAAATAAGATCTTCTCATGATTGAATCTCTCATGAGAGATTTTACTCATGTACATCTTCATGAGTACAAGAAGAACAGGAAAACGAATGAAAGAGCATAGGTAATGTGGCTAATAGAATAAAAACTCTCTATTCTGTGTATGTTAACACTGCAAAAAAAATTCTTTGTGTTTATATCTCAGAGTTAGGGTCTAGGCTTGGATAATTATAAGCATGAATGTAGGTTTTTCACCTTACAAATGTTTGACAGGACAGTGAACAATTGTGGGAGGCGTGGGAAGTTCTTTGTGGGAGTGTTCCTTGCGTTGGCAAGTGTCTAGCATCCCTACCACCCACCCCCCAGGTACTAAAATCCAGGTGTCCTCACCCCCCACCCTATCACTGTGACAGCCAAAGCTGGTGGCCGTTTCTGAAAAGTCTGCTCGGGGGAGGTGCAGCCAGTGGAGACCACTGCCTGTGAGACCACCTCCTGGGCCAGGAACCTCACTTAGGGATTCTGAGCCCCCAATTACCGGTGAGCTGAAGATTTCCTGCTCGTTGAAGATTAGATGCAGCTCAGCGGCTGGAGACAACTTTTCTACTTCCAGCCAAAGCCGCACCTCTCCTTGCTCGAGGATGTCAACGTTCCAGCCGGAGATCAGCTTGATCACTGGGAGGTAGAGGACAGGAAAGGGTGGGCAGGGAACCCTTCTCCCCTCCACCCTCCCGACAGCCCCACCTTGAGCACACTGTGGGCATTTAATGTGCAAAATGTTTCAGAGTCTGACGCAGACACGACTGGGGATGAGGGGCTGGGGAGGGTTTCCCACATTCAGTCCCCCTAGATTGAATTCATCTCAGGGAATTCATCCTCTTCCCACAGCTTTGAGGTCATGCTTCTCACCCTGGCTGGACACTGGATCCCCAAGGGCTTTCAAAAACACCAGTGTCTGGCTCCAGACCCAGAGGTTCTGATTTGTTTGGGGTGTGGCCTGAGCATTGGGATTTTGAAAAGCTCCAGGGGTGATTCCAATATGCACCCAAATTTGCGACCCCTGTGCCAGGGCCTGCAAAAGCTACTCCTGGCCAATGGAGGGAAGCAGGGGTTTAGATGACCCACAATCCAAGAAGAAAAAACCAGCCACTCTGCCCTCCCTTGCATCCCATGTGCTCTCTGCTGGCCGCTCTGTTCCCTTCATGGACTGAGGACTCCCTTGGTCTCTGACCTTCCAGCCCCAAGACATCCCCATCCTTCCCCCGCCCCGACCCCCCCCCACCCCCGGCTAGTTTCTGGCTCTTGGCTGACTCAGCCCTGCTCAGAACACCCCGGTGGGCCTGGCGGGACTGCCCAAGGCTGCTGGCTTGGACCACTTACCTGGGTTTCTAATCTCATGGCTCAGCTTCTTCAGCCTGTTCAGCTCTGGGACAGGGAGGAGCAAGGAAGAAACCAAAGAGAATGACATACCCGGGCCGGGGGGGCCCGTGGAAGCCATCCTAGCGTCCACACTGGGTGAAAGTCCCGAGAGACTCGGCTTGGGGTCACTTGGCTACTGAGGGGTTGATGATGACCACTGTGGGCCTTGGCTCTGGGGCACTGAGGGGGCTGCGGGGGCTGCCGCAGGCCACCCTGAGGTTGCTTATTCTCCTGTCCTTCAAGACCTGATCAAGTGCCACCTCCCCAGAGAAGCACCTACTGTGTGCCAGGCTCTGCGTGATCTCAGCCGTCCTCACACCATGCTGTGGGGTGAGCATTACTGTCTGTCTCCTGAGGCCCCTTGTTAACCCACTGAGCCATACTGTCCCAGCATCTGAGGGTCTGTTCTCCCCACTGAGCCATACTGTCCTAGTATCTGAGGGTCTGCTCTCCCAACTGAGCACTTCAGTCTGCATGTGTCTAGGGCAGGTCAGCAGAGTGCTGTCTCACTGCTAACTGCTTCTTTGTGTTAGGTTTGTCTCTTCTGCTAAGCTGAGCTCTGGACCTGCATGGTATCTGGCCCACAGTATGTGCTCAATAAATACGTGTTGCATGAATGAATTGGCAGGGGCAGGGCTCATATCTCATTTCCTCTTATAAGCTCTAGAGTCCTTACCATGATGAGTCTGGACACATGGCAAGCATCCAGTCCAAAAAAAAACCAAACCCCATTACTTTTGTGGATGGCTTTAGTTTGCATGGAATCATCTAAGTATATCTGCATAACAACACTGTTTCACTTAGGACAGCAGGGGTTGTAATCCCCCTTTACAGATGAGGAAACGGAGGCCCAGAGAGGCGTCATGACTTATCCAAGGTCAAGCAGCTAGGAAATTGTGGAACTGGAATTGCACTCTGGACCTGCCTGGCTTCTGCTTCTTAACAAAATCAAATGGCCTCCAGTGCAATCATCAGGGAGGACAATGGGCTGTCCCAGTTGCTATGGAGACAGCAGAGGGTGAGTCTCACAGATGACCGCTGAGGCCCGGCATCCCCTCTCTGGTTTACCACAGTCCCCACTGCTCCCTTTTGCCATCCTCATTCCTCAGACTGACTGCCATTTGCAGTTTATCATTCTACTTATGCTGTCGTTTTTCTTAGGCTACGGAAGGAAGTGAAATAATTCACTGGTACCTTTGCTTTTTATCAAAAGTAGATAAAGTAAAGAGAGAGACAAGAAGAGCGTGAACTCCATCAGGCAGGGATTTCTGCCTGTTGAGTTCACTGATGTAATTCAGTGCCTAGGACAGTCTCTGGCATATGGTCGGTGCTCAGCAGATACTTATTCACTGGCTGACTGACTGAATGGGTGGGTGAGGGCCTACTTCCCTGGAAATCTCTGCTTTACTCATTTTTATTGCTTCTTGCTGGCCTCTGGGGTATCTGTGCTTGGGACCCCGTGTCTGGGTCGTCTCTCTGGGGAGGTGGCCGTGGAACAGGGGCATCACCTTCCTCCGTCAGCGTGTGGCTTGCTGAGATATCTTCGTCAGCATCGGTGACCACCACCGAGTAGGTGCCCAAATCCTTGAGGCCAGGTTCTTTCAGGATGATCTTGGACCTGCAGAGACAGGAGGGCAGAGGCTCTGAGAGGGCCCGTGTGCCCTGGAGGCCTGGGAGCTGGGGAGTCTCGGTCGGCTTTGCAAGCCCTGCACCCCAGCCCAGACCCCGGCCAAGCCAGTAAGCAGGGGTGGCAGCCTCCTTACACCTCTTTGGGGTGCCCCGCCCAGGGCACGTCTGGCCTGCCACCTTCAGTGGTCCTCACTAGCCAGGCTCTCTGGAACAGTCTTCGTACTGGCCACGTCCCCCAGGCCTGCCTCTCTCCACAGGTCTCAAGCCATCAGCTTTGCCTCCTGCTGGACAGGGCCAAGGCCAGAGCTGCTGGGGGTGGAGGAGGGAGACCTGGGGGCCCTTGACATCCTAACCCCTCTTTTACTGAGGAGGAAGCTGAACCCAGAGAACTTGCAAGAGCAAGTCGCTGGCACTCAGGCTAGAAACCAAGTCCTGAGCGTCTCCTCGGAGGCACACACATTCCTTACAGAAAAGCGTCTGCAAATGAACGGCACCGTTTCAGCCTCTCCAGGCACTCTCCCTCACTTCTCCCCGGGTGGCAGTCAGCACCCCTCAGGAGAGACCAAGCAGTCCTCTCAAGCTCGTTATCTGGGGGTCCTGCCGGATGGTCTCGCCCACGAGCTTCTGCCCGACTCATCCGACAACGTCTGGGACCTGTGGACGAGTCGTGCTGCCCCTCCCTTCACTTACTTGTTAACTTCCTCCTCGACCTTGACCCTCTGTGGGTCCGGCGGGCCCTTGTAGTCCTTGGACCACTGAAACTCCGAGGAGTCGGGGGCCTCGGGGGCTTCGAAAGCCATGTAGATAAAGCCCTCATCATCCACACCAACCTCGATCTCCCGAGCATCTGAGGGCAGGATCCAGTGGAGGGCAGCAGACATTTAGAAACAATAAACCGGGTCAGCGCCCTCCCCTGCTTAACCCCTCTGGTGGCTGCCCATTGCTCTTGAATAAAATAAGAAACCCCAGACTCCTTGCTGTGGCCTCCAAGGCCTCGTATAATCAGGCTCCTTCTCAGCTCAAACGTCACCTCCTCAGACTACTGAGGCTAGCGTAAAGCCCACCCTGCCCTATCACCCTGTTGCACTTCCTTTATAGCACTTATCACTGACTTTTTCATCATTTACTTGTTTACTGTCCATTCGTCCTGCCCCTCCCCCCACCAGCACAGGGACCTTGCTTTCTCATCACTGCCATGTCCCCGGTGCAGTGTGGGTGTCACCAAATACTTGCTGAATGAATGAATAATTAAAAGAATGGAAAAGAACACACTTTATAGTGAGGAGAGCTGAGTGATTCCATCGGATACTAGCTGCGTGACCTGGTCATTTAACTTCTCTGAGCTGCAATGAAATCAGTTCTAAAGTGGGGACAGTGACGGCTCCCTCAGGGGCTTATTGGGAGAGCCAGACAGTGTAAGGGCCCAGCGCAGCATCTGGCGTATGCGGTAGGAGCGGACCTCGGGAGCCGTGACTGCAAGGCAGGCGAAGCCACACGGCATATCTGAAATAAAGTTGGCTGTTCTTTTAGATATCCACGAAGAGTTGTATGAGTTTAAGAATGTGGCACGTAAAGGATGGAAGACCCATCACATGGAAGGAAACCATATGTTCAAATCTTGGGATCCCACAGAAATAAACGAGAGTGTGGACGGGAGAGAAATAGGCAGGAAGGAATGAGGGGCAGGAAAGTGTGGCGGGGTGAGGGCCCAGCAGGTTCTGTCCTCCTGCTGCAGACAAGCACCCTCCCCCTGCCCCTACCTGGCTTGTCCTCCAGGAGTATGGGGTCGGTGGGCATGGACGGCTGCCCTGGGCCCGCTGAATTCACAGCCTGTACATGGAACACGTAGGCCTTCCCCGGCTGTAAGTCAGAAACCTGGGGGAAGGGAGGGGGCAAGAGTGAGCACCGAGGATGGCAAAGACCCACCCTTCCTGCAGCCCTGGCCATGGGCTGCAGGGGACCCCCAGGAGGGCCAGGCTGCTCTGGGGGTGGGGGGCAGGCTAGGGGCACATTGCTGTCCTGAGTTCCAGCTTCAGGTGAGCCTCTCCCCTGAGATTACCTCCCACGCTTGTGATGCCTGGAACTCCACCTGCTCGGAACTTAACGCATCATCAGCCTCTCAACAAGAAATCCCTTTCTCTTCCTGCGCCCCCTGCCTCTCCTCCATCTGTCTCCCTAGAAAGAAGCTTGGTGATCATCGTCTTTGACATCTTTTTCTTGAGCCCTACACATCTAATCACCGAAGTTCCCATTTTATTTCCCTAACGTTTCTTGAACGTGGCCTGTCTGTGTCCCAGCCACGCCTTTGACTGCAGCTTTATTTCTTCTCTCCTGGATTAGTCCAACAGTTTCCTAAATGGCGCCTCTGCCTCTAGACCCTTCTTCCCGGTCTATCTTTCCCTCTGCCAATGTCTCCAAGACGGCAGTCTGAGTACACGTAACTCTTTCAGTGGCCTTCAGGGTAAAGTTCAGATTTCGAGGCTTGGTACCTAAAGCCTTCCTCATCCGTCCATCCTCAGCCTTCTGTCCTCTTCTCCGCGCCCCCTTCACTCCCTGACTCCTCAGAGTCCCCCACGCATCACGTCGCTTCACGCCTCCCTGCCTTTGCCCTTGCTGAGCCCTCTGCCTGGAACGCCCTCCCCTTCTCTTGATCTAACAACAACAGCTCACCCTTGGCCACTCAGCTTGGCCAGATGGGACGAGGCCAGGAGAGGCCTCTTACCTTCCTCCTTGGAGCTCCCAGAATCCCTCGGACCCTCCTTGATTGTACGGCACACAGTATTGTAATTGCCTGTTCCCTAAGGACTGTGACTGTAGCTTTTTACATCTACAATCTAGTTCCAGATCTGGCACTAAGTAGGTGTCCAGAAGTGTTGAGTGAATGACTGAGTGAGTGAATGCCGGCCAACCACCCACATGCAGAAACAGTGCCAAGTCACCGAGGCTCCCCAGCCCTGGGCCAGCCTGCCTGGGGAGCAGAGGGACCATCCATCTTGCGTGGCTCTCTCAGGCCAGCTGTCCAGCACTGGCCGACTCTACTGTAGGGAGCCGAGCCCCGTGGTGGTGGAAACTGCACATCTCAGAGCATTCCATGGGCTGAAGCTTGCCCTTCTTCATTTGGTCTTTTTAAAAATTTATTTATTTATTTATTTATTTTGGCTGTGTTGGGTCTTCGTTTCTGTGCGAGGGCTTTCTCTAGTTGCAGCGAGCAGGGGCCACTCTTCATCGCAGTGCGCGGGCCTCTCACTGTCGTGGCCTCTCTTGTTGTGGAGCACAGGCTCCAGACGCGCAGGCTCAGTAGTTGTGGCTCACGGGCCTAGTTGCTCCGCGTCATGTGGGATCTTCCCGGACCAGGGCTCGAGCCCGTGTCCCCTGCATTGGCAGGCGGACTCTCAACCACTGCGCCACCAGGAAAGCCCGTCTTCATTTGGTCCTAGATAGCCTTAATGTTATTGTTTCAAAAGGAAATATTTTTATTTTTTTCTGATTATGAAAGAAATTCATGTTTGTTGGAGGAAATAGTAAAGCAACAGAAAAGAATATAAAATGAAGGGGTAAGGCTCTCCAGGCAGCCCCATTCCCAGAGATGACCAGAATTGACAATTTTGTAAAAATCCATTTAGACTTGCAAATGCACGTAAACCATGCAGAAACGTGACATGTGCCGCATTCTGCTTGTTAGTATCTTCTTTCCATGTTGTTTTGGGCCTCTCAAGCCTGCTTTCTTTCCTCTTGGTGCTAACAGAGTGCTAACCTGTGGTCTTGAAACCCACACACCCTCCTGCCTGCTGGTGAAAGATGCCTCAGGAAAATGAGGTGGAGAAAATACTCCCTCTCTCCCTAGAGCTGCAGAAGAGAAAACCTAATACACATCACAGAACTTTCCTTACAAACTTTCCTTAAACAAAGAAGGCCTGTGAGACATGCTGGCTTCAGAGATGGATGCTGTGAAGGCTGTGGTCCTGATGGATTGTCTGTTAGTAATTTGCGTCTGCTAAGAATGCTTCAATGGACACCTTTGCTTTCTGACATGACAAATATGTGTGAGTTGCCTTTGTTATGCCAGGAGAGCATTGTTTGTGCTTTCCCTTCTACACGAGTACAAGTGAAAACAACCACCACAGGTGAAGAAAACCGATGATTCTGCTAGATTTCTTATTTATCCAAAGAGTTTAGAGTTTGCTTCTCATTTAAATGAAGAAACGCATATATGCCTCTATGTTCATTAATATACAGCATGATATACATGTTCTAAATGTTATCTAACATATAAATATCCTGCTCTGTATTGTGCTTTTTTTTTCTTAGCCACATATGGTGGATATGTTTTTATGTCACAACATACACGTAGCTCGACCTCATTCTTTTTTTTTTAATTTTTAAATTTATAATTTTTTTAGCTCTACCTCATTCTTTATATTATTGCCACTCCTTCAGCTACTGTAGCCTTTACACTCGCTGACACTGAGTCCACATTAAGGATACACTGTGATTTATTTAAGCAAACCCCCTACTGATGGACATTTAAGTTGTTTCCAAATTTTGCCTTTATAAACAACGCTACAACAAGCATCACTGTCCTTAGGTCTTTGCACACTTGACTAATTATTTCTCTACAGTTCAATCCTAGAAGCAGAATTCCTAGCTCAAGGGATGTGCATATCCAAATGCTAATATACCTTGCTGATTATAAGTGAGGTTTTAGGGAGGAGTCTGCACAGCATGGAGCAGGTTAAGACCAACCACCGGCCAGACCTACTACCAACTCGCTGCGTGACCCTGGCTAAGCCACTCCCCCTCTCTGGTCCTCTGCTGCCATTAAGTGAGGGCAGTGATTTCTGAGGGTCGTTCCAGCTTTGGTGTTCTGTAGTCCTGCCATATCCTGTGGCAGGGAAGGCTTAGGGCGGGCCCATCCTTCATCAGAGGATGAAGGGGCAGGGACTCACCCTCAGGTGGGTGCCAGAGATGGGGTCTGTAGTGACCGGCTTCCATTGCTCAGAGCCTTCCTCCTGGACGCTCAAGCAGTAGCCTGTGACCGGTCCGGCCCCTTGGTACAGTGGGGGCTCCCACGTCAGCATCAGGGATGTGGCCCGCACTTCAAACGCCCGCACGCCATACGGGGGTCCTGTGGGAAGACAGGGTAGAGAAGGAGATGGATATCCAAATGGCCAGCCAGCCAGTCGGGCAGTGGGCGGGTGGCAAGTCAGCAAGCTTGTCAATCTTTCAGTCCCAGCCAGGCCTGGAAGTGCCTGCTCTGGACATGGTGGGGACCTGGCCGGCCTTGGCTTCACGGCAAAGCTTGGTCTGTGTCTGAACTAGAGTTAACTCTTCAAAGTGTGCTCAGTATCACTTCCTCTGGGAAACATCCTTGACCCTCCCCATCCCTGTCCCAGACAGCATTATTTAATCTTTCTAATCTCTTTGCCATTTCAGTGTTTAATGTAGAAGCTCAGGGTGTGGACTCCAGAGTCAGATCACAGGGGTTCATGTCCCAGCGAACACCCTTTTTCAGGCTATGGGGACTCTGGGCAAGTTACTTAGCCTCTATGTTCCTGGCTCCTCATTGGTAAAATGGGGCTAATACTAGTTCTTATAAAATAGTGCTGTCGTGAGCATTAATGACATAACTTATGCAAAGTGTCAATACATAGTAAGTCCCCAACAAATAGCAGTTGTCTATAACTGTCGTTGTCTAAAGCATCACACGTAGTGATTATCTGCCATTCAGGTAAAGGTTTTGTACAGAAAACAGAACTGAGCTGAACAGAATGATGGAAGGTTGTCATCCTTCCTTCCTAAGGGGGAGATGAAGGGCTAGTGTGTGAGAAGGCTGATGGCGCTGCGGGAGTGGTGCAGAGGGGGACCAACCTGCCCTGTTTGTCCAGGATTGGGACACAGCTGGTAATACTGGGATGGTAATACTGTGGTGGTAATACTGGGAAAGTCCTGGGCAAACTGGGACGAGTTGGTCACCTAGCAGTGTGCCTTTGGGGTTTGAGATTGGTCTGTGTTGAGAATCGGAGCTCAGATGGGGTGTTGAGCTAGAGGATAGTTTGGATGGGGGTACAGGGCCAGTCAATGGCCAAGGTCAGGGCTCTTGACTTGGCAGAGTTAAGACTGTGTCAGAGGCTACAGGGGGCAGGGGTCTGGGACCAACAGAGCAAGCTGGAATGCACAGGGAGCCCGGCGGTAGCGGTCATCTTGTTTGTTAGTTTGGGGGAGGGGAGGGGAGGGCAGGGGCTGGGCTTTGGCGCCTCCCAGCCGCTCACCTGGCTGAGGCATCGTCCACTTTTTGCACTCAAACAGGCTGCTGGGTGCCGACAGCTCTCCAACACCAGCCCAGTTTACTGCCCGGGCACGGAACTCATAGAAGTGGCCTTCATGAAGGTCACTGACCTTGAAGAGCAAAAGCACAGACCGTGAAGGCTGGGGCTGGGGAGGCAGGGGACGAGGTTCACAGCAGGAGGTCTACAGGAGCTTCACGTAAGACTGGTCTGCCCTTGACAACCAGCTGGATTGTCGAGGCACCAAACCTGAGGCCTCTCTCAGCCTCAGGACCTCCAACCCTGACCCCCACTCTCCACCCACACAAATCAGGACACCAGGCCGGTGGCCGCATTCCGGCCTCACCTTGCACATCTGGGTAGGGATGGGCTGCTGGTTGACCGAGTGCCAGTCCAGTTGCTCTGAGTCGTGTTGGTCCAGGAAGTAGCCCAGGATCCTGCCCCCTCCACGCCGCTTAGGGGGTTTCCACCCAATGACCATATAATTTTCCCCACAGTTCAGGAGGGCGAAGTCATATGGAGCAGATGGTGTAGCTACGGGGAGGCAAGGGGGTGAGGGCCACTGCTCCCGAGGGGCGGCCGGACTGGGCGGTGGGGCCCGAGGGAGGCAGCGAGCCTCCCCCAGTGGGTGCCCACCCTGCTCTGGGGCACGGACTTAGCCAGTAGCGTCCACTGGTAATGCTGACTCAGCTGCGTGCAGGGCACCTGGGCCTCCGAGCTGGTCAGCCTTCACCCCATGGCCTCAGGCCGTTGCTACTTCCTCCCCAAAGGAAGGGTGGTCGGGGTCAGCACCAGATCCCCTGAGAAGGCTTCTGCCCCATGGCCTCTGGAGTTGGACCCTCCAAGAGGTGGTGGATAAGCCCCCTGCTCTCTGCTCAGCCCAGGTCTGTCCCCAGAGGTGTGCAGGCTGCACCTGCCCCGTGGACTTACCCAGAGCCTGCTTGACCTTGACGGGTTCGGTGGCGGCTGAGCTCTCCCCAACTCCAGCCTCGCTGACTGACCTGATACAAAACTCATACTCCTTCCCTGTCCTCAGCCCGGGAACTGTAAACCTGGGAGAGAAATGTACAGCCTTCAGGAAGGGCCAAACCAGCAGCAGGGAGACATTCCTGAACTTTCTAGAACAACCTTGTGGGGATAAGTGGCCACCAGCGTGGTAGGAGTTGAGGCCTCAGTTCTTGCCTAAAGACCTTGCCCCTGCCCCCAGAGTGATGCCTGCCTCATGGAGGATGAGGTCCTTAAGGTTTTAAAGGATGTAGCTTCCAGAGCCCATCATTAAGGTGCGAATACGCTGGGAAAGTTACCAGTTGAAGGCCCAGGTAGCCAACCCCTAAACTGAGCAACCGGTACATCTCTAGGACTTTGGGCCTCGTCCTGGAAACACAACAAATGGCTCTTCTGATCTGTACGGTTGCTGTGACTACAGCACAGAGTCCTTTTAAAGACCTCTGAGTTACCAGCCAGAGACGTACAAGGACACTCTGCTTACAGAAAATGTCCTCCCAGCCTGTCTCTTCTTTTTTTTTTTTTTTTTTGCGGTAGGCGGGCCTCTCACTGCTGTGGCCTCTCCCGCTGCAGAGCACAGGCTCTGGACGTGCAGGCTCAGCGGCCATGGCTCACGGGCCCAGCCGCTCCACGGCATGTGCGATCTTCCCGGACTGGGGCACAAACCCGTGTCCTCTGCATCGGCAGGCGGACTCTCAACCACTGCGCCACCAGGGAAGCCCCTGTCTCTTCTTGATAAGATCCAAACTGTGAACCTCTTTTTTCCCTTTTCACTTATCAACATTTTCCTGTAGCAAATCTTGTTCTACAAGGAGCTTCCCTCGGCCAGTTGACCCCGAGGAGTTGAATGTTGGAATGTCAGAGGGGCCTTTATGGATCAAACCATTCAGTTTCTTCATTTTACAAGTAGGGAAGGGCTTCCCCAGAAGGAATGGGGTGAGCCAAGAGCACACAGCCAGTTAGGAGCAACCTGGACCGAGCCCGGTCTCCCGAATCCCAGCGCAGCGCCTGCCTGTTCAGTATTCATTCATTCAGGTCTTTTTTGAGCATCTCTTGTGAGCCAGGTTCTGAGGAGCTCATGGAACAGTGGTGGAACAGACCCTACCTCCCAGCTGAGCTCCCTTCACACCATCACCCCAGGCAGCACTGCTGGGCAGCAGTGTTTAGCCTCTTTCCAGCCCTGACACATGTAACCGATGACATGCACGCGTGTGACGAGGTCTCTGGATGTACCAGAGGGTCACGCCACGCCCCACGTGTGGCACGTTCTTCCGACATGCCACTTTCATCACGTGACTCTCCCTCAGCCCCTGTCCTCCCCTTCAGGGACGAACATCTGAATGCAAGTCAGGGGAGTGATGTCATCCTAGGGATAACCTGGACTCCGAGCTCATTTGTCCAAAACCCAATTAATTATTCTCCAACTGGAGAACTTTAGCAGTGACAAAGCATGAGTGACCGTGAGGCACCGTGTACCAGAGGGGCACCAGGTCCTGTCCCCTTTTCTGGGTGAGATAATCTTGGGGCTCGCAGCCCAGGGTGAGGGGAGCCCACAGGTGTGCTCAGGGCCCAGCCGGTTGTCTGATGGAAAGGGAAGGGGGGGGTGTCACCACCTGAGCCCCTGCCCCCACAGAGCGTCAAAACGGAGAGAAGTCATGAGTCCAGAAGCCTCGAGGGTTCTGCCTGCGAGGACCGGGGCCACCGAGTGAGGAGGGAGACTCTGAGGGGAGTGGGAGTGGCATAGGCAAGAGCACAGGAGTCTGGGCCAAGGTTCAGAGAGGGCGAGTCTCTGTGCAGGGGTGCCCGGCGAGTGAGGGGTGGGTGTGGAGCCTGAACCCCAGCCGCCCTGGCTGCACTCTCTGCCTCTCTGTCTCTAAGCTCCTGGAAAGACAAGACCTAGGCAGTCACCACTACCTGCAAACAGCACGCTCCTAGTGAGTGTTGCCACAAAAGAGGCCGTCTGGGCCAAGTGCACTTACTAGCTAGGTGAGCTTTGACAAACTCCGTAACTGCTCTGTGCCTCGGTTTCTTCATCTGTACAATGATAATAGAAGTAATAGTCCTAAGTTCAGAGGATTGCAGCATAACTAAACGACCTCATATATGAAAAGAACTTAGAACGGTGCCCAATGCCCAACCGCGCCGAGAACGGCAGAGGCTTCATTATTACTACGGCCCTGCCCTAGGGCAGGAAGGGGGTGGGGGCAAACTCACCTGCTGCCCTGGATGGGTTTGTTGTTAACTGTTTTCCACTCAGATGATCCTGCCTCCCGGGAGTAGATGTAATAACCCAGGAGCTCTGGGCTGTCTTTCACAGGATCCCAGGTCAGGGAGACAGAGGTCTGCGTGTCTCGGAAAGCTTGAACTTGAGTTGGAGGAGGGAGAGTGGCTAAAAATCAGAAGTGTGGACTGAGTGAAGATGCTGAGTTACACGGCTGGGGAGGGGGAGGCGTGTGGGAGAGGCGGGGAGGTGCGCACGTGGCAATCAAGGGGGGCACGTGCGTTGCAGACATGCCCTGGGGCTTTGGGCAGCTCTTCCCTAGTCCCAGAGGTGTCCTCCAGACTCTTGTGTTCTGAAAGTCTTCTCTCATCTTACCTCCAAACACCTCCGCTTTCTCACTAAAATCCCCATTCATTAACCCTACTATCGCTCTCTCTCTCTTAAAAGTCACCAGATCTGACAATTTTCCTCAGCCTTATCTTTGATCTCTAGGAAACTTCATTTTATTTCCCTTGAAACTTTAACTTTCATGGCTCCCTGAGACTATGCTCCTTGAGGTAGGGTTTGCCATGATGTGTTAAATGGACAGATCTGGATGGATGGATGGAAGAATGGATGGATGGACAGATGGATGGATGAATGGATCAATAGACTAATGGATGGACAGGTGGATGAATAGATGGATAGACGGATGGATGGATGGATGTCAGATACAGGACCTTCCTAGTTCTCCTTTTCCTTCTCAAACTCCTTACACATCCTTTTGTGGCTCCCCCTCTTTCTTTCTTTTTTTTTTTTTTTTTTTTTGTGGTACGCGGGACTCTCACTGCTGTGGCCTCTCCCGCTGCAGAGCACAGGCTCCGGACGCGCAGGCTCAGCGGCTGTGGCTCATGGGCCCAGCCGCTCCGCAGCATGTGGGATCTTCCCGGACCGGGGCACGAACCCGTGTCCCCTGCATCGGCAGGCGGACCCTCAACCACTGCGCCACCAGGGAAGCCCTCCCCCTCTTTCTTTTGTCACCACATGTGGGACTCCTCCAAGTGTCTGCTCCTTGACTTGCTCCATTTTTCTCCTCTTTTCTCATCTCAAGTGTCCACCTATTCCCATGTCTTCAGCCCTCACCTCTCTGCAGGCGACTCCCCAGGCTTTACCTCTAGGCCTGCTCTCTCTCCTGAATTCTAGAGCCTCATCTTCCATTTTTCCCTGGACACCTCTCCTTGTGTTCTGGTGGTGCCTCAAAGTCAACAGGCAGAGGCTGAACTCAGCATCAATCCAACATAAATCCAGTAACTACTGAGTGCCTGCTCTGAGCCAGGCTCTGCATTTGGCCCAGGGGAAGTACTGAGAAACAGACTTGGGGTCCTGGGCTCAGGAAGGTCCTGTCAGCAACTTCAGCCTCTCAGGCTGAAGACAGTGTGACAGTGGATGAAGGCTGGGTGGTGGGAGAGGGTAGAAGGAGGGCACTCAGGGGCCCCATGTGTCCAAGAGACCTGATTCTACCCGTAGGCAAGAACTTGAGCTGAGGACATCCACGTATGGAGTAGTACTCACACACTAACATCATGATTTCAAGACCTGAGGATATGTTTGTGGTATAATGTTAATTGTAAGAGGTAGAATGCAAAGCTCTACACGTGGTTTGATTGGACTTTCAGAAAGATGCATTGGCGTGCATGCGTCAGAGACCAGAGGCCCAAGTGCCTAGATGGTCACAGTGGTTACCCTTGGTCAGCGGGATCCTCCCTCCCTCCCTCCCTCCCTTCCTCTCTCTCTCTCTCTCTCGCTTCTTTTGTATTTTCCCATTTTTGTACAATAACTTCACTTTCATAATACAAGTAAATGTCTTTTCTTTTTTCCTCTCCTCCCCTCCTCTCTCTTCTTTTCCTCTCCTTTCCTTCTCCGAACTGTACCAGAACCTTGCCCTAAGGCTGCCTTGTGGTCCAGAGACTGCCCACATCCAATCACAAACCAGTCACTGGCCAGGCCCCTGAGTCAAGACTAAATGTTAACCAGACCAGAATTAAAGAAAAACTCCATTTGCCCACCAACCTATTTATACTTACTATGAATATATATATATACATATATATATGTGTATATATATATATATATCTTTTTTCTACATTATTGAAACAGTACAAATCTAGGACTTTGAAATCTTCCCCAAACAGGCCTTACAGCGTATCAGGCTCTTCTCAGATGGGCAGAGCTACAGCTGGTTCCTTAAAGGACTAGCTGGTGATGGCAGGGAACCTTCTGATCTTATCAGAATCCAGAGGCCTGAGAGGAGAGAGGGAACCCCGGGAAGTCAGGACCAGGATGGAGCTGCCGCTGGGAGACTCGGGAAGGAGCCACAGGTGGGGGCGATAACCAGGCCTTCAGAACAGCGGGTTTGGCAGGTGAGGACGCCAAGGTTCGCAGCTCAGAAATGACCTGCCTAGGCCCACGCTGTGCTGCAGATGAGAGGGGTCCCACCTGGTGAGGCGGATTGGGGTGGGACCAGGGAGAGGGCCGGAGGCCTGCCCTGGGGCTCACTCCTGGCTGCACAAGGTGGGGTCAGGCCCTGGTTGGAGACGTTTAGAACTGAGGGACCACTTGGTCACACTCAGATCCTGTGCTGGACCTGGCTGGATTCTGCAACCTGTGAATTGTTGATCTAGAAAAAAATGTCTATACTTTCAAGAGCCTCTTGCCCAGAGAAATGTATCAATAATTCTTGATGGTCTAAAGTTTTACAGGCCTGTGATCATGTTGCTTTTCAGCTTCGTGATAGGTAGAAGTGGTCAAGGACAGAGAAATGGGCACGGCTGTGTCCCTGCAGCCATGGGGTCCTGAGCCCCGGATGCTGACAGCCTGGTCTGGCCTGGCCTGGCCCCACCTCCTGCATCACACAGGTACCTGGCTTCCCCCTCAAGGCGATGGGCTCGCTGGGCTCCGAGGGATCGCTCATGCCGTACTGGTTTATCGCTCGCACTCTGAACACGTACGACTTCCCTTTCTCCAGATCCAAAAGGGCGAATCTCGGGGATTTCACAGGCGTTTCTGAGTTGATGGCCTCCCAGGTGCCGCTACCTATGACTGACTGTGACAAGGGAGAGAAACTTGCCTTTGGTTAAGTGGTTGCCTTCCCACATGTGCTCTCACTAACTTCTATCCTTGGCCCAGGCTGCCCCTCAACACCTGAACTCTGGATCCACCTGCCTCCGTGACGTCTCTACCTGGATGCCCATCGAGCATCTCACATTCAACAGAATTGACCCTGGAACTTGCCCCCCTGCCAATGCAGTCCACATCGAGTTAGTGGCACCCGTCCTTTCAGCTGCTCAGGCCAGAACCCTGGGAGCCATCCTGGACTCTTTCTCTCATTTCTCATCCCCCGAAGATGCTCTGTCAACAAACCCAGTTGGCTCTACCTTCGAAATTTATCCAGAGTCCAACCGTGGCTTTTCACCCTCATGCTCCCCTCCACAACCTTGATCCAAGCCACCATCGCCTCTCACCTGAGTTATCTCAATAGCCTGGTCTGCCTGTTTCTACCTTTAACTCCCTTCAGCCTTTTCTCCAAATGACAGGCAGAGGCATCCTTTTACAACACAAGTCAGATCACATCCGTGTCTGCCCAGAACCCTCCCAAGCCCCGCATTTCCCTCAGAGTGAAATTCTCCATGGCTTGACTCCTGCCACCTGTCTGGCCACATTCCATGCCCCCCTTTGCCCACTCACCAGGCTCTGTGTCCCCCTGCTGTTCCTTGATGGTGCCAGGCCCAATCCCTGCCTCTGGGCCTTTGCACTTGCTGGTCCCTTTTCTTGGAATGTTCTTCCCCCAGAAATCTCTGGTTTGCCCCTCACTTCCTTTGGGTCTTTACTCAAAACTCACCTTCTCAGGGTGGCCTCCCCAGCACCGTCCCCCATATGAAAGGTCAGCAGCCCCTCCCTCAACACTTCAAATCCCCTCCATGCTGTCTGTCTTTCTCCTAAGCTCCTACCATTAGCAAATGTGCCAAATACTTTTCGGATTCATCTTCTTTGTCATCCATCCCCCACCCCCTACTACAATCTCAGCTCTGGAGGCAGGAGTTTGTCTGTTTTATCCACCACTGAGAACAGTACTGACGCATGAGAGGTGCTCAGTCTATGTTTGTGGGATGAATACATGAGTAAATGGATGAATTCTCACAATAACTCTGCAAAGTAAGGGTTAATTTCCCCACCAATGAGGAAATTCAGGTTCAGGAAGTTTTGGTAACTTGGCCAAAAGTCACGCATCTAATAGCTGGCATATTTGGCATTTAAGCTCAGGTGTGGGTACCCCCAAACCTGCTCATTCTACACAGCATCAGGGGCCCCAAAGGCAGCCATAAATCCTGTGTCTCTGGGTAGATAGAGGGTGAAGAGCTGAGGGTGATGCAGGTTAATAGGCACCCAGAGGCCACTTCTGCCGAGTCTGGGTGTGAGAGTTAAAACCTAGAAGCCCTGGGGGGACCCACTGACCCTGCTCTCTCTGTGCTTCTCCCTCCCAAGGCCCACCTGGCTGTCAGTAGCCTAGAACCCAGGTAGGCTAAGAAATCGCTACAAAAACCAAGGAACACGGCTGAGCACCCACTGCGTGCCAAGTTCTGTTCTAAGTCTTGACGTGCTTTAGTTAATTTGATTCTCACATCAACCCTATAAGATGTACAATTATTATGTCTATTTCATGGAAGAAGAAACTGAGGCACAGAGAGGTTAAATTTCTTGCCCAAGGTCACACAGCTAGTAAGTAGCAGAGACAAGATTAGAGCCCAGGCAGTCTGACTCCAAGGTCTTAACCATTATACGCTATAGCCTCACAAAACAAATCCTCCATTATCCATAGCTTTCCCATGTCAGAGAAATAGGATCACCTGTGAATGTGCAGAGAGGCCCATCTGGACAACGAGAGCCACAGACTCTTCCCTGGAACCTTTTTATTCCTTGATTCACTAAACCTGTACCGTCCACCTGCCATGTGCCAGGCACCGTGCTGGACCCAGCGAGTAATGAGAAGGTAAACCTGGTGTCTTCCTTTAGGGGGATCAGAGGCAAGAGCATCTCCTTGGGAAGGGTTTACAGTCCCAGGGCTGCGGGCCCTGGCTATGTGCTGCTTTTATTTCACCCTCACAGGGTAGGGTGTCCATTCTATGCTGGAGGAAACTGAGGCTCAGAGAACTTAGCAAAGGAGCTCACACAGCAGAAGTCAGGAATGAAATGGATCTTAACACCATGCTGTTTTTTACTCTGCCACAATGCCTCCCCTCCACTGTGAAATCCATTTCACATGAGCTGCCCGCCCCCCCAGTCTCCTGCCCCTACTCTGCCCCCAGGGAGAACCGCCTCCTGGTGCTACCCACCTCCACCCCCCATGCCCTGTATGTGCTGTCTGCCAATGACCCTGGCAGGTGGGCACCATCCTGGCTTCCCTCCCACCCTGGCCCTGGCGGAGGTTGGGTGTTTGACCCGATGTGTGACCAGGTGCCAGACAGACCTGGGGTGCGGGTGTACGCAGGACATGGCGGATCTACTGTTGCCATTGTCTGTGTCTCTTGATTTTGTGTATTTCTGTGAACAGCTTCCGGAACTGCCATCAGTAACTGACCTCTCAGGGCTGGAGGTAACCTCGAAAGGTCATTTAATCCACCCGCCTGCCTCTGTGCAGGGCTATGCTCAAGTCTTCCAGGCAGGAAATTCTCTTCTCTTCAGGCCTCCCAGGGGACACTGTCGGGGTCTCCCAGCGCCTCCCTGAACACCCCCCCACGTCCTGGTAACACAGCGCGTCTGTTTCTCAGGCCGGCCTGGGGCTGGGGCCCTTGGGGTCTCCGTACCTTCTCCAGGAAGTACGTCAGTGGGGCTTTGCCCCGGGGTCTTGGCTTCTCCCAGCCCAGAACCACATAGGCCTCGTGGATCTCGCTGGCGTGGACATTGGTCGGGGGCGAGGGGATGGTCATGAAGTCTGGAATCAGAGCCATCGGGGGGGGGGGATGTGTGGGCTGTCGGAGACCCCAGATCTCAGCCCCTCACTTCATTGAGGAGGGAACTGGGGCCCAGAGAGGGGCAGGAACTTGCTCCAGTTACCCAGCAAGGCCGGGCAGAGCCAGGGCCAGAACCCAGGTCTCCCCATGTCCTGCCGGGACTTTCCCCGACGTCTACTTCCTCCGCGAGGGGCGCAGTCGCCCACCAGAGAGCCTGGCCCCTCAGCCTGGATCCTGCCCGCGCTCGCCTCCCCGCACCCTGCACACGACAGCTTCTGCCTCTGGGTTCAGTTTGTGGCCCAGAGTTTCCAGAACCGCAAAGGGGGCTGGAGTCTTGAGGCAAAGTGTCAGGAGGTTCACACGTACCTTCAGAATCATCTGTGCTGACCGTGATCGTTTTTCCTGTATCAAAGGGGATCTCTAGTGGGGAGAAGGGAACATGTTAGGGGAGAGCTAAAGGGTGCAGGGTGTGTGTGGTGGGCGGGCTCAGCAGGCCACAGGGAAGGGCCTGCCCCACTCTGGGTGCTGATTCCTCCCCCGCTCCTGGTCCTGGCCTTCCGGCCCCTCACTGTGTGTCCTCAAGCAGGGCCATCTGGGCCCCAGTGATCTCAGGGGTCCAAAGTGCGGCACTGCTGCTCTTGGACCCCAAAGATGCTCTGTCCTCTCAGGACAGAGAGAAGTGATGGGGTCAGATCCCTAGGGCACAGCAAACCCAAATCAGGCTGACTCCTCAGAGCTGAGAGGGCTGTGTTCCCCCCGCCGTCCAGGCTGGGGGCTTCTGAGGCAGGACGGTTTTCCTCCTTCAGATTAAGGGCATCCGAAGAGGGTGCTGTAGTTTTACCCCAGATTAGCATCTTGTGTGGACAGGTTTGTGTTTCTTCCATCAGACGTGCTGTACATTCCCCCTCCAGCTAGGGGTTGCTAAGGACAGCACTGTCTCCTCCATCAGATTAGGGGTTCCTGAGGGCTGGGCTGTGTCTCCCCTCCTGGATCAGGGCTTGGCATGGGGGCTGTGCGCCTGTCTCCTGCGTGAGGCAGTCCTGAGCATGCCCTGACTGATGCTCTGGAATGTCCCTGCAGGGCCTCTGTGCCCACCTGTCTTCTTCCGGGCTTCCTCAGGGTCGCCCATGGCAACCGGTTCTGAAGCCTTGGAGGGGATGCTGCTGCCCGCTCTGCTGATGGCTCTCACCCGGAACCGATAGCTCTGGCCTTCGACGAGGCCTTGGATTGGGCACCGACAGGTCCCGCCGGGGGCCTGGTGGCAGGGCACCCATTGTTCGGACTCGCCCTGGCACCTGTGGGAGAGAGGCCTCGGCTGCAGCCCCTGCCCGTGACTCACATCTTCCCAGGGTGAGCCTCTTCCAGGGCCTTTCCCCTGCCCTGGGCTGCCGGCCCAGCTCATCTCTCTCCATTTAGAAGCCCGGCTCCAACCTCGGGCCCCAGGAGGCCTTCTCACCATCCTCCACCAAGCGCGATGCTAATCAAAATAGCTAGTGCCTCCCATGAGCTTTCCTGCGCGTCTGGAGCCATCTGTGTCCCTCCGCACCTGTTATCGCGTTTAATCCTGACGGTCCTCGCGGTTAGGTGTGATTACCTTCACTCTACCAAAGGGATCCGCGTTTAGAGAGTGAGATGACTTGCCCAAGGTCACATGGCTTGTGAGTGGGCGAGTTAGCCTTTCCCCAGAGGGCTGTCCACTCCCTGTCGGAGTGCCTTCCAGAGTGACCCTCGGAGTCTGGGCTCTCTGTGCCCCCCTGGGTGCCACTGTCCTCAGTACTGGCTGGATGGGGCCATGTACCTCAGTTTCCTCATCTGTAGAATGGGGCACTAGAGAGTCCCCCTGCCCCCTTAGATAGGGATTGTTGGAAGGATTCGAGTGGCTGGTTTAGCTTACCTCCAGCTAGGGCCCTGGAGCCGGCGGCAGGTGAGGGGGGGGTGTTCTAGGCCTCCCCTTTCCTGGTGTGCCCCCTCCCTCCCGCGTCAGTGCTACTCTGTCTCCGGCACTCAGGGAGGACAGCATCCACACGTGCTCAGGTTTCAAGCACTGATGTTTGCCCCTCCCAGTGGCAGCTCCTGCTGTAAAGGGTCTAGAGGGCAGCGGCTGACTCCAGGGGCGGACACCCTTCTATTGCCCCTAAATAACACATTTACCTCCTGCCCTATTCCAAGGACAGGCATGGGGGTCCCTCTTTCCCGTGGCCCCCACGTTTATCCTCACAGAGCCATCTACCCCCATGGGCTCTGCCACTGAAGAGACCGACTCACAGCTCAATGGAGTAGCTGGTGATGGGGTTGCCACGTGTGTCGCTGGGCGGGGTCCACGTCAGGATGAGGCAGTCCCTGTTCACGTTCAGGCATCGAACATTCAGGGGGGATCCTGGAGCCCCGGGCTTCTCGGCTGCAGCATCTGAAGCCCGGGGTGGGCGGGGGTGGGAAGAGAGTGGGGGGAGGCTCTTCCCGTCAATGTCCACTTGGCGACAGACCTCCTCCCATTCTCACCCCTCATCCTCTTCTCATTCACCACCCCCCAGGGGCTCAGTTGGATCTCGAGGAGAACGACCTGAATAACAGCCTCTTCCTTTCAAACAACAGCATCTGGGGGTAGGGGTAGGAGTACCGTTTATTAGGGGCCCATTCTACGCCACACACCTGCACAATTGGCATAATTAATCTCTGAGTCCCGGCGCAACCCCCCATCTTGCAGGTGGGAAAACTGAGTGTCATAGAGGAGAAGTGAATTTCCCCAAATCACCCAGCTAGTGAAGTGGCAAAGCCAGGAGACAGAAATCAACCAGGACTAGAATGGTCCCAGCCCACGATCAGCCCTCCCTCTCCAGCTGGCTCCGCGTCTCAGACTCTCAGGCTGTGTCCCTTTGGAGGGTCATGGGATGCACAGGGATTCTTAGAGAGACTCTACCCCAGCACCCCCAATATATAGCATGGAAACCGAGGCCTCAAGGAGCAGGGATTCGCCCAAATGTCCCACAGCAAATCAGTCAAGGCAGAGCCCCGGTCCCCCACCGCCCCCTCACCTCTCACAAACACATAGGCGCTCTGCTCCCGGAGCCCAAAGGGCGAGGGCACCTGGACCGTGTAGAGACCCTCGTCCTCCTTGTAGGCGCAGGACACCTTCAGGGACGCCTGGCGGTCTGCGTAGAGGATCTGCCGGCGGCTGGAGGACTTCAGCAGCCTCCCTGCAGAGGGAGGGGTCCAGGGTGAGCCCGTGGGGGATCTGGGCCTCACCTGGGAACCCACAGATGCTCTGGGGGTCTAGGCAGAGGGGAGTTTGGCCTGGCTAGAGCCTGAGGCTCTGCTGGGCAGTTGGGGAGGGGGTGGTGACCTCCAGGACTCTGCCAACGTGGTCTCTGAACTCTCCTCTGCAGAAGGCTTGAGGCGGGCAGGGGGTGGCAGGGCCGGGCCCAGGGAAGGGGCTGGGGCTTCAGTGAGGTAATGAGGGTTCAGGGAAGTGGTCAGCGGCTGGGTGAGCGGCTCGGTAAGGAGTCGGAGGTCCTGTGAAGAAGTGGGACCAAGAGAGATGGGGCCTGTGTGAGGGTCAGGGGCTCCTTGGGACGCTGGGTGCTGGAGAAAGGAGGCGGGGCTCGGTGGGCAGGGGGTGTGAGCTTAATGGAGGGAGGGGGGCCTGTTGAGGGGGGTGGGGACTCAGGAAAGGGGTAGGGGACTTACTGAAAGAGTCGGGGTGCCAGTGAGGCGGGTGGGGACTGGGCAGGCGGGACCTTAGTGAGGGGAGGGGGAAGGGGCTCTGGGGCTCTAGGCCTCGCCCTGCGGTCCTGCTGTTGCACCACCCTGCTCTTTGTGCCACGCGAAGGCCCCTCCCTCCTGCCAGCGCCTCTGTTCCGGAAGACCTGCAGGTTTGGGAAAGCTCTTTGCCTGTTGTCGCAGCTGTTTCTCAGGGCTCGTGGCTTTCCCACTCCTCCACTCCAGCCCCCAGCAGGGGCAGCTTCCCCAGGCTCAAGCTCTGGGGTGTCAGGGGGCTGTGCTCCTGGCCCTTTGGCTGCAGGCCTGGTCACGAATGGGGCAGGAAGCCCAGCTGTTCCTCTCCTCCCTGGCTGACCGGCCTTCCCCAGCCCTGGCCCATGACCCCCCGTGCACCTTCCAGCTCACGAGTAGCAGTTATGTACCTGCACCTACAACCCTGACTCTGAAAAGCCCGAGGCAATTGTCACAACCTGCCCTGACCCTCCTCAGGCTGACCTGCTCCTGGCCTTAGCCTCTGTTCTTGTTGCTTCAAATGTCATCACCTACCCCTAGGGTGCTGATGTCGAGCCCATAGATGTAAAGGGCTGGGCTGGTGTCTGGCCAACCACAGGCTCTCAACGGGCAGTGTGCAATTGTGTTCTGGCTTCCTGCTTCCTCCCGGATGGACAGCCCCTTGAGCTTATGCATGTCTGTTCCTAACCCTGCCCCGGCACCCAGCACAGGGCCTGGCACCATGGGTGCTCGGTGACACTTTGCAGGGTGACTTGATCTGAACCCACCTGGCTGTGCTCTGCTTCCCTCTACCTCATCGGCACCCATCGCCCAGCTTGTACCAGTTAGGGGGCGGGCATAGCTGAGTTCCTCTCTCCACCGGGGGTCCCAGGGGTGGGGATGGAGCCAGGGCTCTGGTCCCTCTCTGGCTTCCACCTCTGCCTCTGCAGGTAAGGGGCCAGGACTAGGGTCCTCACCATCTCGGAACCACTGGATGTTCTGCTCGGCGTCTAACACATCTTCAGAAAATAGGCAGGACAGGGAGAAGGATTCCTTCTCACGGGCGAAGACTGGTTTCAGCACCGATGTGAATTCCACGTTGGAGCCAAACATCAGTCCTGGGTGGGAACAGAGATTTAGGGCAGAAGTTTTCTAAGGCTGCCAGCTTAACCTGGGGCTTAGATGCGCGTGAGGACCCTTCTGGGGTGTCCCCGCTCCTCTGGGTCAGGATTCACAGTTTTGCAGGTGGTGTTAACAAAGAGAAGAGGGGGCCTGATCCTGGGGGCCGGGGGTGGGGAAGAGATTTCTCTGGGTGGGACCAGATGAGCCGAAATGGCAAATACTGGTTTGTCTTTTTGGATTTGCCTTTTTCTCATTCAGTCTTGGCCACTGAGAGTGCAGCAGCTGGAGGCGGCTCCGGGGTGCCTAGGGACCCCAGAAACCAGTCTACAGGTATGAACAGTTTAGAGGCAAACCACACGTGGACATCCCTTTGTGGGCAGTGGATGGCGATATTCTAAAGGGGACTGTTGGGGGCCCTGACGAGGAGCCCCAGACACCCTCCTCCCTGAGGGCCCGTCCCTCCCCAAGCCTCCTTACTTTTAAAGATCTCCGAATCGAAGCCAGCATCCTTCCCCAGGTAAGCTGAAAACCCAGAGCAAATGGAGTTGGAGAAGGCTCAGAGCCCACGTTCCTACTGGATTTTGGAGGCATGGCCTTTGGTCATGGGTTTGAATCCTGATCTGGCAGTGGCTCCCCCCTTCAGCTTGGGGAAAGTTCCCTAGCCTTTCTGTGCCTCAGTTCCTTATTGACTCCTCCCTGATGATGGTGGCGGGGGGGGGGTTCTGAATACATGAGTTCACATGAACAAAGCCCTCAGCAGGAACCTGGCATACAGTCAGTGCTCAATAAATGGTGGTTTCCTTCCTTTACCCAAATCCACCGCCAGAATCACAGTCCTACAGGTGGAGCCTGGTCAGACTGGGATTTCTGGTGGGTCCAGGGCAGTGCTAAGAGAGCCTCCTGGAGGCTTCAGGGTGAAGTCCAAGGTGGTGTGGACACGGACCACCAGGGGATAGTGAGAACATTTTTATTCACATAGCGGGTACCACGTGCGCTTATTAACTCGTTTAATCCACAGCAGCCTTGTCTGTTGTTGTCATTATTATCCTCTCATACAAATGAGGAAACTGAGGCATAATCACCTAGCGAGCACCCCAGCAGCCTGAAGCCAGGACATGACACTGGTCCCTGGGATGGCCTTGATGGAGGAGGGATGGGGATATGTGGATGAAATCATGGAGGGGCGGACAGAGGAAGGCAGGGCCCAAGGGCCTGATGCCTGACCTTGCAATCGACTCTGGGCACTGCCTATAGGGACGGCTCAGATTCCACCCAGAGAGCCTGGCCTGGCAGCGGGGACAGCTGCCTACCAAGAGCGATTTGGGGAACAAGGCAGAGGGGTGGAGAGGCTGTGAAGGACAGTTTAAGAAGGTCCGATGAGAGGCTGGGGACTGTCTGCTGCTCAGTGTGTGTGTGTGTGTGTGTGTGTGTGTGTGTGTGTGTGTGTGTGTGTGTGTGTGTGTGTGTGTGCGCGTGCAGCTTCTCTCAGGGCCCTGAGGGCAAAGCCTTGGGCTCAAAGGTGTGGCCTTCTGGGCTGGGCTCGGCCCTGATCCAGCCAAGTTTTACCTAAACCATCTCATTTAATCCACAGGAGTATCTGAGGGAGGCGGTAGGATGCCCTCTTTGCAGGTGGGGAGGTCAGGTAAGTGAGACGGCACCCAGGCTCACACGGCCGGTCAGCGCCAGAGGCAGCAGGTGGACGGGGGCCTGAAGGAGTCCTGGGTGTCTCCTCTGCCTCCTGCTGTGATTAACCTCCAGGAGGGACCTGAGCCCACTGGGGAATATGCACCAGAAGCCAAAAGGGGCAGTGGGGGTCAGGAGGGGACTTGGTAGGAATCGACCTTTGCCCCTGAGGACCGCTGGTAGCCAGGCCGCCCTCCCAGAGGCCCTGAGCTGGATCTGGACCCAAGCCCAGCTCGATGGGATGAGCATGCTCTTTGGGGACAGGCAGGTGGGGTCCCCTTGAACAGGGATGTAGGTTGTACAGTCTGAGGGCGGAGGATCTCACTTGCTCTGAAGGCCCTGGGGAGCAGGAATCCCGGTGGCTGCCCTGGTCACCTGATCCCAGACCAAATACCCCTGGGCTGGGGGTCCCTCCCCGAGTCTGGCGCAGACTCATGTCCTCATCTGCTCATCTGGGGTTTGCTGTGGGCTTTCTGGCCTGTTGGTGATGGCAGGACTCACTGCGGACAAGGACTTTGGCGAAGGAGGAGGCCTGGCCGTAGGCGTTCTTGACCATCACTGTGTAGGTGCCTGCGTCCTCAATGGTGCATCTGAAAAGCAGGGAGGGAGATGTTCCCCCCGGGACGGCTGGGCTCCACGGGAAACTCAAGTCCCCGTGCAGGTGGGGTGTGGGGGGAAGGGGGGGTTAACAGGAAGGCCTGGGGGAGGACTTCAGGCTCTAGGTCAGGGCCTGCCTCTGAGAAGCTGGGGGTCTTTGGGCTGCCACTGTCCCTCTCCAGGCCTCCAGGTCCTCCTTTGAAAATCTCGGGATGTAACAGCAGCCTAAACCACCTCAGGTGAAAGTGCTTTGAAAATATGATTGTTATCAGAACACTTAAGCTAAGTGACTTGTCCAGAGTCCCAGAGCAACTGGAATTCAACCGAGCCTCGAGGGGACGAGCCCTCCCCCAGGCACGGCCTCTGGCCCTATCAACACCTCCAGAGCAGAACCCTGGAGCTGGAGCTGCCCCAGGTACACTGCCAGTCTGAGCCAGAACTGGGCCGGATGCCCAGGGGTTCTCAACCGCAGGCCTGGTTTTCACCACCAGCCAGGCCAGCCTTGTCTTGTTCCCAGTGGAGGCTTGGGCCAGCTCCATCCCAGGGCACCATGGTGGCAAAGAGGGTAGATGGTAGGACACAAGTCACACATCCAACCCCATCAGCAAGCAGAGAGGCCCCTCGGTGCCCCCTCCCCTCCCCTGGCTGCTCGGGGCAGGAATCCCTCTCGTTTCAAGGGCCGGTTCCATGTGTCCCTCCAGGCTGCCCAGCCCTGCATGCTCTCCCCGACTGTGCAGCCCACGGGGCGCCTCCCTTTGCAGCCTTGGATGGTCAGGTATTTATGTCCATGTAGCCTCACTTTGCTTCTCGAGGGTCCTGTTCATATTTGTGTCTCTGAAGCCCGAGTTGCTTGAGGTGGAGGGTTTGGTGTATTGGAAAGAACCCAGATGGAGAGAACTGACTCAAACCCAGGCCCTGCCCTGTACAGGCTGCGCAAGACACTTAATCTTTCAGAGCCTCCGTTTTCTCACCTGTAACACGGACAGAACAACGCTTCCCTGCATTGTGGAGAATGGTGGTGGGCATTATGTGTAAAGCAGCGAGCGCAGGGCTTAGCACCCGGAGGAATTCAACCCCTGGCAGCTCGTACGCATAATGCACACTTCGGGGCCGACTGTGCTCCAATTCTCCCTCCATACGTCCTGCCTCTTCTTTTAAAACCATGCTCAAGACTCACCACCTCCTAAAACGCCTGCCTAACTCTCTCCTTCCAGCTGCTCCCCCTTGCACGTGTGTGTGTGTGTGTGTGTGTGTACGTGTGTTTTCTCTCCTCCAGCAAGGAGCTCTCCCTGCATGCCTAGCTCAGCATTCATTCAGTCCTTGCTGCTAGCCTCTGAGTCCAAATTTTTCACCGTGTATCCCAAGGCTTTAGAATCACATGGGGGTGTTTGTTAAATACAAATGCCTGGGCCGCACTTCAGAACTAGTTAATCTGACTCTCTGAGGGCAAAAGGAGGGTACATCCCACAAATCAGTATTTTAACAAGCACCCCAGATACTTCTGAAGATGAGGCTGACTTGGTTCATAGCTCCGAGGAAGGGTTTGGATTCATCGCTCTGGCTGTGGTAGTGCTAGGACTGGGGGCCGTGGGTCTCTAGGGCTCATGGTCCTACCTCCTAATCTCCAGTGTCAGCAGTCCATAGTTATTGGTGATTCGGTACTTTCCGGCAGGGACGAGGCAGAGATCAATTCGCATGTCATTTTTGTACCTGTAGAGACACAGTGGTGTGTGGAAGGCAGTGTGATTCTGTGTGGGAAGGATCCCGAGCCTCTCAGACCTGGATTCCAACCTCGGCTTTGTGCTGCTTACCTGTGTGACCCAGGGCAGCACTTTCGCTGCTCTGAACCTCAGTTTTCCTCATCTGTGAAATGGGAATAATAATTGCACTGACCTTGTAGGGTTGTTGTGATGATTAAATGGGATAAGATATGTAAAGCTTGAAGACTGTACATATCACTGGTCCCCAACCTTTTTGGCACCAGGGACCGGTTTCGTGGAAGACAATTTTTCCACAGACCGGGAGGGGTGGGGAGGGGGATGGTTCAGGGGTCGGGAATCCCTGCTGTAGATGCTCAAGGGTTCATTCTCTTCTGGAGGGCGAGAAGAGGGAGCTGTCATTAGGGGTATCTGCCCCTCCCCCTACCAGTGGTATCCCCCAAAGACCAGGCCCCAGCTTTTCCTTCCTCTCTGAAGGGGGTACCAAGGAAAGTTCCCCATCCCTACCTTCTTGTCAACCCCAAGGACAGCAGTTCTTGATCTCAGTTCTTGTTAAAATCACTAGAGGAAGCTTTAACAATCTCCATGCTCAGAGTCTGAACGTAAGCCTTTGAGAATTTGCTCCAGAAACTGCTCATTGGTCTCCCGTAGCCATTCGCCCTCTTATTCTAAAGTAAATATGACATGTTTCTTAGCCTCTCTTTCTGCTAGGTGTGGCCATGTGACTAAACTAAGTCTTGTCAGCAGAAAGTAAGTACAAGCTTCTGATGACATCCTTTGCCCCTTTTCCCAGCATCTTTCCCTCCATTCTGCGGCAAGAATATGGCCATGAGGGCTGCATCTCGAACCAGGAAGGCCTGTGCCCTGAAGCAGTGTGAGGGAACAGGGCTGCGTCCCTGAGGAATCTGTGGTGGAGTTGCCACAGCAGCCCTGCCCTGTCTACATCAGACATTTACATGAAAGAAAAAAAAGATCTATCTTATTTAAGCCTTAAAAAAATCTCCATGCTCAGTCTCAAGCCCAGATCAATGAAATCAGAGTTTCTGGGCATGGGAACTAGGTATCAGTAATTTTTTAAATTTCCCAGGTGATTCCCGAGCATGGCCCTGCAGATCGCCCTGCCCCGCTCTACCCTGGATACTTCCTTTTGTTTTCTGTGAACTCTGGGGTCTGGTTTTATCTGCCACAGGCACTGAACAATGAGGTGGCCTTGTGTCTGTCCACAGCCCACTGGGGTATGTTCTGGAGCCCTGAGGAGTTGGGGTTGGCGAGTGAATGTCTGTGAAAATTAGCTTGCTGTGTGACCTTGGGCAAATCAGTCCCCCTCTCTGGGCCTCTGTGTCCATGAGAACTTTGCATGAAAAATCAGCCCCAGTGGTGGTTGAGTTCAAAGAGGAGGCCTTGGCCAAGAGAGGGCACCCCAACCTCAGTACATCACCTTCCTTGGACAGCACCCCCCCCCCGCCCCCGTTTGTCTCCATGGCAACCAAACAGTGCTGTGCCCACGCCCCACTACACAGCCCCCAGGCTGTGACCTCTTCTGAAAGGAACCCAACTAAGTCTCCTGTGGGGAGGATGGTGCCTAATCTGCATGCCCAATCTCTCCACATCTCCCAGGCCTGGGGGCCAAGGTCAGCCCCCCCACCCGCCAGCTGTCAGAAACATTCCAGACAACTCAGCCTGGCCAGCTTTCTGCCTTTCCCAGAAAAAGCAGCAGCTGCAGCTCTGGGCACAACCTGGGCAGCCAGAGACCTGAGGTCTCATTTTGCCCTCCTCTGGGCTTCAGTCTCCTGCCTGTACGGCAGGCCCTTGAAGGATGAGGCTGAATGGCAGCCAATCATAAAACAGCATTAAGTGAGACAGCTAAGGCGAGGCACCCAGCCCAGAGCCTGGCTCAGAGAGGCCCACGTAAAAGAGTGAGATTTTTATTATTTTTCTAGGTTTATTTTCCCCTACATATTCTGGTGTGTTTTTTTCCCCCCTTCCCCCCTTTATTTTTTTAATTTTTAAGTTTTTGGCCATGCGGCTTGTGGGATCTTAGTTCCCCCACCAGGGATCGAACCTATGCCCCTGGCAGTGAAAGCGCCGAGTCCTAACCACTGGCCAGCCAGGAATTCCCCATATTTTGGTGTGAGATTTTACTTTTGAAGGCGGCTTGGCCTGGGAGAGCGATTCTGACATTAATGAATTGTGGCCAGGGCCCACTTCTGCAGTATAAACATAGCCAGCCTGGGCCTTGCCTAACTCGCCTGAAGTTGCCCCTGCATTCAGGAAGTGCTCAATAATTGGTGAATGAATGGACTCGCCTGACAAGCCTGGGCAGCCAGTATCTTCCTGCTGACCGGGGGGCTGGGTCTCTACCAGGGCCCGGGCAGAGCTCTGGAGGCCAATCCCAGGATGATGTGTGGCCCTGCCGGAGGTGACTGATGATGGGAAACCAGATCCCAAAGCCAGGAGCCCCGGGGGCCACCTGAGTCCCTCTGGCTGGAGGTGGGCCTGGCCTTGGCCTCTGCCACTTACAAAGAATGCTCAGCTCCTTGTTGTGGCAACCTTGCTGGCAAGGGTGGAAACAAGACTCCCTCCCAAGAGGCTCCCATGGCATGGCTTAGATGTGGGCCTCAGTGCCAGGGCAGGGCAGGGCTTAGCTGCCAGGCCAGGCCAGCTGAGCAGCTGACCCCCACTTAGCCCAGGCTGGCTGTTGGGAGCAGTCCTCCTACCGGACTGCCTTGGTTCCCAAGGAATGTGAATGAATGCCACCTGGCAATGGCCAGCCCCAAGGCCACCTCCCTCAGAACACTTTTCTTGATTGCTCTTGGCCTAAGCTCTTTTTCTCTCTCTGACTTCCAAGGCATTATATATGCTTTAAGGAAAAAAAAAAGAAAAGAAAAGCCAACTGGAATGATCACTTTCCTACTCTCCACCCCCACCTCCACCAGGCCCATTCAGGAGGCTCCTGCCTCTGCCCGCCTCCACCAGCAAGGCTTCGACTCTGTGGTTCTGTCACGGGTTCACTCCCAGGAACGGCACCTCCTGCTTTCCCAGCACCTTTCAAGTTCTGAGGGCTTCCACGTTGTCGTGGCATTAAATCCTCGCCACGTGCAAGCCGGACAGGAGGTCTTCAACCCATTTTACAGAACAGGATATGGAGGCAGGACCAGAGAGGTTAAGAGCCATAGTTGAGACCACACACCAAGTTGGCAGAGAGAGAGCGAGGCCTGAGCTCCTTCTCACTACAGGGCCCCCGCCCTCCCTGCCTCCCCCCATCTTCCTGCAGCCCCAGGGATGTCCAGCTCAGAGCAGCTGCCTTCACATGCCACCAGAACCATATTTTTACAAGCGCTGGCTCCCCAGGCAGCCCAGACTTCTAGCCCCAGGCTGGCTGGGAGGCAGCTAAGAATAACCCCTCTTGAGCCTCCCCAGCAGCTGCTGCTCTGTTTGGGGAGGGCAGAGCTCAGGGTCTGTGGGTCTGCAGCTTTTCTAAGGCGGCAGGAACTTCTAGGGGAGGGGCCGGGTCCCTGGAAGGGAGGTGTTGGGTGTAAGGAACTCACACTCAGGGAACCCTCAGAGGCCCAGAGCATGGGGGCAGGGCAAGGACCCCTTCTCTCCTGCCCCCCGGGGGCTTACCAGGTGACCTGGGGTGGAGGCGAGGCCTGGACGGTGCAGGTCAGTAGGACCGTGGTGTGCTCCCAGACGGCGTGGGAGCGCAGCGGGATCCAGAACCAGGGCCCGCGTCCGGAACACAGATCCCTCAGCTCCTTGGCCTCCCGGACCTTCTTCTCTGTCTGGAGGTGGGAGGGGGCCTGTGACTTCTATGAGCCGGGGCACCACCTCTCCCCAGTCTTTGCTGTTACCTTTCCCCCGACACCCAGGCTCTGGAGTCGGGCCCACGTGGGCTAGAGCCGCGCACCCCCCCAACCAGCGGCTGAGAGGCAGCGTGCCACAGAGGGCAGGGCGTGGGGTCAAGGCCAAACGCTGCTACTTACTAGCTGTGAGACCATAGGCCAGTCCTCCATTTCCTTATCTGTAAAATGGGGATGATAATAATATTCCCCCACCCTCCTGTGGGGTTGCAGTGAGGATTAAATGAGTTAATATGTGAAAAACGTAGGCACTGATAACACCCATGTAAGTATTACAGCTATTGTTGTCCTGCCCAGGGAGGGGGTATGCAAGTGGCTTCAGATCCCTGACGTTTGTTAGGAGTAGCATTCCCTGAGGGTCTTCTGTGTTCTAGGCACTGGGAAAGTGACTTTACCAGCTTGATCTCATTTACTTCCCACCTCGACACCAAGCATTGGTACCACATACACCCATTTTACAAATGAGAAAACCGAGGCTCAGTTAGAATTATTGCTTGACCAAGGTCACGCAGCCAGAGGGTAGGGGCACTGGGATGTCCAGCTCTTCTTGAGAAGGGGGTAGGTTGAGTTGGATGGCGTGTGATGGGTCTCAGTTTTCAGGGCCCTGGAGGCCCCAGCCCATCCCTCTCACCTGCCATCTCAGCGCCTTCCGGTCTCGCCTCTGGCGCAGCAGCCACTGGGTCCGTAGGAAGGCGACCTCCGTCCTCTCCCACTCATTGCCGAAGCCCACCCGCTTCTGCCCTCTCTCCTCCAGCTGCACGGTGCTGGTCTGGCGCCTCAGCTGGGCCTCCCTGCGGTGACGGAGGCCATCAGGGGTGGAGACCCTGGGGGTGGTGATGTGGGGACGCCCTGGCCTTGCCTTCCCCACGCCCAGCACTGCCGGCCACACTTAAAGCTTCTTGAGGACAAGGGCAACTTTTAATCCTCTCTTGCCTCCAGAATGCCCTGCGTGGGTCCGGCTTTTAGAAGGTGCGTAATGAATATGATTGATCCAGTTCACGAGGCTCTTTCACAAGCCATCGTTCCTCTTGTTTTCACTGCAAGCAGGTGGACAGGTCTTAGTCTCCCCGTTAAGGACCTGAGGCTGGGTAACCTGCTCCAGGCCAGCCAGGACCAGGACCCAGGCCTCCTGATGCTCTCAGGCTCAGAGGCCTTCCCATCTCGGGCCTCGTGTCCAAAACGTGGGCTGCTTTCCTTGTTCCTCCTCTCCCCAGCCCCGCCTCCTTCCCCGCCACGGAAGCCGGGTGGTGAAGTACAGACCCCCAACAGCCTCTCCCCCGGGGACGCTCCCTCACTACTGCCTGAGGGCTCATCCAGAGGGTGGTGCAGAGGACCTTGTGGTCAGTCAGCCCCGGGCTTAAACCTCTGACTAGCCGCTTACTCTAGATGTGTAACTTCGGGCAGGTTCTTTAAGCTGAGTGTGGGAGCCCAGTGGGGAGGCAGAGGACTGGACAGGACGACCTCTTCCCGGCCCAGGGCTCTCTGGCAAGGTCACCTGACTTACCACGACGTCTCTGAGGAGGCCGTCAGAGCCAGGGCTGCTGCGAGGGCGTAGTCTGCCGCGCTGAACCGATACTCTTCCTCGCTGCCCCCGGGAAAAGAGAGGTCATGGCTCCTGCAGGTTTGGCTGGGGGTCTGGCTGGGGGATCCATCCTCCTACCTCGGGGTACTAGCAGGCACCCTCGTTCCTCACACCGGGCTCTCAGAAAGCAGGGCTGTGCCTGTCTCCTCAAACTCAAGTACACAGAGGTCAGGGCTACGCCTCCCCCCGCAGACCGGGGCCTCCAGAGAGCAGAGCTGCGCCTCCCCGGCGGGCCGAGGGCCCTGGGGGAAGCGCAGGGGCTGGGCTGGGTCCCCGAGGCTCCCACCTGCTGCGGAAGGTGCGCTTCCGCGTGGAGGAGCCCATCCGCAGGCTGTGCTGCTGCTCAGATTTCTGCTCTTCCTCGTGGCGGTGCTCCAGCCTGTGCATCGCCACGGCCTGGGGTGCCCGGGGCTCCCCCGTACCTCCCGGGCTCTGAGGCAGAGTCATGGCTGCAAGAGCGACGACCTGCCAAGTCAAGGTACACGGTCACTCCACCAGGCGGCCACCCGCCCCTTCCCCGTGGGGTCCGCCAGCATCTCTGGAGGTTTGCCGGTAGGGGTTCTCTCTCCCGTGGGCAGACAGGGGAGCTCAGGCCCGATGCGGGGGGACCCGCCCAGGTGACAGAGGCAGGCTTTGCGCTCTCAGCCTGGCTTGTCCACCACTCCACGTGCTGCCCCAGTGGCTCCCGGCTTCCAGCGGCACCTGCCCCCATCCCCCACCCCCCGCCGCATGACCTGGGCAAGGCCCTCCCTTCTCCAGGTCTCAGCTTCCCAGACGGTGAGGGATTGAGCACTCTGATGTCCAGGACGTGGAGAGGCAGGCGAGGAGAGTGGGGGACCCCAGCTAGCTAGCTCTGGGTTCTTTGCACTAAATTCCTTCCCAGATCGGGGGTGCGGTGTCACCAGCAGGCCTCTGAGGGCCCTCTGGCGCTGAAGCTCTAGGATGCCTGGTGGACGCCCTGGAGTGGCTTCCCATCCTTCTCCGGGTGGGAATTCGGGGCCAGGCCTCTGACCTGGGAGGCCCTGAGGTAGACCCTGGCCATGAAGGCGGAAGAAGAAGGGGGGCCCACCCCCTCAGCCCTCTCCTGTCTGCTTCCATGAGGTCCGGCTCTGCCCTGTCTGTGCCTCTCCCTCGGGGCCTGTTGGCTACGGTGGAGTGTGTGTGCGGGACTGTGTTCTGACCTGGGTGTGAACTTGCCCGTGGGGGACCATTTCTCTAAGTCCATGATGTGGTAGGTGGGCCCGCTGACCTCATCAGAGATCCTTGGCCTAAAAGGGCCTGTTCTGAGGTGTCAGGGGGCTCAGGCTGCCAAGGGTCAATTTTATTGGGATTTGATCCTTCCGGCTCCTAAAAGTTTGCTCACTTTGGGCATCCACAAAGGACACCCAAGGCAGACTGGGTTGCTGCGGAGTGTTCGCCGAGACCAAGGGCTGCCCGTGAGGCTTCTGGCCTCCTACAGTGACCTCAGCTGATCACAACGGCACAGTCACCCCTTGGGCTTCCCATGCGCTTCCTCCTGAGAAGGAGGGTCTGCCTGCACCCAGAGAATGACTGGCCTGCCCTTTCTGTCCCTTCCTCCTCACAGCCAAGGAGAGAGCCACTGGGTACCACCCTGCGGAGGGAGGCCCCCGGCTTTCCTGGGACACATGGCCCCGGCCCCAGCAGCTGAGGGTTAACGTTCCCTGGCATCGGCTGCTGGCTCCCTTCCTCAGATACTCTGTTCCTGATTGGCGCAGCAGGGCGGGCCTGGCGCTCATCCCTGACCTCCAGGGCCGCCTGCAACCAGACCCCTGGCTTTAGTGGATGAGCCATCGATTCTTTTTAAAGCGATGACTGAGGCTAAGGATTAGGCAGCAAGGAGGAGATCGCAGCTTCCCAGTCCTGTCCCCAGAGTGCCGTGCGCCTGCTGCGGAGGGGTCAGCAGGGTGTGGTCGGCCAGAAAGGGAAATCGTCCCCCGTGCCCGCCCCGGAGGGTGCAAAGCCGCGGGCCAGGGGTCCTGCTGTGTGACTTTCCCCACCCACTCCACTTTCCTCCCAAGCCTCGGTCTGTCTGCCGCCCACCCCCAGCCCTGCCCCGCCCGGTCCCCTGACAGCATCCCTCAGTGAGAAGGGGCAAGGAGGCCTCTCCTATTCCTCAGGAGTGGAAGAGACGCGCACCAAGCCACAGTGACTCAGAGCCCTGATGGCAGAAAGCTGGGTCCTGTGGGCGGGAGCGGAGACACAGCCTGCCCAGCCTGGGATGTGCTCTTAATGCTCCCACCAGCTTCCGAGGCTGGAGTGCTGGCCTCGGTTTCGTACCAGTGAGCCCAGCCTGGATGAACGTCCTCCCCGCCTTGCCGTGCGGGCCCTCCGGGCTTGCGCTCATCCCCTGCCTGCTGGGCCGGCCAAGCAGGGCTCCGCCAGGACTGTTCTAGGTTTGCTGGACCTGCCGGTCCACCCCGGTCCCTGCTGATGCCTGCTTCCTACAGGAAAGCCTCCACTTCTCAGGGCATCCCCAAGTGATGTGTATGCGCGTGTGTGTGTGTGTTTTGTAGCTTTCACATCACAGAAGGCTCAGCTCAGAAGACCCAGGGCCACACAGAACAGTGTGATGGGGCAGAGATTTTTTCTAGAATCCCCTCTCATTTCCCCTTGGGGTGATACCTAAGCACATGTATACTTTTGCTTTCCAAATCTCCCAGGATCCTTTCTCAACACACACACACACACACACACACACACACACACACACACACTCCACTTGCCAATGGAAAGCTGAGGGTCTCATTATCTGGAGGTCTCCCTCCCCACCCCTGATCCCTGGAGGTGACTCACAGAAGCAGCCGTGCCCGCTTAGTGTCTCTGGGGAGAAGATTCCAGAGGATGAGAGGGTCCTTGATTTCTTCTTGCCCTGGACTCAGCGGGGACCGGGAGAAGAATGTGATCTTGGAGCCTGCACGGGCCTTAAATATAGCAGCGCTGAAGCAGTGTGATGATAATGGATGAGAACTATGGGGGGGGGGGTGCCGACAGAGGGAGGGGCCGTTCCCTGGGTCCAGCATTGCCAAGACGGCAGCAACAGGTGGAGCTGTCCCTACCCCCACCCCCACCCAAAGACAGCTCCTCCCCTCGGCTCCATCCCCACTGCAGTGGAAAGGAGCTCATAGCTCAGGCCTGGTTGTATGGAAAACAGATCAGGGGAGGTTTTCTCAGCTGCTGGGAGCTCTGATCTGAATTCTACCTCCCCCCGCCCTGCCCACCACCGTGACAGGTGCTTTGGGGAAGACCCTCAGCTTCTCTCATCTGATTCCCCTTCTGAAAATGGAGATAGTGAGGCTGGGCCCCCAGACTTTGTGAAGACATGGAGGGGATGTGACCTAAAAATGAGTCTTCAGTGCTCATAAGTTATCACTGGCGAAAATGGAAGTGGGTTTCTTCTCATCTCTCTACACAGCCCCCTCCAGCAGCTGCTGACCAGCCCCGCCCGGCCACAGTGGGGTATGTGCGAGGCTGTGTGCAGGGGTGTTGCACAGGCAGGACAGGAGGGGAAGCCTTTTCCTCCTTCACTGTCCAAAGTTCTCAGGCGTCCCGAGTGGCCACTGTGGGAACTTTCTTCCCCACCTTTGCTCGCCCTGCTCCCATCTCAATTTTTTCCCCTCATGCTCATTCATACCTAGACCTGGTGGGCACTGAGGATGCAGAAGGGAGAAGATAAGATGCCTGACGTTAGGAAATAAGCCCTAATCTAGACGGGGACACAGGCAGTTACAACAGGACGTGATGAGGAAGATACACCTGAGCCAGGTCTCGGGGGATGAGCAGGTTTAGGGGAGGCTGTGCACCCCAGTGCAGAGACACAGCTTCCCTCCTGGCCTCCTCCTGGGACCTCGGGGGGGCCTAGCAGCACTGTGCCTGTCATTCTTCCTAGTGCCTTGGGGACCCCTCAGGAGAGGGTGTTGGGGAGAGAATACACAAGTGAGCTCTTCAGACAGAATCTCAGTCTCCTAAAATGGAACCCTCACGCACTACTGGTAAGAATGCAAATTGGTGCAGCCACTATGGAAAACTGTATGGAGGTTCCTTGAAAAATTCAATAGAACTACCATATGACCCAGCAATTCCACTCCTGGGAATATATTTTAAAAATGAAAACATTAATTCGAAAAGATACATGCACCCCAGTGTTCATGGCAGCATTATTTACAATTGCCAAGATATGGGAGCAACCTAAGTGTCCATCAACAGATGAATGGATAAAGAAGGTGTGGTGTATGTATACAATGGAATACTACTGAGCCGTAACAAAGAATGAAATTTTGCCATTTGCAGCAACCTGGATGGACTTGGAGGGCATTATGCTAAGTGAAATAAGTCAGACAGAGAAAGAAAAATGCTGAATGATATCACTTATATGTGGAATCTAAAAATTAAAACAAACTAGTGAATATAACAAAAAAGAAACAGACTCACACATATAGAGAACAAACTAGTGGTTACCAGTGGGGAGAGAGAAGGGGGGAGGGGGAAGATAAAGGTAGGGGATTAAGAGGTAAAAACTACTGTGTATAAAATAAATAAGCTACAAAGCTTATTTGTTATTGTATAACACAGGGAATATGCAATATTTTATAATAACTATAAATGGACTATAACCTCTAAAGTTGTGAATCACTATATTGTACACCTGAAACTTATGTAATATTGTACATCAAATATACTTCAATAAAAAATATTAAAATAGGGCCTCCCTGGTGGCGCAGTGGTTGAGAGTCCGCCTGCCGTTGCAGGGGACACGGGTTCGTGCCCCCGTCCGCGAAGATCCCACATGCCGCGGAGCGGCTAGGCCCGTGAGCCATGGCCGCTGAGCCTGCGCGTCCGGAGCCTGTGCTCCGCAACGGGAGAGGCCACAACAGTGAGAGGCCCGCGTACCGCAAAAAAAAAAAAATAATAATAATAATTAAAAAAAAATTCTCAGTCTCCTGCCCTATTTGAAACCCCCTTCTCAGTCTCCTGCCCTATTTGAAACCCCCTTCCTACGCATCTCCCTTCCTTCCTGGATGCAGCATTAAGAGCATCTTTGGGTGGAGACCATTTGATGGCTCTCTCCCATTTTTTTTTTTAATTTATAAATTTATTTATTTTTGGCTGCATTGGGTCTTTGTTGTTGCACGCGGGCTTTTCTCTAGTTGCGGTGAGCGGGGTGCTACTCTTTGTTGTGGTACGCAGGCTTCTCATTGCAGTCGTTTCTCTTGTTGCGGAGCACGGGCTCTAGGCACGCGGGCTGCAGTAGTTGTGGCACACGGGCTCAGTAGTTGTGGCTCACGGACTCAAGAGCGCAGGCTCAGTAGTTGTGGCGCACGGGCTTAGTTGTTGCGTGGCATGTGGGATCTTCCTGGACCAGGGCTTGAACCCGTGTCCCCTGCATTGGCAGGTGGATTCGTAACCACTGCGCCACCAGGGAAGCCCTCTCTCCCATTTTATACTGACCCAACATAGGAAGGGATTTCCAAGACCCACATTTATACATTCATTGTGAGGAGTGAGTGTGAATCTGTTTTACAGCCAAGAGGTGTGGGCTTCCAATCCAGCACGAGACAGACATTTAAACTGGTTCTATAACCCCTTCTCCCCAAAGCAGCCTGATGGAGGTGCCCCCGCCTACTAGCTCTATGACCTTGGGCAAGTCACTTAGCCATTTTGGTTTTATCACCTGTGCAGTGGGCTCAATGATGCCTGCTTTGCAGTCTGATTGCAAAGATTCAAATAGGGAATGTGGAGCCTGTGGTGCAATGTCTGGCACCCAGCAACATTTGCTAAGTGAGAGCTCCACCAATAACTGCACGACTCTAGGTGTGCTGAGAGCTTTCTCTGCCCCTCCTTCTGGGTGTGGGATTCCCATGTACTCCATGCACCCTAACCCAATGATGGCCTCCCTCCTCCTGATGTGCCTTAATGTGAGCACAGCTAGCCCTCAGGCCATGAGGCTGAGCAGAGGTCAGACTTGGAGGTATAGGAACCTTGGTTTAAATCCCAACCTCAGGACTTCCCTGGTGGTCCAGTGGTTAAGAATCTACGCACCCAATGCAGGGGGCCTGGGTTCGATCCCTGGTCAGAGAACTAGATCCCGCATGTCACAACCAAGAGCCTGAATGCTGCAACGAAGATCCCGCGTGCTGCAACTAAGACCTGGCGCAGCCAGGTAAATAAATATTAAAAAAAAAAAAAAATCCCCACCTCTGGCACCTGTACTAATGGGGGGGATCTTGGCCTCCTTTCTGGGCCGTTTCTTTATCTGCAAATTGTATGCAAGCTCTAAGACAACAGGGAACTTGCCTGCCTGTCTTGTTCACTGTATCCCTAGCCCCAGGAACAGTGCCTGGCATACAACTGGGTCCTTGATATATGCTTTTTTCCTTTCTTTCTTTCTTTCTTTCTTTCTTTTTTTTTGGTCACGCCATGTGGGATCTTAGTGCCCTGACCAGGGATGGAACCCATGTGTGCCCCCTGCAGTGGAAGTGCGGAGTCCTAACCACTGGGCCGCCAGGGAATTCCCCATGTATGCTTGTCAAAAATGAACGGATGAATACCTATCTTGCAGAATGTTTATGATATTCAAATGAGGTTAAAATGCCTGAAATGCCTGGTATAGTATTTAACTCATGGCTAGTACTTCTTAAATATTTCATTCTTTCTCCCCTCCTTTTCCCTTTCGTTGCCCTCCCTGGACTTATGAATATTACGGACAATCATTTGAACCCTATTCCACCTGCCAACCACCCTGAACCTCCACACCATTGTCTGACAGCAACCAAACTGTTTTTGGCTGATGGCCCCACCTGGTGGTCAAGTGGAGAACTGTCTGGTCCAATGCGTTCTCCCACTACCTCCTTTCTCCCTGCTTTAGTCTCCCTTCCCTCCCTCTGCTGTTCTCACACTTCAGTTAATTCCAGTTACTGTTCTTCTCATACTAGCAGGTCAAAACGCATTTTCCTTATGCCCCTTCCTCCTTAGAGTGGGAAGGGAAAATCAGCTGAGGGCCTGAGGGTGTGGGGATGGGGTCTCAGAGCTGTGTCCCTCTGTCCAGGCTGACACTCAGACTGCGGATGGGCACAGAGGGATCCAGCCTTGCCCTCCAGGACTCTGGAGGAGCCCTCGTCCCCGATAGCCCTATTCTCTGGGTGGAAATTCAGGCAACCCCTGTGTGTTCTTGGGGCTGGGGGTTTGGGAGGCCAGGGATCTGTAGGCATCCCAGGTTGAAATACCACCCCTTGTTGCAGCTCCCCAGCTCCCATACAGGGGAGGAGATGGGGGTGGCTCTAGGGGGATGATTTGAGGCCACAAGATAGGAAAACTATTGGTATAAGAGCATGGTTCCCTCCACTTGCTTAAGAGGAATCATCAATCAAAGGAGTTTACTGAGAATCCGGATTCCCCAGTCGCTATGGGTTCAGCAGGTCTGGGCTAGGGCTGAGGAAGCTGTATTTTTAGTAAGCTCCTCAGGGGATTCTCATGGTGAGGCAAGTTTAGGAAACCATCTTGGGCAAGAAACCCCTCTGAGCCACATTTTCCTCCTTTGTAAAATATCTGTAATTCGGCCTATTAGGGCAGGTGAATGGAAGAACGAGCCAGCGAGGACAGGAACTTCCCAGCAGCGGGGTCGAGTTCCTCCTCCTCTGACTTTCTCCTCGTGCAGCCACTGCTGGACTACTATTCGTTTGCTCCTGGGCTGGGTTCTGCCTGCCTTGGAGGCAGGTGATACCTCGCAGACTCACCTTTCTCTGGACTGCGTGGGGCAAGGCTGTGGAGAGTCCTGGTGGTGGAGTCAAAGCCTAGGACACTCAGGAATGCCAGCGTCCCAACCCAGCTCCGGGGCCTTGGACACTCTGTCCCCTAGCTGGTAGCCTGAGCTGCCTGCCTGGGAGGCCAGAGACCTGGGGGGGTATGCAGCCTGGTGGGGACAGGGCCAGCCTGAGGAGGGTCACAGGACCCAGAGAGTCATGGACTGTAGGAACGACTGTCGCCCCAAGGAGCTTAGAGAGCTTTGTGGCTTGTGAGTTGGAAGAGGTGTTTATGGCTTTTAGTAAAAAGTCCTCTGACACCCTGGCCCTCTCACCTGGTGAGAACAGTCGAACTGTTAAGCTGTTTTCCACGACTAAACAAGGTGAGACAGTCGACCTTTGGCCAAGTTCACCCTGAGTGACAGGAAGCCGGCTTGTTTGTAGTTTGGGGGAAGGGAGCAGTCATTAGGGCCAACGTAGAAGCTGCCGGGAGGAGAAAGGGTGGGGGTGTTGGAGAGGGCGGTCCCTCCCTCTGCTATGGAGATATTGGGTCTAAACCAGTGACCCTGAAGAGATGTTAAATATTAATTACAAACAGATAAGGACAGTGCTCCCGGGTGCTGTGTCGCAGGGAGGGGAGGGGTGAAGAGGAGGGGGCACGTACTGGGTACAGAGGAGGGAGGGCATTGCACGCTCCGGAAAGGGTCTCACCGGGGCAACTGGACTTTGATGCTGTTTCTCAGAAATGTTCAGACAGGGCTTTGGGACAGGATGGGGTTGGGGGCGCTTGCCCCTCGGGGACCCCATGGGGGGCCTCCCCTCCTGATGCCCCAGGAGTCTCATCCTACAAGAATCCAGACTGGTGTGGAAAGTTCCTTCTCTTGATGGAGACAAAAATCGCTAGGTTTGAGCTCCAGCTGTGTCACGGCCTCAGTGGGGGCCTGTGGGGGGGAGGCCCTTCTCCTCTCTGGGCCTCGGTTTCCTCATCCTAGGGGTCACGTGAGATGCAATGATACAAAGGATGTGACGGCGTGCTGAAAGCTCGGACAAGGACCCTGTGCCAGGGCAGGAGGACAGGGTAGCCCTGTGCTGCCTCTGGTGGGGTGTCGGGGAGGAAGGTCCTCTGAGAATGCTGCTGCCACGCCCAAAACGGCTTCCACCTATGAACTCAAGGACCCTGGACCCTGTTTCCTGCAATCCCTTCCCTCGCCCCCTCCTAGACAGTCCAGCTCCTTCAGCTTGGCCTGGAGCAATCCTGAGGAAATCAGGATAATTTAAGCCCATGAGAAAACGCCTGATTCAAAATCAAGCTGAATTGGGGGAGTGGGTCACTCCTGTACTGTCCTATTTTTTAAAAATCACAAGAAATACTACAGTGTATTGGGCACTGCCCATGAGCCAGGCGCTATGAAACACTTTGCCGGCATTATTTAATTTCATCCTCGCCACAACCCTGTGAGGTCAGTGTTATTATCCCCATGACACAGATGAGGAAACTGAGATTTTGAGTGATTCATTTGCTTGAAGTCACATGGCTTTTAAGTACTAAGTCCGGAATTTGAACCCAGGTGGGCTGAATCCAAGGCTGAGTTTCCAAAGTTGTGAAGTAGGTACAGTTTGTAGTTGTGTCTCCTTCAGTTGCCCCATGGCCCCATGTTCCTTTCAAACCCCGCTGCCAGGATAGGGTCTGAAACTCCTGCCGACAGAGGAGGCTTCTGTGTTCTCCCTCCCTGGTGCACCTGCATTTCACTTGGGATAAAGCCTCTAGCAGAGGAATGAAACGGAAATGGTGCAATTCCAGGCAGCAGCCCTGGTTGGGGATGAGCCGCAGGCCGCACCCCTCCCTGGAATCTTGCCATCAGGCTGCCTCTGGACTTGGCAGAAGTGCAGGTTGTTCTGGTTCTGCCCAGTCTGCTATGAGGTGTCCTTTTTCAGGCTCCTTTTCTCACCTTTGGGGAACCACAGAGGAGGCAGAGGCCTCACGCTGCTGAACTAGATTATGCAAGTGGCCGGGAATGAAGAGAGGTAGGCTCATGGAGAACTTTGCGGCCAGCGTATTAGGATCCTGGGCCCTGGATCTCCGGGAGGTTCCCCATGTTAACTCCTGCACTCTGACTGCCCGTCCTGCCCTGCAGAACTTGGCGTGCACGTGCTCATTTGCACTCGCTCGTTTGTATATGAGGCACTTCTGTAACTTCTCTGGCTGGAGCCCTTCTCATGCCTTTTTCTCCAAAGGGAGCTCAGCCACGGCAGGGGTCCGGCATCCTCCTTCTGCTGGTTCCTCAAGGGCATTCACCCGGGGCTGGGCTGCAGAGTGCGCAGCGCCGCTGGGTGCAGGAGTGACGCCCAAGGATGTGAGGTGAGGGTGGGGACAGGAAGAAGCCCCAGGCCCACCCTGTTCCCGCTCAGGTCTCCCACTGCACTGTCAGGGCCAGGCCTCTGAACAGAGAGTCCAGCTCCATGGGCGACTCCAGGTCTGGGGCCCGAGGGCCTGGGCTCTGGGCCTCAGTCTCGGTTGTTGGACCCTCATCACTGGGACACACGAGGGACTCCAGCAAGCCCCAGGGACTCGGACCCTTGTCTGTGGGGGAACATGGGCGGGAAGGAGTCTGCAAAGGGAGGGACACGGGGTGACCCTCGATCTGGACAGAGGAGAGGAGGGGCAGCTGGCCCTTTACATAGCTTCGTGTCCTTGGCTCTCCTCTGCGTACGACATCAGAGTCAGGTTCTCTGTCCGTGTGAACCCCCGGATGCTGGTGGAAGGATTTTACTTCTTGGGGGTCCTCCATAGTTAAGGAGGTCACCTGCTGCAGAGAAAGGCCACCTGGGCTGCAGCTTCCAGCTGGTGCCTCTTTCTGGAGCTGACCTTTGGTTCCGAGGTGTTTGGGACCAGAGAGTGTCATAGGTGGGGGGTCTCTGCCAGAGCCTTCCCCGCATATCCCATAGGAAGGAGGCCAGCTGTCCGGAGTGGCCTGAGGGGTGTAGGAAGGAGGCTGGGCCTCCGAGATGGCCTGGGGAGTGTAGGAGGGGGGTTTAGTTTGGGGGGTTACCTGAGGTGCATAGGACAGGGGCCCGCCCTCAGGGGCAGCCTGGGGGGCATAGGGCAGTGGGGGGAGTGTCTGGAGAGGTGGCCCGCCAGAGGGCCGGAGGATGGAGAGGTCCGGCTGCCCAAGGTAGGCGACCTCAGACAGGCTGTGTCGCGGTGGGGCTCCTGGAGGCTCGATGGGCCCGGAGACCTTGACTTGGGAATACTGGACAGGCTGCGCCAGGCCGCTCGGGCCACTGAGGTCAAAGACGGGGCTTAAGATGTGCTCCTGGATGAACTGCAGAGGCTGGAAGGTCAGTACGTGCTGGACATCCTGTGCAGGGAGAACAGTGTGCCCGTTAGGGTGTGTTCAAGCTCCCCGAGGGTGCCGTGCGTGCCGCGGTTCTCCGCAGGGCTGGGGGTGCAGGGGAAGGGGTAGAGCACCGGGGGGCTTTTCCACGATGTGTGAGCCCTGTATCCCTTCCCAGGGATTCCTCTAAGTGCTGGAGCCTCTGTGAAGGGACAGGGCTCCCGGCCTGTTAGCCGAGGGCCGCTTCCAGAGGCTGGTTGTCTAGGGAGAGCGGGTAGGCTGTGGTTTCTCTAGGAGGCGGGCACTCTGGAAGCAACTGGCTCGGGTTTGGGGTGCCCTTGGGGAATGCTCTCCAGGTGCTGGCTCAGCTGCTCCTGAGCTCTGGGTCCCTAAGGGCCTCACGCGGGGAGAAAGGTGGGGAAGAATGGGGGACAGGGGAGGCCCGGAGAACCGTACAGGAAATGGCTCATCTGGTCTTTGACTTGGAGGGGCGGATGGGCGTGAGCCGTCTCTGCGAGCCCCAGACTGTGCAGGCTCTGCAGCGGGCACGGCTGCTTTAACGAAGATGCAGCTCTGGTGGCCAGACTTGGGCTGCCGATGTGACGTGTATGGTTTGCAGGGGTTTAGTTTAAAAAAATTAGTTGCCAAGATTTGAAACATGGGAGATTTCACATTACAATCTGAAATTCTGACTTCGCTGGAGAAAATGTGAAGATGTGGCAACAGTGGGCCTGCGATCCAGGTGGCAGTACCTGGGCTGCCGGTTCAGACGGGGCGTGCGCCCCCTTGAAGCCACGTGGGTTTTCTATTCCATGCCTTGTCTTCCTTCTCCCTAGCTCTCTTCCGCACACCGGGGGAGTTGCCAGCCACATCTTTAGGTTGGAGGGAGAAATGAGGGAGAGCCGGGGTCCCGGGGCCCGTGCCCTCCCCTCGGTCTCTCCATCCTCCCCGGGGCCCCTGCTCACCAGGGAGCTGGGAGGCGGAGGCGGCTTGGTGATGTATCTGTAGCTCAGGTAGCAGAGCCCTGCGACCAGGAAGCCCATGGAGAACAGGAAGGCGCCGGAAAAGGAGTAGGTCCACGTCTGATCTAGGTGAGTAAGAGGTCAGAACAGGAAGGGTGAGGCTACCATTGTGGGTACTGCCACAGGCTTGGGCCAGGCTTGGGAAGGCCTCTCCTACCCCCAGTACTTACAGGGCCCAGGGCGAGGGCACAAATGGAGGGCCACACACCATACGTCTAAATATTCGGAATTTCATCATGTTTTTACATTGTTAAATAAAATACGTTCTGTGCTCCCACCCTGACAGATATACTTTTCATAACAACCCGGAAGGCTTGACTTTTGATTCTTGGACGCCTCAGGGTGCTGTGCGGAAAGGTGGAGGTGCAGGGGGAAGCTCCCGCAGGCCCAGCCTGGCTCCCGCCCACAACGCCAGGGGCCTCACGCCCAAGGATATGGGCTCATGGCCAAGCTCATCCACGCCGCCTACAAATACCCACCCGCTGGCCACCCTTTGGGACGAGGGCCTAAACATCAACAGAGTGTCTGCCCTCTGGAAAAAAGACCCAAGGAGGAGATCTGCCGAGACTGGACACAGGCTCTGGCCATCTGTATAGGGAATTTCGGAGCTCACAGGTTCCATGGGGATATGCCCATGTGGACCTAAGGACTCTTCATCTTGCGGGGAGGGCCACGGCCAGAGGGGGGCTGGAGCGGGGCCCTGTAAAGTGCGGGGCTCAGAAAAGGGTCCCTCTTGCCTGGGTCTAAGGACAGTGCTGCCTTCCTGGTGGGGGCAGGGGAAAGAGGCAAAGGGAGGGGAGATGTGACAATGGGAGGGGTCTGTCCTCCCCACCTGTCTACCAAGATCTGAGCTGGGAAGACCTCACTCAGGAGGGAGCCTGGGGAGGCACCACCTTTTTGAAAACGGAAGGAGAGGATGGCTAAGGGCTCTATGCTGAGCCTCTTCCCTATGGCCCTGCATCTTTGGGATGGGTGTGTGCAGCCAGGTCTTGGCATGACACACTTCCTGTCACCAATTCAGGTGGGACTGGTGAGTGGCTTGGTAAGGAAGAGGTAGCTGGAGTTTTTGTTAAAACTGGAGATTTGTATTACCTGGGGGTCTTGACTCTCCAAGTCACCCTCCTTCTGTTCCTGGCCCCTGTGTGGCTTCAGCATGGGGAGTTGATCGTCAGTTGCCAGTGACCTTGGCAATGACTGTGAACCCTGGGAATTGCTGGAGCCTTTACTTCTAGCCCACTCCTCGCTCCTCCCCCAGCCCCTGTGGCTTGGGCCTCTCTCGTCAGCTTCCCACTTCAGCTTCCCACTTCCCCTGTCACATGTACTTCCACCAGGGAGAAGACAGGACCCAAATGTCTCTACATGACATGTCTAATGTAACTGGAAAACTGTTGCTCCCTGTACCAGGACAGGACAGGGACTTGGAACATTTCTGCCATTTCACTCACAGGGAAGTAGGAAGAAATAATGGAAGCAACACTGGAATGTGGGGCGTTAGAGGTCTGGCTCAGCCACTGATGAGACCCTCATCTTCTGCACGACCCTCTCTGGCCTCCATTTATTAATAACAGTAGCCAGAGATGATTGAACTCTTTCTACATGCCATGCACTGTGTGGGGTGCTCTACCAATGTTATCCCACCAAACAGATGGCCGTGGATGCTCGCTCCTTACAGATAATGAAGCTGAGTCTCAGAGAGGTTAAATGACTTGAACAAGGTCACACAGCTACTCAGTGGAGAAGCCAGGATTGACACGTATAATTCCAAAGCTCATGCTCACAGCCACTACACAATGATGACTCCGTTTCCTCTCTGTAAAATTAAGATATGGGGTGGGCCAACCCATAGAGCCCTTTCCAGCATCAAGATGCTGGGATGGGGCTTCCCTGGTGGTGCAGTGGTTGGGAGTCCGCCTGCCGATGCAGGGGACATGGGTTCGTGCTCCAGTCCGGGAAGATCCCACATGCCATGGAGCGGCTGGGTCCGTGAGCCATGGCCACTGAGCCTGCACGTCCGGAGCCTGTGCTCCACGACGGGAGAGGCCGCAGCAGTGAGAGGCCCGCGTACCGCAGAAAAAAAAAAAAAAAAAAAAAAAAGATGCTGGGATGATGGTTCAACACATTCTGAGAGGTAGATAAAGGAGGGATTCTGGGCTCTGGGGATAAGACAGACCCCTGGATACACGGTCAAGGGCAGGACGTTTCATTATGATACGGAAGTAAGAGGAATAAATGTGCAGTAGAGGGGATAGGCTCTAAACAAAATTGCAAAGTGGTGATTAGAGCCCAGGCTTCAGGATCAGATGAACTTAACTAGGTTCACTGACCAGCTGTGTGGTCACCGGCAAGTTGCTTAACCTGTCTGAGCCAGAGCTCCTCCTCTGTAAAAGGGGGATAATGCTATACAACTTGCAGGATTGTTATAAGGGTTCAATGGGATAATATATGGAAAGAATTTAACACAGTGTTTGGCAATAGAGTAGGTACTTAATAAATGGTAGGAATTGTTATTAATATACTTGATTATAAAGGATAAGGTGCTTTCTATATGTCACCAAGAAATAGCCACCATGAAGTATGATTCATTTAAAAGCAGCTACAGTCTTAGAAAAAAATGATATATCATGAGCTAGATCACGTAAGGACAAACCAACAGAAGGATATGGGTGGAGTGGCCCACATGTTGTCAATAAGCAGGAGGGCAGGGGCGGGTCAGGAATGAATGACAGTTATCTAGAAGGTCCAGGGGAGAGTCACAAATCATATACACGCTCCCAACTCAGTGACTGTGAAGTTGGTTTCCTTTTTCTAGTTCTCTTATTGCCAAGTTCTATTCTGGTCTTCATGTGGCCCTTTCCCTGGGAAGGGCATGCCCCGTGCAAGAGGTCAGTGCTGGCTGTTCTTCCGCCAGGCATATCTTCCCATGAAAACAAATGCACTGGGACTCAGGTGGAGAACTCAGTCTCTTGTGGGCTTTTGGGGAAACCGATGAGCTGAGTTTCTGATCAAAGCTGAGAACCAGAACCTACCCTATGATGTTTCTACCAAGCTGCAGTTATACCCTCGGGCCCAGCCTCTAGCAGCTGCCTCGCTTCTATTCATCAGAACAGAAATCACCTACTGACATCATTAATCTAAACAAGATGACTAAGGTGGAGACTGTTTTCCAAATCCATCCAGTCCAATGCGATCGCTTTTTTCATCCTCTAAACTTGGAGCATTACATTTCTATCTCTATGAAAATAAGCACTAATGAAAACATCATGATGCTTACGACAAGAGTCGAGTTTCAATGTGCTAGGGTCGAGTGGGATGGGACACCATCCCGCTGAGTCAATGACTCAAAACTCTCTCTATGGTAGTGCAGTGGTGAGAACATGTTCTCTGGAATTAGGCCTAGTTCCATTCCTCACCACCTGTGCAATCTTGGGCAAGTTACTTAACCACTCTGAACCTCAGTTTCCTCAATGGAACAAAGATGCTTCACAGAAGCACGAGAACTGTGTTTCGTAGTGTCTGGTCCCTGGTTGGCACTGCAGAAATGCTATTATAATCATTGTTATTTTTATTTGACTTTAGAAGGTACTGAGAGATCTTTGTTATCTTCTCTGCTCTCCCATCTGCAGATTATTTCCTGGGATCTCTCACTTGAGTTAACATCAAGGTGAATTTGCTTTGCCAGGATACACACGCAGCTTGCCAGAGAGAGGAAATTCAGACATAGGCTGGAGGGTGTAGATTAAACATTTGCTACGACAACCCAACAGCTAACTCGTTTACGAATAAACAAAGATTGACTTTAATAATACACTAGTAATCCTTCTGCGGTTTTCTAGAGCACTGTCAAGCCTCACCTTGGTTACAGGGGGGAAAGCACAGAGTCAAGGTTTGAATTCAGGAGTCCCAGTTCCCTCTGGCTTCAGCTGAACTTACCTGGCAGCGTCTTCGCTCGGTACATGTAGGGGATGCTCTTCTTGGACCAGGTTGGAACTAAACTCACGATGGTCCCAAGGAACTCCGTGTCAGGGGTCAGGCCAAAGAACTCAAATTCTCTCTGCTTGCCTCCAAGGTGCTGAATTTGACAGAGAACACAGAACAACATCTCTTACACACCAACCTCTGTGTGGAGCCTGCCTACGCCTCTGCCTGGGTTACTGCACTTAGTAAAATGGCACCACCAGCTGCCCAAACCATAATCGGGTAGGTCAGCCTGCAGTGCTCCGTTTCCATTCCCCTACCTTCCGCTTCCTCCCTAAATCCAATCAGATGCGAGCTTCGCGCACTTTCCCTTGAACGGTGTCTGGTACACAGCATGCGCTCTCTAAATACTAGCTGCTGTTATCATCACCACCATCATCAACGCCCCACCATTCTTCCTTCTTCCAGTTCTCCTCTTCCCCCCTTTTTAAAAATAAAATATCAAAAACGCTTTGAATATCCATCCCTCTCTTGTCTCCTCATTGCTTCTGCCTTAACCGGGCCTCAATATCTTTGGCCTGGACTCTTGCAGTGGCCTCCTTACTGGTCACCAGTCTCTGGTTTTGTCCCTGTCTACTTCCAAATTTGTCCTGGCGCCACAGTGATCTTTCTAAACAATTAACATAATTACAAAGCTCCTCTGTTGAAAATCCTTTGATGGCCCGGGTCATATTACAGGTCCTTGCTCCCTTTGTACACTCTTCCCTCCCTAGAGCCCGCTTGGTCCTTTAGGTTCTGGTGATGTTGAATGCCCGTCGCTCCTGCAAACACTCTGCTTCTGAAGTAAGCCCTTGCTCCTTTGCATCTGCCCATCCTTCCGCTAGAGCTTCTTCTCAGTTCTTGCCCTCTTGTATGTCTCGAACCTCTCTGACCTTGAACTCTTCCTTCGGCTGCCTCATTCCATCATTCTGGTTCTCCTCCTACCTCTCCGGTTGTTCTTTTACTGGTTTCAGCCCCTCGGTGTTGTTCTGCAAGTTTCACTCTTCACCCGTTCTTTCTTCTCTTTCCACATATTTTCTCACTTAGTGATCTTTTCTGGACCCGTGGCTCTGGTGATCACCAATGTGCGGATAACCCCCAAACTGACCTCAGTAAGAGCTATGGAGTTCCTGGCACACACCGCCAGCGTCCTGCTGGACAGCAGTCCGTGGGCACCTCTAACTTGACATGTCCAAACATCCTGATCTCCTCTCTCTGGGTCCTGCCCCATCTCCAACCCCAAACCCGCACCTGTGTTTGATTCCCTAATTCTGTTCATAATGTCTCTCTTGTTCTAATGTCCAAGGCTCAAACCTTAAAACCATTCTTGACAAATCCCCGTCAAATCCTTTGTATCTGATTACCCTGAAATAATCCATAAACTTTTCTTTAAAGGGCCAGGAGCTATGTTCTTGGGAGCTTAAAAGCTAAGAATTTTCTTTTTGGTCCTTTGCGTTTCAGCTATGCCTCCTCTTTTCCGGGCACGTGGCGGCCAAGGTTTAGGGTTATTTGTTGTTTTTTCTTTTGAAGGGGGTGAAAGTGGGTGAAGAAGTGCATGAATGGATTTAACAGCTTATTGTTTTGTGGAACTCATATGGTTGAAATTAACCCCAGTAGAGTTGTCAAGGCCCCAAGAGTCCTCCTTCCCCGGGTGTTCACTGCCGCCCCCCTGGTTCAGGCCCTTCTCGTTTCCAGCCTAGTACCATTGCAATAGCCCCCCTGACTTCCCACCCTGATCACTCTTTCATTTTTACATTTGATCTCTCCTCTTCCTGCTCCCAGTAATTTATCGCTTCTATTGGACCAACCTTCCATAAAATAACAGCTATAAACTCTGGCCAAAATAAAAACTACCTACAGGCATCGGAAAGTAAGTAAAAGCAGGCAGATACCAGAGAAAGGAGGAAGGGAATGGCACTGAATGAGTTTCTCTCTCTTTTTTAATGTCCTGTAGCCTGGAGGCAGGCCCCCATTTATACCATGTGGAGTGGGTGAAACCTAGATTAAAAACCCTGTAATCTTACTGGTTTGAGTAACCAGAAGACAGAGTTCAGGGCAATCACAAAAGTTGGAAAGTGAGGGAGAAATCACAGGTAGGAGAGGTTCATAGAGAGAGAGCCTGAATTCTGTGTATAAACGTTGCCCAAATCCCTGGCTGGTGCCTGAAGTATGCATGAGCAGGGTAGACTCCAAGCAGCCCAGCTAAAGTTTCAACTGGACTTTACTGAACTGAGATTTTGGAGTTTGAAGTTCAGCCAAATTCACTGCCTACTAAGACAAAGAAACAAACAAAAATCAATACTCTTTGGAGGAATATGACAGAATCCAGAGTCCTTTCAACATATCATTCACAATGTCCAGGATGCGTTCCAAAATTTTTAGACATGTAGAGAAAGAGAAAATGTAATCCATATTCAGGAGAAAAGACAGTTAATGGTGACCTATCCCAAGATGACCAAAATGTTTGAATTATCAGACAGTGTTAAAGTGGCTAGTATAACTATGCTCAGGAAGTGAAGGAAAACGTGCTCATAATGACAGAATGACTAGGAATTTTCAGTAGCATAAACTATAAATACTAGAGACTATAAAAACTAGAAACTATAAAAATTAGAGAATTTAGAACTGAAAAATACAATATCTAAAGTAAAAATTCCCACTGAATGGTTTTAACAACAGATTGGAGATGACAGAAGAGTCAGAGAACCTGAAAATAGAATAGAGAGAATTAAATAGTGGTGACGGTTGGACAACTTCTTCAATATACTAAAAGCCACTGAATCCTACACTTTACAGGGGTGAAGTTTGTGGTATGTGAATTACATCTCAAATTTGAAAAAAGGAAAGACTGTCAGAATGCTGTCTACAAGAGATACACTTTAAATATAAAGGCACAGGTAGGTTGAAAATAGATGGATGTAAAAATATATACAATGAAAATGATAAATATGAGAAGGCTAGAGTAACTATATTAACAGCAGATAAGGTAGAGTTCAATAGAAAAAAGTATTAGTAGTGATAAAAAGGGACATTTCCTAATGATAAAAGGGTCGATTCACCAGGAGGCGATAACAATCATAAATGTGTATGTGTCTGATAATAAACCTTCAGAAATGCGCAGAATTAAAAGGGAAAACAGACAAATCCACAATCAGAGCTGGAGATTGTAATACTCTCGGCAATTAAGAGAATAACAGACCTCCCCCAAATCAGGAAAGACATAGAAGCTATGAATACTACTATTAGCCGCCTTTATCTCATTGATATTTATAGAGCACTCCACCAAACACCCGCAAAATACATATTCTTTTCAAGTGCACGTGGAACATTCACCAAGATAGCCCATATGCTGGGCCATAAAACAAGTCTCCATAAAGGACTGAAATCATACGGAATATGTTCTCTGATCACAGACTGAATTAAGTGATAAATCAATAACAATAAAATATTCAAATATTCAAATAATTCAAATATTTGCCAAAAATTAGTTGTGATAAAGACTCTCCCTGCTCTGTAATCTCTCATCGCTCCCCGACTACTGAAATAAATACAGATTCCCCCATCCGCCCTCCCGACCTCTATGGCATGGTCCCAGCCTGTCTTCTTAGGGTTAGCATTGTTCCTCTCCATCAGTGTTTCTCAAACTTCAGAGTGAGTAAGAAGCACTGGGTTGCTCACTAAAATTCAGATCCCAGGGGTGCAACGCTAGAATTTGATGAAGCGGATTATAAGGGGGCCCAAGAACCTGCATTTTATGGGTTTTTTGTTTGTTTGTTTTTTGGCCGTGAGGCATGTGGGATCTTAGCTCCCCAACCAGGAATCGAACTCGCACCCCCTGCATTGGAAGGCGAAGTCTTAACCACTGGACCGCCAGGGAAGTCCCCAAGAACCTGCATTTTAAACAAAGGCTGCAGGAGATTCTGATGCCATTGGTTTGGGACCATGTTTTGAGAAACTATTCTACATGTCCCTACGCTTCAGCCCAAATGGGCAGTTTTGTGCTTTCCAACAATATCCTAAGTGTTCCTGCTTCTCTCTCTGATCACTGTGGGACAGTGTAGGCCAGTGGAGCAGGGAGGGGAGGAATGTGGGCTTGGAACAAAGCTGGATTTGAATCTTGACTGTGCTATTATTTGCTGAACAATCTTGAGGAAGTGACTTAACCTCTCTGAACCTCTGTTTTCTCATTCAGAAAATGGAGATAAGAGCAACTACCTCATAGGTTTTGTGATGAAGATTAAATGATACAATAAGCATATATTACCTGGTACACCTCAGAAATTGATATCAGCACCAGAAAGTTTTCTGTTCTAGAGGTCTTTCCAGATCTCTCTGAGCTGACATCTCCTCTCTCCCCTCCCAGCCTCCATTCTGTCCCACACAACACTCTTATTTCCCTCTACCTATAGCTGTATGAATTTGAATTCTTGTTTTAACTCTCTCCCCACCCATTAGATTATAAGCTCCTTGAGTGCAGGAATAGTCATTCAATGTAATTATGAATTAGTGGCACACACTGCCGGGGAAACACTACATATTTTATTTTTTGAATACAAAAAGAAATGTATAACATTTGACAATTTATGCCTTTGCCTTCCACCTTTCAGTATTACTGATCTTAGGACACTGTCTGTATCCAGTTCCCACGGAAAGTGGAGAACCAGCAGAAAGAACTGCAGCAGTAGAAATTGATTCCAGCATTTTCCAAAGTGGACACCTGAGGATGTTAATAGAAGTTGTTCCCCTCGATGTTAGAAGGCATTAGGCAAGAAAAAAATACATGTAATGCAAAATAAAAGGAGTTTCTCTGATCAAAAACATGCGAGAGAAGTTGTATTAAGCGAATTGAAACTGGAGTCTTGACTTTGCAGTACTTGTCAGAGGCTTTAGCATGCTATTGTGTGTGTGCATCTACAAGAGGTAGGCTGTAGACATGTTTTGGGAAACGCTGATTTATAGAACACATCTCCTTTCTACTTGAAGCAATACAGAGAGGGAAATGGGTTTCTGAGGCAGGGAAGGACCAAGGTGGCACATATATTTACCCTTCATTTACCATTTGGTAGGTGTGGTTGATGTGCAGATCTAAGTGATAGAACAGGTCCTGGAAGATCTCCTCCAGGGTTAACCGGTGGCCATTCCCCGTGTGGATGGGCGTGTAGGTGGGATGGACAATCAACTGGATGGATCTCACCTTGGGGATACAAGTCACATCAGGTGGTTTGATGATAGCTGGAAAAAGGGAGAGAGAAAAAAGAAATGAAAAGTTAGAATCAGCCAGGAGTGTCTGAGAGGCTGCCTTGGACCTTGGGAAATGACTGCTTTCCACCCCCTCCCACCCCAACCCCAGCCATGCTTCTGAAAGCATCAGCTAAATGAACAGGTGAGAAGAGAAGCAACTGGTGTTTGGGTGTAAGCCTGGCAAAGGGGTGACCAAGGGTGAGTGGGAAGAGCCCAGGGAGAGGGGCCCTGGACCCCTAGGCTGATCATACCCTTGTCCCAGCCTCCACACATCCCTACCTGAGTCTTCCAGGAGCACCTGCCCCCTAGTCTACTGGCAATGACAGCTTTGGGGACTGATGGTTCAACTACATATCCAAACAATGTTTGCAGTGCCCAATATTACTGATTCAGCCTCAAAGGCCAGGCCTAAACTTCAACCTCTCTCAAGATGGAATTTCCAAATAACCAAACGACCTTGACTGGTTTATAGACCCCTTTGGGAATTTGAATGCTATGGTTTGAATGCTATGGTTCTTTTCCCCCCAAAGTGTACATATACAAAAATCTTGCACTCAGTTTCAGGGTTTCATGAACCTCACTCCCCCGAAGCTAATTTATAGAAAGTCCCCAAGGGTCCATTGACCTCCAGGATTAAAAAGATCTGAGCTAGAAGAATGTTCGTTTCAGTGTTGTTTATAAAACTGAGTTAAGGGTCCTCCAAAAAGGAATTAGGGAAGTCAATTAGAGTACCTCCATAGAATGGATCATGTTTGCAGCCGTGAAATATCGTGTTGTGGAGAAATATTTAATGACACGGGCAAATGTTCACGATACCATCATATAAAAAACAACTAACCAACCAACCAGATCACAAAAGAGTAGATACAGTTGCTAGTAGCTGCGGTTATGTTTAAGTGTTCAGATTAGTTGGGCCTACTTTTATTTTTCTTTGTGTATTTCTATATTTTCCAAATTTTCTACAATAAGTATGCATTAACTGAACAAGCCAAGAAACAATATAAAATAACTTGTTTAACTTTATTTTTTATTTTCTTAAGAAACCCTGTGGCTTTTAAATCAGTTAGTGAACATCACCTACTTAACGTGTGAGGAGTTTGGCAACTCATCCATCCATCCACTCAATCCTCCATCAACTACGTACTGAGCGTCTCCTACGTGCCAGGTGCTATGCTAAGGGCTGGGAACACAGGGGGTTCCGTTGCCACACACGCCCTCATGGAGCTCCCTTTCAGTAAGGCAGGCAGATGATGTAAATGCCAGCAAACCAGTAACTGCAGACTGTGATCTGAGCTCTGAAGCCAGCGAACAGTTCATGGTGACGGAGAATAGCAGACGATGACCTAGTGAAACGGGGTTGTTGAGGCTGGCGGTGGGGATGCTCACGTAGGAGATGATGTTGAAGCCGAGACCAAGACCAAGGATCGGAAAAGAGTCAAGGCAGGAGTAGGAGGACCGAGTTAGGGGGGCCTTGGTTGCACTCAAGTGGCAAGATTAAGGTGGTCTGAACTAGGGAGGTGGGGATGGAGATGGAACAAGATGAAAGACCACACTGGGGGTGCTGTCCAGTTGAGGGCGCCTTCCCTAAAAAGCCACATCCCTAACTGGCCCTGGGAGGCAGAGCCCTTCTGGGCCCTAAGAGGCCATCCTTTTCCCGTCCCGCACCCGTTGCAATGAGGGGCTGGCACTCACTGTGCTGCAGTGAGCTGAACCGGTCGGTCATCTTAGTGGCGGACTGGCCTCCCGCGTCGATGGCGGTGACCCGGGCGTAGTAGAAATCCGTAAGGTTGCCTGTCTCCATGGTAAGGTTGCAGGATTTCCGGGTGATCCGCTGGCAGCCCTCCTTTGCCTGCCACTCTGTCTCTCCATAACTGTGGGCAAGGGAAGGGCCAGAGCACACCTTTCGTGAACAGGCTTGGAACCAAGCCTGTCGTTTATTAATAATGATAACGATATTGAATATTTACTTAGCACGTGTACCCAGGCCCTTTACGCGGGTGATCCTCACTACGGTGCTGTGAGGTTCATGCATTATTCTCCCTCCTTTTCAAGTAGGGGAGCTGGGGGTTAAGGAAGTAAAATTTGCCCAGGTGTTTGAGGCATGCATGCAGGGAACCAGGATGTGAACCCAGCCAGCCTGAGTTCACCTTCTGCGCACTGTTAGCCCCATCGACAGATGAGGGACCTGGGCCTCGGAGGGGGCAAGTGCCTTGCCACAGGATGAAGTGGCAGGACCAGGAATGGAACCCAGGTTTGCAGACTCCTGAGCCCATGTACCCTCCTCTCCTGCCTGGGAGAGGAGACGAGCGGGAACGGGGCGGGGTGGGGGCCCGGGAGGGGGTGGGCACGACTTTTCGTTGACCCAGTCTAACCCAGTGTAAAGCAATGATTGGGAGCATGTTGTTTGCCAGGCACACGTGCTGATGAATGTCTCATGGAACCCACCTAACAACCCTATGAGGAAGGTACTATTGCTAACTTTACTTCATGGATGAGGAAATGGAGGCTTGGTGAGGTTACCCAACCGCCCGGAGTTATAGGGAGAGAGCTGGCGTCTGTCCTCAGAGCCCGTACTTGTAACCATTATCCTAACCTCCCCCTGCAGAAGAAACATAAAGGAGCAAAGCTATGTCTGGGGGAGGGTCGCCGTGTGACACCAGTCCGGGCGGGGGGCGTGGGGACATAGGAAGAAGGAAGGGTTTTCTTGGAGGGGTTGGTTCCAGAGCAGAGTCAAAAGGGCTTGTGTTGGAGGGACGCCTACGTCTTATACTGCACACTGTAGACGGTGTCTGGGGCACTCTCCGGCCTGCTGTCCCACGTCAGGATGTTTTCGAAGTTGCTGGACTGGAATTTCACGTGCTGAAGAAGATCTGAGGTGTCCTCAGCGAAGTGAGCTGCAGGAAGTGAGAGAAGGGTGAGCAGAGGGGCACAAAGATTCTGCCCCAGCCCTGTAGTAAGCTGCCCCCTGAGGGGCGAGCCAGCACTCACGCAGCGGAGAATGTGCTAACTGACCAGCCCCGCTCCCCTTCACTTCTTTTTTCCTTGGTACTGAGCTATGATTCTCATTCCATGAAATGCACCACTTTAGAGCATACAATTCTGTGGTTTCCTAATATATTCACAAAATTGTGCAACTGTTGCGGCTAATCTAGTCCCAGGATGTGTTCATCGCCCACAAAGAAACCTTGTATCCGTGAGCAGTACTCCCACCCCTCCCCTCCTCCCAGCCTCAGCAGTCAATAATCTGCTTCCTCGGTGGATTTGCCTGTGTGGACATTTCCTGTAAAGAGGCCTCCAGTATGTGGCCTTTTGTGTCTGGCTTCTTTCACTGAACATCGTGTTTTCAAGGCTCATGCATATTACAGCATGAATTGGGTACTTATTTCCTTCTATGGCTGAATCATGTTCCACTGCGTGGATAGACCACATTCTGTTTATCTTCTCATCAGTTGATGGACATTTGGGTTGTTTCCACTTTTTGGCTATTTTGAATAATGCTGCTGTGAACATTTGTGCACAAGTTTTTAAGTGGACACATGTTTTCAGTCCTCTTGGGTATACAGCTAGGAGTGGGATTTCTGGGTCGTACGGTGATCCTATGCTGAACTTTTTTTTTTTTTTTTTTTTTTATTTATTTTATTTTTGCTGTGTTGGGTCTTCGTTTCTGCGCGAGGGCTCCCCCTAGCCGTGGCAAGCGGGGGCCACTCTTCATCGCAGTGCGCGGGCCTCTCACCATCGCGGGCTCCCTTGTTGCGGAGCACAGGCTCCAGACGCGCAGGCTCAGTAGTCGTGGCTCACGGGCCCAGCCGCTCCGCGGCATGTGGGATCCTCCCGGACCGGGGCTCGAACCCGCCTCCCCTGCATCGGCAGGCGGACTCTCAACCACTGCGCCACCAGGGAAGCCCATCCAATGGAATATTTTAGAGGTATTCAACTAAATGTTGACTGTCGAAGAAGTAACTTGCCTAGAGTCAGTAATTTCAGACAACGGTGGAGAAGATGTCTGTGAATTCCTGCCTCTCTGCTGCTTGAACCAATCCCTGCCCACCCTCCACATTCCTTCTGAGGAGGGCAAAGGCACCTTCCCCTGCCACACGGATTTCGTAGGAGGTGGATTCTGACTGAGGCTACATATGGGCAGCATGACCTTGGGGAAGCTGTTTAAGCAGCTAGAACTTCAATTTCTTCAGCTCTAAAATGGGAATAATTGGACTTACCTAAAGATAAACAATAATGACCACAGCAGCAGCTGACATGTCTGAAATGCACGTAAAGTGCCGGGCACTGGGCTAAGTCTCCTTATCAAATCTTCCTGACAACCTGATGAGGCAGGTACTATCATTATGCCCATTTAATGGATGAGAAAAACTGAGGCTCAGAGATGCAGCCTGCAATGCCCATCACAGTGTTAGGCTGCTTGTGGGGTGGATACAGTGGGGCAAGGAAGGGGCAGCAAAGGCCAGAGCCCCAAGAAGAGGAGCCGGGAGGGGGCATTGCCCCCAAAGCAATCTTCACTGTAAATGAGAGCCCTTGATTTACAAATCTCTTCTCTCAGCCCTCCTAGCTCGGTCTGTGGAAAGGAAGAGAGCGCACGAAAATGGCGGCCAGAGTCGGCAGCTGGCTCTGCGCGTGCTCAGAGGTTGACTGGGGTGGGAAATAAACAGGTGCAGATCCGGTTGAGTCAAGGCCTTGAGGTCTGAGGGTACACGTGTCTTTGGTATGATGTGTGTGTACCTCCCTTCCTCCACTCCCCCGTGACCGTGTGCAGCAGCAGGTCCAGAGTGTGAGGGAGTGGAGGGTTATTCACCCCTCCACCCCAAGTCTACATACAGTATTTCTGTAAGGGAGGCATTTGTGGGGAAGGGGAAGTATATTAGGACAGTCCAACCCTGCTGTGCATCCACATGTTAAACCTAGGGCCACATTCCTCTTTCACTCTGGGTTGACCAGGCCCAGCAGCTGCAGAACTCTTTGTGTTCCAGGCTTCCTGGAGCCCCCAGAACGGGGCCTAGGGCACCAGGGGGTTCCTTCTGCCTCCAGCCAATGTGATGGATGTGTGCCGAGACTCAAGTTGTGGCTGGTACCTTGTTTGGACCCGAGTCCGGGCAGAATTGGGGTCTGTTCTGGAGGGAGGGGCGTGGGTTCAGGGCTGGGTCTTAAGTTGAGGGAGGGAGTGCACTTGAAGTCCGAGCTCAATGGCGGCTTTGGGCGAGGTGGTGAGGTCAAGGGCAGGCAAGAGAGAGGGTGGGATTTGAGAGAAGGCCAGGGTGTGTCTGGGGGTGGGCTTGGCTAGGGTCTGCAGTGGGAGGATTGCTGGTTAGGGTCAGTGTCCTGGGGGCGCATGTGGGTTTGCAGGAGGTGAGTGGCTGAGGTTGGGACATGCTCGGGTGGTGAAGGGCCCAGGTTGGGTGGAAGTGGGCGCCACGTTTCAGGAGGGAACTCAAGTTGGCTTCCTGAAGTCGTGTGGGTGGACCTTGGCTGGCCCCTCTCTTTGAGGAGGCGTTGAGGGCTAACAAGATCTTCTGTCTCCTCTCGCCCACTCATTCCTTTTCCTCCTCAAATCCGTCACCGGTTCCTCAGCCCACGTCGGTTCTGCACTTCCTGGGTGAAAGTCTACATTGTGAAATCGTGGGGAGATATGTATTGTCTAGAAACTGACAGCCTGGGAGATGTGATCAAAGGAAGTTTTCTCATTTGCTTGAAAAAAACAAGTCTATGTCAACTAGGTGGGAAGCTAAGGACAAACAAACAAACAAAATCAGTTCAAACATGTTCTGGAATCAGCCTAAGAATGCCGGGGGTGAAGGCACCTGGGGCTCTAGAGTGACCTTACTGACTCCTAACAACCTCCTAAGGGCTGCTTCCCCTGTGTCCCCCATCGTAAAGGGCCAAGAGCCTCTAAGTCTTCCAACCGGAATGGGTGAGGGTCTGGAAGGACATGTCTGAGGTCTCTTGGGAGATGTATCAAGTCTCCCTAGGTCACAATGAGTCCAGTGTGCTGTGAATGTTCCGTTTGATGCCAGGGGGAGGACGGACTGGAGAGCCCGGGTGGCAGCTGGAAGTGCTGTGGACCTGGTCAGCACCTGCAGGGCACAGCTGTGGCCCTTTATGGCCTCCATCCTGCACTTAAGGTAGAAGGGGCCTTGCAGAGGCCAGCCCTCTCCGTTCTTCAGTCAGGACTATGCGTTCACTTCCTCAGAAATTTCCCTGAATTTTTTAAACATCTCAGGGAGCAGAGAGACAACTAGGATCTCATGCATTGGTCTGGAAGTTCTCCATAATGATACATCAAAACAATCCACTTTATTGGATTTGAAAACTGTGCCCTTTCGTCCTGTTTTCATAAGAGCTCTGGTCTTTTAAGACCTATTAACGCAGCAGACCTGGGCCCTCTGGGAGAAAATGCTCTTTCAGGTCTGGCACGAGGGGCTGGAAGAGGCCCCCTCAGGGGCGTGGAAGGAGGCAATGGCTGGACTCAAGCTTTGTCCTTCCTGACGCCCCCTCACCTCCCCATGTGAGGCCAGTGCCAGCCAGAAGCAGAGGAACAGAGGTACAGTTTCTACCAGAAAGATCTGAGGGATCCAGGGATGTCTAACTCCCTTAAGCTAATTCTCCATCCACTGGAGTGGGGGGGGGGTGATCCACACCCCCAGTTCAGACACGTGTCTGTATCCCCAGAGTCTTGAGGGTCAGCTGAGTCTCTGAAGAACTCAGGGTCTGAGGGACCCTCTCACCCTTCCCAGTAACCTGAGCTGGCATCTACTTCTCCAGGGAAACTCGGCACCCAGGTCAGCCCAGCAGAGAAGAAATTGAAACTGGTCGTTCTGGGGCTGGATGCAGTCCTGGGGGAGACGACTCTGATCATTGGCTCCTGGATGGGGGTCAGGTCTGACCACAGGGTGACTGGCACTCACCGACTAGGGATCCCGCCGCCAGGATGACCAGCAGCATCCTCATCGGACCCGGCACACAGCCCTCTTTTGGTCTCCACTCTGGACTGAGCACAGAGGGAGGGCTGGGAAGCTTTGGCGCCCTGGCAGCTGGCTCCACCCAGGCATGAGTGTGGGGAAAGGAGGGGGAGGTGGGACCTGAGCCAAGCAGAGCTGGGTACAAAGGTACCTGGCCCATTGCTTCGGAATTCCAGGTTCTGGGCGGGATCCAAGGGAGTTGCCTTCTTAGTTGCAGAAAACAGCAACAGTGACAGGCTGGCTTGTTTATCTGGTCTGGTGGCTGATTCATCCCAAGATTCTTCAGTCCTTATTAGAGAACTGAGAGGCAGAAAACGTAAAAATAATCCACGACATACAGCCTTATCAGAGAGCAGCTTGGCACTGGGTATCAGAAGCCTGCAACTTACAAATACCTTTTGCCTCACTGATTCCATCCTCAGGAATTCACCCTGAGGAAAACAACTGGAGCAGATGAAGGAGCAGAAAATATGTTCCGGAATGTTCCTGGTGGCAGAGGAAGAGCTAGACTCCTTGGCTTCGTTCTGGCAGGAGGAGATATAGGGTGTCTGCTGCCCCTGCTTATGCCACGTATTAAAGCAGGTCCGCCATGCTGGATGCTTGAGGGTCAAGGGGGATGGCACTCCTCCTAGAGAGGCTGCTGGGGGTGAGAAGTCCAGGCACTCCTACACTGAACCTTTGGGGTCTGGGAACTGCAAAACGTTAGGAAAAAATGGAACAGAGATTTCAGTGACTCTTACTGCTGTGCTAGAGATGGGGGCAACATTCAGGAATGGGCCTTCAGTTTGTGACAATGAAGGCTCAAACTGCTCGCCCAAGCTGTTCTACCATGTGGAGGTGTATCTACAGGGATAACGTGAGATCCACTGGGATGGGTGTTTAGGAAATGATTTTCCTCTTCTTGCTGGGCCTCAAGAGAAGACTGAAGGGGCCTGGACTCTGGTTAGGGTAGACATGATCAGAGATCTCGGCCTCTGGGGAGAGTCTGGCCGGCCCCAGCCACACAACAGCAGGCTGAGTCCTATAGCAGGACAGCCAGACCCTCAGGGAGGCTCTAGAGGACTTGGCTTTAGGATGTAGTAGGCCGTGATATCCAGGGATCTGTATTTAAGTTTTTCTTTTCCGTGTTGTAATTGTTTTCTGTCATCTCTGAGTCTTTGGCAAAGTTAGACAGCACGGCCACATTTGAGCTGTGCTTTGGGGGGATTAAGGTACGATATTGTGCCAGTCCTTTCCTATTAATTGCAGGAAACTACATTTCCCAGGCTCCTTTGTCAATGGTTTCCTGTTAGGTCCAGCCAATGGGAGGCACTGGAGGACTGCCGGGGAGCTGGAGGAGGGAAGTCAGGGTATTTCTCCCCTTCTTCCTCAGCTCTGACTGGCATCCCTGCAATGGCTGTGTCTCCTCGGGAGCTGCAGCTGCCACCACTTCTCCGTCAGGTGGCCTGGGCTCTGATAACAACATCTCCTCCTATTTTCCCCTTTAGCTCAAAGGACAGAGCAGCTTCCTGCTGTGGTGACTTTCTGGGCTGCTTCCCATCCAGGATTGGATTCTCAGCTCTTCCGTCACCTGGGTAACCAGTTCCCCTTTGTGAAAGTCTCTTGGTTTGAAAGACTCAGTGGGTTTCTGTGTTCCTGAATGGACTATGATGGATGGGGGGCCTTTGATGACTTTTGGGACAAAGGGGTGTGGGGAGATCATGGCCAGAGAAAGAGGTTACAAAATGCCAAGAAGGGCCCGTCGGGAGAGGTGCAGTCGCTGGAGCAAGCTGGGCTGGCTGGCCGAGAGGACAAGCTGCAAGCCAGCTTGTCTGGGTCTGTGGAACATGAGGTCTTCCTTGGGGACTCTCAGAAGCACCTGGAGGAAGGAACCTATGAAAGAATTAGGCCCCCCATAGTCATGAGGAACTATGATTGTGGGACTATTAATGACAAGGAAGACACCTGGATTATTTTTATTTATTTATTTATTTAGGCTGCATTCGGTCTTCGTTGCTGCGTGTGGGGTTTCTCTAGTTGTGGCGAGTGGGGGTTACTCTTTGTTGCAGTGAGCGGGCTTCTCATTGTGGTGGCTTCTCTTGTTTTGGAGCACGGGCTCTAGGCGCGCGGGCTTCAGTAGTTGTGGCACGCAGGCTCGGTAGTTGTAGCACACGGGCTTAGTTGCTCCGCAGCATGTGAGATCTTCCTGGACCAGGGCTTGAACCTGTGTCCCCTGCATTGGCAGACGGATTCTTAACCACTGCGCCACCAGGGAAGCCCCTGACACCTGGATTATTAAAGAACTTGGGAACATCCAGACATCATTTTTAATAGTAAAAAGAATAAAAGTAGAAGAGAACAGCATCTGTGTCTGACAGTAGGGGTTTGGCTAAACGCATAATGGTAAGTCCATCCAATGCAAGGCGAACACAGCCTTCAAAATAACCCTGGAGAAAACTGTTTCGTGGCCTGGTAAAGAGTCACCATAGTTTGTTAAATGAAAAGAAGCATGGGGAATTCCCTGGCGGTCCAGCAGTGGTTAGGACCCCGCGCTTTCACCGCTAAGGGAACTGGTCGGGGAACTAAGAAGCATGGAACAAACTACGTACAGTACAGGCTCGTTAAAACACATACACACGTAGAGAAAAAAGTCTGAAGGATATATGTGAAAATATTCATGGAATTATCTCTGGGTGGTAGTAGAATTAAAGGTATTTTTATTTTCCTTCCTTTGCTCATCTGCATTTTCTAAAGTTCTTACAGGAAATGTATTATTTTATACTAAGGAATAGTAAGGTGACTACACAAGACAAGTAGACTGAAGGAGTGCCTTTATCTGGGCTGGACCCGTCTCTGGGGACGCCATTTCTTCTCCCTCAGCCAGAGTCCCTCTTCTTCAAAGCCAGCTGGGATGATTTCTCCTCCTGCAAGATGCTCGTGACAACTCCAGCCCACCACAGATTCACTCAAAAAAATCCTTCTAGAAGATGTGGTATATATATACAATGGAATATTACTCAGCTATAAAAATGAATGAAATAATGCCATTTGCAGCAACCTGGATGGATCTAGACATCATCATACTAAGTGAAGTAAGTCAGACAGACAAAGACAAATATATGCTATCACTTATATGTGGAATCTAAAAAAATAATGTTATTTACAAAACAGACTCACAGACTTAGAAAACAAACTTATGGTTACAAAAGGGGAAAGGTTGGGGTAGGGATAAATTAGGAGGTTGGGACTGGCATATACACCCTACTATATATAAAATAGATGATCAACAGGGACCTACTGTATAGCACAGGGAATGCTATTCAATACTCCGTAGTGACCTGTATGGGAGGGGAATCTGAAAAAGAATAGATATATGTGTGTGTATAGCTAAATCACTTTGCTGTACACCTGAAAATAACACAGCATTGTAAATTAACTATATCCCGATATAAAAGAAATATTTAAAAAATCCTTCTAGAGCTCTGGTCTGCTGTGCACTTGGCATCGTCCAATATTTTTCTTCAGTTATGCTCACATTTATGACTGGAAAGAAGAGACTTGGGTGGGGGCGACGTGAGGCGCCAGCACCATCTGCAAGTATCGGAGGGGCTGCTGCATGGAGAAGGGTCGAGCCCATTTTTGTGTAGCTACCCCTAAACAGGAAAACCAGGGTGGGTAGTAAGAGGACATATTAAGGAGGCAAATTTCTTTTCTTTTTTTCAAAGATTTTTTGACGTGGACCATTTTTAAAGTCTTTATTGAATTTGTTACAATACTGGTTCTGTTTTATGATTTGGTTTTTTGGCTGCGAGGCATGTGGGAACCTAACTCCCCGACCAAGGATCAGACCTGCACCCCCTCATTGGAAGGTGAAGTCTTAACCACTTGACCGCCAGGGAAGTCCCGCAAATTTCTTTTGATTTAAGGAAATAGCTCTCCCTACGAAGGTGTGGCTGCCTTTAGGATGGGCTGCTCTTGGTTGTGGGGGGTATTCAGTGAGAAACTCTGACCAGTGGTAGATGTTCCCTAGATAACCTCACTTATGGTCATAAATGTCTCCTTAGAAGTTTGAGTTGGTGGTAGTTTCTGAGGCCAAATTCCAAGGATGGGGGGGAAGTAAGGGCATTGCATCCTGCAGTTTAGGCTTTGAGGCTGGATTAGAGCTATTTAGAGGAGGCATATCCCATGAAAGGGCCTGGAACTCAAAGATGGGATTTGGAGTGGGGGATTCTGAGCCCCTGTTGGAATCTGGCTTCCACGACATCCATTTAGTGTCCAGAGAAGCCAAGGCTTGGAGTGGGGTGGGATGTGTCTAGCAGCACCCAAGAATGGATGGGACTCACCCTGGAGGGATCGGCTCCTGGAGAGGGGCCTCCCACCCCTTGCTGATGGTTTTTCCCACCAGGAGAGTGTACTCTGAGGCATTCTTGCCTTGGGATCCCCACCTTTTTCTCCTAACCCACTTAAAGAGGCAGTAAGGGGAAAGACAGACTGTTGATAATTTATAAATTGCAGTCACACGCCTGCATCCTATATCATCGTAAGCCAAGGGGTGGGGTACCCTGGGCTGGAATAGGTCCTGGCGCCAACCAGTATCTCTTGAGTAATTGATTCATGGAACTGACTCACTCATTTAGATAAAGTATAACTTCTGGTGTTTTTTTTAACCCCCTCAAACTCCCATCGCTTTAGCCTAATTTTGTGCACACAGGAATGAGTCTCCCACTTCTGCCCCCTCCCTCACCATTTCACTCACTGAACAGCACTGATACCCCCTTGGAGCAGACGCTGGGTTGAGGGAGGACAGTCATCCACATGTGACAGGATCTGGGATCTGGGATAGAATCTAATGCAAGATCTCTGGCTGCTTTATATGTAAGTCAGCCACAGCCAGCCCCTTACTGACTCCAATTCATATGCCAGTTCACTCATTCATTCCTTCGTTCACTTATTTAATATCAAGTTTCCACCCTGTGCCAGATGCTGGTACCGGGAAGAAAACAGTCTCTTCCCTAAAGGAGTTCTCAGGATGTAGCATCCATTACCCCAACGCTGCCCATTCTCAGCGGCCCTGAGCACCGCGCTCGTAAGAACCTGTGCAATTGGCAGCCCTGCCATCCCACCACTGTCCAGAAGGTGGCAGCAAACAGGCAAAGAGGAGCTCAAAAGGTGAGGCGGGCAGGATGGAGGCCCTTGGGGATCACCTGGAGAGGAAGTTCTGCCCTGGTTTCTGGAAAGGACCTACTGCACACCCATTCAAGGGGGCAGATGCCCCAACCTGACTACAAGCCGCAATATGCATGAAATGTGAATTGGCAAGGATATTTGGTTATGAGTAATAGAAGGCTCTGAAAGTTGGCTTAAAACTAGGATGCAGGGGGCTTCCCTGCTGGCGCAGTGGTTGAGAGTCCGCCTACCGATGCAGGGGACAGGGGTTAGTGTCCCGGTCTGGGAAGATCCCACATGCCGCGGAGCGGCTGGGCCCGTGAGCCATGGCCACTGAGCCTGCGCGTCCGGAGCCTGTGGTCCGCAACGGGAGAGGCCACAACAGTGAGAGGCCCGCGTACCGCCAAAACAAACAAACAAACAAAAAAACCAAAATACAAAAAACTAGGATGCAGGGAAGCCGAGGACAGGGCTGCAGCTGGGCCTCAGGAATGGACTGGATCCAGTCCATTTCTCATCCTGGAGGCTCATGTGGAGGTCCCATTGTCGTCTTTGTACCCTGAGCTTTCCTGTTCTTTGGAGTGGGAAATAGTGTCAGAGCCGGTTGGAACTTAATTGTTCCAGGCCAAGCCAGCCAAGAAAACATCTGAATGCCAGGGAAAGGGACTTGTTGGATTAGCTCATCTTGGGTCTAGAGCCTGCCCTGGCATTCGTAAATGATGACAGTCCGCAAGCACAGTTCTGGGCAGTGTGAAAATGAACGGAAACCTCATTTCAGATGGAGTTGGGAGGACTGAAGGGAGAACTCTCAAGCTCTCGCTGTCAATTGCAGACTCAACAGAAAGAGACATACCTTTGCATCTCCAGCAGGAGGAGGGTTACTGTTTTACTACCCATCAGGAGGAGGAATTTCTCTTTGCCTGGCAACAGCCTAGCCAATAAGAGACTGTAGTAACTCAGCCAATGAAAAGCAGTACACTTCAAACTCCCAGTTTCCTCCAATAGACTCTGTGTTTATAATGGCCCCTCCCAACTAACCTCTTTTCTCCTATAAAGGAACATTCCTCTCCTTGTTCTCTGGACTTGCCTGTGGTTCACCATAGATTGCGTGTCCCAAATTGCAATTCTTTGCTGTTCCTGAATAAACCCGTTTTGCTGGTAAAATAACAGGCTGTTTTATTTTTTTTACGTCTTCAGCTGTTACCTTGTGGGAGAATTGGTGGGACCTGGGAGACCCTCCCCAGTAGAGATCTACTGGAATGAGTTTGGGTTGCAAGGCTGCCACATAGGATTTTCTGTATCCTTCCATGGACCATTGTTGCAATAGGGTGAGCTGCCAGGTGGTAGGTACACCTCTGGCTTCGTTGTAGCACCCTTCTCATGTACTCAGCTTGATGGATTCCAACTGCAAGTACCTGCAGCTCCCTGGGAGGGAGTGGCTCTCTACACAGGACTGATGGGAGTTGGATAAGCCTCCCAGCTCCTGTCCCTGGCAGGGGAACAAATCTGGAGGGTCCAACACTGAACTCCCAAAGCTCCCTAGGAGGACTGAACCCTAGTTGCCCAGAGCCATGACCTGTTTGATTATGCATCTGGACTGGCTGCCTCCCCTCCCTCTCTTCCCACTCCCCTATTGATGCTTTCTGGAATCGCCGCACTGCTTTATACCCCCCAATCCTCGCCTCTGGGTCTGCTGCTGGGCACCCAACCCAAGACCCTGTAGTCTTAACGGCGAGAAGAGTGGTGAGGAAACTTTGAGAAATGAGAGCACACGCTTTTCCATTCAATTTTGCCCTTTTCTCTAAAAATAGAGCTCTTTATTTAAAACAGTTTAGGGTAGGCCCCAACAAACATTAGGAAATTATCTAAATATGACATAAACATAAAATAAAATTAGAAATAACTACAAATATCTTAGAAAAATATATAATCTCCTCACTACCCTAAAGAACGGGAATGTTGCTTTCACCCAGGCATCACACCGCTCTGCCCCTGACATCTTTCATGCGTGGCCCTGGAGTTCCCACTATGCAGTTCCTGCCTGCTGGGAACAGGAAAGGGCTTTGTAAACAGTTCAGTGCTGAGCACACCTGACAAATGATAATATTGAATAGCATGCTCTTTCCTAAAGCTGCCCAGTTTTTTGTTTATGACTTAATGACCATAAAGGAGCTGGAGTTTAGAATTAATAGAAAGCTCAGCGTCTGTCAGAAATTAAACTTTAAAAAAATGCTTAAAAAACACACAAGGTTTCAGAACAGAGAGAAAGTGGTTCCTTCACACAAGCCTAAGACAATAGTGAGGATAGCTTTTAGTTATTTGGAATTTACTTCCACGAAGCAGCTCGGCTGGTTCCAGAAAGGACACTGGGCTTGGTCTGGGTATTCTCCTAGGAACGGGCCGTGAGCCACAGCCCTCCCCAGCTCCATGGTTCCAGTTTGTTCTTCCTCTTCTGTGCTCAATCATGGATGTAGACAAGCCTCATTGCAGGGAAACCCCTGCAGAAATGCATGTACGTGTGTGAGTCCCAGCAGTGGTGAAGGCCTCCTGCCAGCCTCGTGCCCCTTGGAAACCCTTGCCGAGACCTCAGTACTGTTTACATGGCCAAGGGGATGGGGGTTGGCCCAGCTGGCCAGAGACCGACATTCTCACCCTCAGAGACGTACACAGTAAGTCAACATTTTAGCTTCCTCGTTTGAAACGAAAGACAGGTGTTCAATTTAAAAAGGGGTTTGCTGACGTTTTCTTTAGCAGTTGAAACTCCTAAGCGCAATCTTACGTAGAGGGCCACCGGCGAAAATCAGGGCCCAGGGAGGCTGCTCTGGTTGCGCTGCGGGGATCCTACAGCCCACGGCTCCCCCCGAGATTGAGACGCCTCCTGTGAAGCCCAAGGCCTTTTGGGAACACAGTTTGAGAACCCCTGGACCAGATGCCTTCGAGAAGCTTTTCCAGATCTTCCATTAATGTTCTACCCTTGCGTTGGCTTCAAAACAACACAGCCCCGTGGATAAAATGCTTATGAAGATGCTTTTTACACAAATGGAGGAACTTAAGTCCTGGCAGGTGAAACGGCAGAGCCAAGGATTGTTCTGATTCCTGTGGTCCCTGCAGGGCCACAAAACTGACAAAACCTTGGTCTAACGGGTGAAGACTCAGCTCTGCTCGTCCATACGCTGGTGGGTGTAGGTTAATAAAGCGGTCGTTTGAGAACATCCATCACTACCCTCAGGTAAGGACAGTCACCTGTTTCCAGAAGACAGTGGTTTCTCAAAACTGGAAGAGGAAATGGGATGTCTTTACAACCACAATGGTCACCTAAAGGGTCTGAAGTGCTAAGTTGGGGATCACGGGCCCAGGGGTCCGACTCCCTGCTGGGTTGCTACCCCACCACCAATTAATCAGACCCCCTAGAAGGTGGGCCATTTGGTATTTTCTTTGCTGGGAAAAGGGAGAGGGACCCTTGGCTGGGCTCCAGCTTCTGAGAACTGTTTCCTGACCAGGAGGCAGGGGTCAGCGAGGGCAGGAGGCAGGAGAAGACCAAAGGTGGGAACTCCAGTCACTCTGAGTTTGGGGTCACAGGTGGGAGATGCCCAGCGGTCCCCTCAGAGCCTGGGTGGATGGAGAATCCTACCAGCCACCACGTGGTGAGTGCCAGTGGTGTGGCAGGCATCACACGTGTCTGTCGGAACCCTCACCGTGCCCCAGGTGGTAGCTGTGGAAAGGAGACTCGGGTACAGAGAAGGAAGGCACCTCCCCTAAGGCCACACAACTGGGGAATGGCAGAGCTGGGATTTGGACCCAGCCCTCTTTGATAATGGAAACAGTGCAATGCCTGACTCAGAGACTGGGATTTGAAGGACCAAGCCTTTCCTCTTCCTCTCCAACACCCTCAGCCAACTGGATTTTTCTTCACAGGGGCCCACCCTAGGGGACCCATAAATCAGGATGTCGAGCCTCGGGGAGGAGGGAGCCCAGCGGGTGCTGGAGAGAGGCGTTGAGTCCTGCTACACTTGGTCTGCCTCCGGATTTCTTCCCTCCCCAAATCCAGATGGGCCCTTGTGCTGTCAGCCTTCAACGTCCCCTGTGACCTGACCTCGCCTGTTTCACGTTGTGCAGGGATGACTTTTCCAACTGGCCTGTCACCCCAGGGACAGTGGTGTGGTCTGACACCCAACCAACCTCTAACCTCCGCCCATCCCTGTCTCCACCCCTCTTGGCTCTCGGCCCAAAGCTCGCAGGTCATAGGACAGGGTGGCTTCTGACTGCTCAACCTGGCGGACACCTCTAGCCGGGTTCCCCGAGGTGCCGTAAGAACCCGCTGCTGCCCCAGCGATGATGCTCTCAGGATTTCAAGTCTTGGTGGCATGCTGGGTCCTCAGAAAGCTCAGGAGCACCAGACTGGGAGGGACGGCTCACCTGGCCAAGTAGTGCCCCAGTGTCCTACCTCTGACCTCAGCTCACCTGGCCAAGTAGTGCCCCAGTGTCCTACCTCTGGCCTCGATCCTCTGGAGGCTCTTAGCCCCGCAGCTGCCGTCACTGCTGTCCTCACTTTCTGATTCCCCCCCACCCTCTTCTTCTTCCTCGGGGCTGCTGTCCCAGCAGAAGGTCAGTGTCTGAAGAGAAACTGGGGGCTCCCTGGGAACCAGAATCAGCCCTGGGGACGGTAAGCCCCAGCTGACCCAGGAGGACGGGCTGTCTTCTGGGGGCTCTTCCAGGGAACTCGAGTCCTCGGAGAATTCGGGTGGCGGGAGAGGCTTCTGGAACTCCTTCCCACCCGGTCCTCGGCCTGGCCTCTTCTTGGCCAAGTAACCAGATGATCCAGCCTCGTCCCAGGTGGAGGAGCCCGCAGTGCTGGCCCAGCTTCTGTCTGAAGAATCGCAAGCAGAGGAGCCTTCGACCTGGACCAGAGGAGTCCAAGGCCCTCCTGCCTCCGCCTGCCCCGGGCTCTGGTGTTCCTGCCCCAGGAAGGGGGGTGGTTCAGTGTAGGGCTGGAAGCTGACACCATCGTCCGAGCTCTCCTCGTCGGCCTCCTCCTCCTCAGCACTGTCCTCTGATCCTGCCTGGACGGTGGCTGGGGCCCTGACTCTAGGGGTCAGCCTGACCCTTCTGGTCTGTTCCTTTTGGGGACAGAGGATCAAGACATGCAGGCACTCTGGGCCACTGGGTTGAAAGGTTGCCCCGGGGTGTCTGTGTCCAGAGAGGTCCTGATCGGGGGAAGGGGGAGAAGAACAGAAGATTCAGCCTTTCTGGAAGAGTGACCGTTCTAATTTGGGTTCCCCTGGAAATAGACTCTGAGACAAGGATTCAAATGTAAGTAGCTTCTTTGGGAAGTGATCCCAGGAAGCGTCAGCAAGGCCTAGCAGCCGATAGCGGGGTGTTATCAGGCAAGTTACCCCGAGGGCAGCTGGAACTCAGCCCTGCCGGGGACACGGGCCTCAGAGCACCATTGCGTGAGGCATGGAGGGTGGTGGCGGTGTGAATTCTCTGCCACATGCAGCTGGTGATGTGCACGGGCAGAGCGGACACCAGAGGCCAGAGAAGGCCTCCAGGTTTCAGGTGCCAGCTACAGGAGGTAGCGCTGTAACTTACCACATAATGGGAGGGCAGAGGGATAGGGCAAGGTGCAGAGCCATCTAACACAGAGGTTGTCCTTCAGTTAGTGGGAATTCCCTGCAGGCCCCATATCTAGGAACGTTGAAACACTCCCGTGTGGCAGGGACTCTCAGAATCCCCCCTCAAAGCCCCCACCGGACCCGAGTGCCCACTGAGCCTCATCTACCACAGCCTCACTTTCCAGGCCTTCATCTGAACAAGTCTGACCTCTCCAGGCTTCCCCTGTCCCAGCTGGCCCCAGGTTCTAAGCAAGCGAGCTGGCAGACCGGTGGGGAAATTCCAGCGTCTGCCTGGGCAAGACTGACCCTCGGTTAGATTGTGAATGAAGTGCTGGGACCCTTTTAAGATGTCCCCTTTAGGTGCCACCCTCCCGCCTCCCCTCTGGGCATCTCTCCTGAAGCATATTTGCTATTTTAATTTGGTGCCAAAGGAATGAATTACTAATGGTGAAAATTTAGACAGGAAGATAGATGTTTCACAGTCTGGGCCATCTTGATATTCTAGCTGAACTATCTCTAAGTCTAGCTCCACTTCCCTGCTCTTCGACAACCCTCCCTCTCTGTCGCACACCCCCAGATTTGCCATACCAGGGCCTGTGGCATCTTTGCCTGATGAAACCAGGGGTTCCCCCTGAAGCTATTCCAGATCACAGGCCCCGTGGCAACGACCAACAGCAGTGGCAGCAGAAGGGGTAGCAGTACCAGGAGTGCCCAGTTGGATCCTAGGAAGAAAAACATAATAACAACTAGAGAAGCAGGGGCTCCAGTCTATCAACGGCATCTGTGCTGTGGGCTTCACGTACATTATCCTATTTAATCCTCATCAGAGTAAACCCGTCCTACAGGGTGTGGAAAGCAAGGTTCAGAGAGGTTATGTAAGCTGCCCAAAGATACAGTGAGTGGGGTGGAGCTGGGATTTTAATCGAGGTGAGTCTGTCTCTAGACTTGTGCTCTTAACCACCATATTATGAAGATCCTAACGCCCAGGGGAGAAGTCCCCACTTCTGTACCACTTTGCACACACCTGGGGCCTCCAGGAAGAAGCAGGTGGGCTCAGAGAACTTGCTGTATTTAGGGGAGCCAAAGGTGTATATAGTTCTGGCGCTGAGGCAGTGGTGTCCGCTGGTGTCTGGTTGGAGAGAAATCTGGACTGGCTGGCCATGGGGAGTGGCTGGAAAACTGGCCTGTTTGGAGAGAGAAGCAGAGGTGGGTGGACCTGCTGGGGGGCACTGGCTCCATGCAGCCAGGACAGGGTGGGGTTGGCAGGACACAGCGGTGACTCCTACACCTTTTCTTGCATTAAGGCTTAAGCATTCAGGGAGCACGTCCCCACACTCTCTGGTTTCTCTTCCATGGAGTTTCGAGGTAGAGATGGTCTGGGTTCAAAAGCAGCCCTGCCACTCAGGGTCACTCCCATGCACACCCCACCAGGGCCCACAGACCCTCACTTTCAGGGACAGAGGCCTCAGGCTTCCTGCCCTCAGGGCGTGTCAATCAATTAGGGCGGGGGCGGTGGTCACTCAGCCATTACAGACACAGAAAACTCTAGGGCTGCCTGTCTAATACAGTAGCCACTGGCCACATGCGCTTGAGCCCTTGAAGTGTGGCTGGTACCAACCGAGATGTGCTCTAAGTGTAAAACACACACTGGCTTTCACGAAGAAAGAACATAAAGCTTCTCAGTAATTTTTATATTAACTACATGTTGAGAAGATAACATTCTATTGGATGAAATAAAACCTACTATGAAAATAAATTCACATGTTTCTTTTTACTTAATTTAATGTGGAACGCTTAAATGACACGATGTGGCTTGCATTATGTTTCTACTGGACAGTGCTGGTTGAGAATATCTGTGAGGTTCTTGAAGGTGAGGACCACATCGGATGAAGATCTATCAACGTGTCTCTGGGATCCAGAGTGTGCAGGAGGTTAGGAGTGGGAGCATTGGTTCGGTAAAAGACAGAATGGACAAGAACGGGGGTCCGTAGACTACAGCCCCATCTTTTTTTTTTTTTTTGTGGTACGCGGGCGTCTCACCGCCGCGGCCTCTCCCGTCGCGGAGCACAGGCTCCGGACGCGCAGGCTCAGCGGCCACGGCTCACGGGCTCAGCCGCTCCGCGGCATGTGGGATCTTCCCGGACTGGGGCACGAACCGGTGTCCCCTGCATCGGCAGGCGGACTCCCAACCACTGCACCACCAGGGAAGCCCCCATCTTTTGTTTTAAATAGAGTTTTCCTGGAACACAGCTATGCCTGTTCATGTACCTATTTACTTATGGCTCCTTTTGTGTTACAGATGGAGTTGAATAGAGGTGACAGACGATAAGGCCTGCAAAGCCAAAAGTATTTACTATCTGGCCAATTACAGAAAAAGTTTGCCAACCCCTGCCATAAATAAATATATACAGACATATGCACACGCATACACAGAAACAAGTCTGAAATTGGATATACACCATATAGTTATTTGCGATCATCTCTGTGTACTTTTGGTTTTCTTCCTAGAATTTATCTGTATTTTCTAGGTTTTTTTTCTAATGAATCTGGTGGCTTAACAAGTAGGCTAAGTAGGTTCTTGGAGCCTGTCATACTTCAGTCAGATTTAAAAAAAAAAAAAGGTTTCATAATTTAAAAAAAAATTAGGTAGAAAACTGCTGTTTATTACCTGTAATGTGCAGGGGAAGGATGTCCTGAACTTGGCCTCTTAGGGGGAGGGGGGCAGAGGTGGGCCACAGCCACTCACACTGTGCAGAGTCAAGGGGTGACTGCCAGGAGTGAGGGGTATGCAGGGAAGGCTTCCTGGAGGAGGCTTTCAGGGCTTGGAGGGTGAAGAGCACTGGGGTTTGGTGGGAGAATGAGGAAGGGGACCCAGCCTGGGGGCATGAAAGGGGTTTCTCACCTCATTCCCGGTCCCCTCTTTCCAGAAATACACCTCATAGCTCAGATCTGGTTGGGGCATGCAGTGGGGCAGCTGGTACGTAGCATTGACACTCAGGATCTCGTCTGTCCGGGTGAATACCAGGACAGGTGGGGCTGGCTCCACTGGCAGAAACAGAACAGGACCCATCAGGACCTTCTGGGGGTCACAGGGCATCCATCCCCCAGCCTCCAGGCAGGCCTGTTCCTCACCCAGCCCAGAAACAGTTAACCTCCCTTTACTCATGTCATCCCTTCCACTTGGGTGCCCTTCACATGTCACTGGTCTGTCAGCATCCTGTGCATTTGTATTAGTTTTAGCTGCTGCCGTAACATATGACCATGAACTTAGTGGCTTAAATCAACACAGATTTATTATCTCTCAGTTCTGTAGGTCAGAGTCTGGGTGGGCTTGATGGGGTCCTCAACTCTGGGTGGAAATCAAGATGTCAGCTGGCCTGGCTCTTATCTGGAATTTTGGGGGAGAATTCACTTCCATGCTCATTCATGCTGTCAGCAGAATTCAGTTCCTTGTGGTTGTGAGGCTGAGGTTTATTTCTATGCTGTTGTTAGCTGGGACCCTCTCTCAGCTCCTGAGGGCACCTGCATTTTTTTTTTTTTTTTTTAATTTTGGCCGCGCTGCACAGCATGTGGGATCTTAGTTCCCTGACCAGGGATTGAACCCGAACCCCCTGCAGTTGAAGCACAGAGTCTTTACTGGACTGCCAGGGAAGTCCTGCCACCTGCATTTCTAATCACGTTGCCCCTTCATCTTCAAAGCAGAAACACCATGTTGAATCCTTCTCACACCTCAACTCTCTCTGATTTTCCCTTCTTCTACACCTCTTCTGCCTCCAGCTGGAGAAAGCTCTCTGCTTTTAAGGGTTCATGGGATTAGATTGAGCCCATTTGGATAATCCAAGATAATCTCACTACTTTAACACCCATAAACTTAATTAAAATCCCTTTTGCCATTTAATAGTAACATCTAACATATTCAGAAGTTCAGGGATTAGAGCATGAATATCTTTGGGGGAGTCATTCTGTCTATCATGGTCCTCCCTCTGACTCCTTGAAAATCATGTCCCTCTCCAATGCAACATACATTCTCCCCATCCCAAGGTACCCCAGGGTCTCATCCCATTACAGCATCAACTCAAGTTCTAAAATCTCATCATCTAACGTATCTAAATCAGGTTCAGGTGAGACTTTGGGTACAATCCATTCAGTACAACTCCTGGGACACAATTCCTATCCATTTGTGGACCAGTGAAAATAAAGTACAAGTTATCTGCTCCCGATATAAGGTGGTGGGATAGGCACTGGATAATAGTTATAGACATTTTGGTTCAAACAGGGAGAAATAGGAGGTAAAAAGGAGTCACTGGGCTGAAGCAGTTTTGAAATCCAGCTACACAAACTGTACTAGGTTTTAAGGCTTGGGAACTACTTCTCCTTGGCTTTCAGCACTGCTCTCTGGGTTCTTGGTTCCACCCTCTGAATCATCCTTCCTTTTCATGAAAGGTAGCAGGTATTTGCAGCTAAGTAGTTTTACCAGTCTGCTTCCTTCCAGTAGAAATTGGGGGACCAGTAGCCTTCTTTCTTTTCTTGTCCTCTCTGTCCCTTTCCGTTCAAGCTGGCAGTGTTTCTGCTGATATAAAATTCTCAAGAATTTTATGGGTCTCCTGTGGATGTCATGGGGACCCACTCCATTAGACAGAAGTCAGTTCCACAAATCTTTTTGAGATAAGCCCTTCTCTATTTTTGGCTTTAGCGGAGCTGGCTGAGGGATAACACTTCAGCTTTCTAGAGGCCCTTTGATTTGACTGAGGGGAACTGAACTGTGTGTCATACCCTTAAATCTCTTCAAAGAGCCTTTTTCTGGACTAAACACTTTGATCTTTCTGAGGTTTTAGGAAATGATCGCACAGCCGCACACTTGGCTGTTTCTCTACGTCACACTCTTGGAAGCAATTTCTTTAGTATCTTTTGCCATCTGTATAGGTTAAGAATTTCCCAAATCTTCAAGTCCTGGTTCCTTTTCGTTTATGCTCTTTCCTCAATTTCTCTCTCTCCTCCTTGCATTTTGCTATGATTACCAAGAATAAACCAGGCCATGCCTTCAACACAACATTTATCAAATCTCCTTGATAAATGTCCAGATTCATCATTTACAAGTTCTGCTTTCCACATACTGACAGGACACAATTTTGCTAATCTTTTTGCCAGTATATAAGAGGCATTCCCCCTTCCTGAAATTTTCAATAACATATTCCTCACTTCCTTCTGTGAGGCAGTGCTTTTAGTATCCATACTTCTACTAACAGTCTGTTCGTGATGATTTAAGAACCCTTGAAGGAGATTTAGATTTTCTCTATGATGCTCCTCGCTTGCTTCTGAGCTCTCACTGGCAGAGTCTTTAATGTCCATTTCTAATGACAGTCTGTTCAAGGTCATCTAGGTTTGACTGATGGTTTGAAGATGGTGGGGGCAGTGAGTTGAAATAAAGTGACAAGAGAAAATTAATACACCGTCGTTCAAGATCCAGCTGAAATGCCACTTTTTCCATGCAGCCCTCCCTGAGTACCAGCCAGCAGGAGCTCTGGCCACACTGGTCATCCCTGTCCTGTGTTTGTGCTCAGGGAAAATGTGTGGCTTCCACAAGGTGCCACTACTTATGTGTTCAGGAAATATCCACGGGACACTGATATGTATTAAGCCCTGGGCAGGGAGCTGAGGGGAGTGGGGAGATGAGGCCTCCATAAATCTTGACCTCAAGGAGTTGGAAGAATTTAGGGGGAAATGAAATACATAAACTACCAAAACTCAAGAGAGAGAGTGACCAGGGTCACCACAGCTGAGGGCAGAAATAGGAAGGAAGGGTCACTCAAGCTTGAGGTGTGCTGCAGGAGAATCAGAATATTATTCAGGGAGGAGGAGGCCAAAAAAAAAGTAGCCTCCTTTCTGCATCTTTCCCTCTGTTGTTCTAATTCTTATTCCTATTCATCCAGCCTCTGCAGTAGTTCATCCATCATTCTTCTAGCCAGACAGCCTTTCTGCCTGCCTTCCCATCTTTCTTTTCCTTTCTATCCATCCATCCATCCTTCCCAACTATGCTTCTTTTCCTTCCCATCCACGCATCCTTCTCAACCATCCTTCCTTCTTCCTAAGCATCCTGTCTTTCTTTCTTTCCAATTGACATTTCTTCCTTCCTATCCACCCTGTCTTCCTGTTCATTTATACTTTCTTCCTTCCTTGTATCTAGCCAATCAGCCTACTTTTCTACTCCTCCATCCTTCCTATCCATCCATTCTTTTCTTTCCATACATCTTTCCTTCCTGTTTTTCCTTTCTCCTTTGCCTCTCCTTCCCTTTTACCCTTCCTTCCCTTCCCAGGCAGCCAGCTTCCTTCTGTACTCACTACCCACTGATCCATCTGTCTGCCTTTTGTTCCTATCCTCCACTTCTCCATCCATACTGGCTTCTTCATGGTAAGCATTTACTCATCCATCTAGCCTCCTCCTTCCCACTCATCCGTCACTTCTTCCCCATCCTCTCCACACTTCTTTTCTTCTTACCCATCCATCCTTTTCCTCCTTTCGTCCATCCAACCAGCCAGCTTCCTCCCATCCAAATCATCTCTTCTTCCTTCTCTGCCATTTTCTCCTGCCATCCTTCATTAAATTCCTTCCTCATCCCCCTTCAAGCCCTATTTTGTCCTCAAACATTTTGAGAAGCCTGGGTGATAAGTTACAGATCTCAGCTCCATGAGGCTATTGTCTGAGTATTTATCCTCCCCTCCTTACTCCTGACCTGATCGAGCACCTTGTCCCAGATCAGAAAGAGCCATTTCACATCCCGTGTCCATCACTTACTAGCTGGCAAGTTCCTTAACTTCTGTGAGTCTTGCTTTATTTATTTTTAAAAAATGGGGTGATGAAAATGAACCCCACAGGTCTGTTATGAGGATTAGAAATAAAATACATTGGGGGAAGAAAAGCACTCTCCTCACTCAATGTTTAACACTGGTGATTTATGAAGGCTGTAAGCATGGGGAATGTTTTCCTCTCTATTTTCATCTCCTTTCCCCCCCAAATTTCTACCGTGTACAGAAATTACTATTGCAACCAGAATTTTTAAAAATTGTTTCTTAAAGAGAGAGATTGAACATTAAAAAAGTAGGAATAAATATATAAAGTGCTTTGTGTAGTTCATGACCAAGGTTGTGCTCAAAAGAAGATCATGAACCTCATTAGGAGGAGGTACAAACTGAACTGCTGGGGCTGGTGAACTCCCCTAACTCCCTGCCACGAAGTCAGGCTACTTGGACATGGGCCAGGGCCCGTGGCAGGTGGCCCCAGAGAGCTGCCCACTGTTTTGGGGAAGTGGGAGACAGATGGCCAGGATAGCAGTGCCTCTGAGCCAGGCTCCTGAGCAGACGGCCTCCCACAGGTCCTTCACTTACCTTCAAAAAAGTAATCCATGGACTTGGACTCCACCCAGGGTGACCTGGCTCTGGGAGAAACCGCTCGCACACGCCCCTTGAACTTATTGCACAGGTCTTGTTTCTCCAGGCACATCAGAGAACACTGTAGCTCTTTGGTTCCTGCACACATTTTTACTCTCCGCCACTGTTTGGGGGTTGCAGAGCTGAGGGAGGAGACAGGAGGGTGTGGGTCATGGATTCAGCCTCTTGGGGGTGAGAAAACTTAGAGAACATGCAATCACTCGTCCCTCCATCCCACCTGATCATCCATCCATCCATCTGTCCAGCCAGCCAGCCATCGGCTGAGACAGAATGAGAACAGTCCAGTCAAGAGCTTGGGCTCTGGAATGATAGACAAGGGGGGGAACCCTGGCTCTGCCCCTCACTAGCTCTGGGACCTTAACGCAGGTCACTGTCCCTAAGCCTCAGTGTCCCCATCTGTCATGGCTCCCCCACAGGGTCGTCATGCTAGTAACCATTTTCCCCGCGTTTATTCATTCAGGCATTTATGGACCCCCTGCCGTGTACCAGGCCCGGTGCCAGGCGCTATGTGGATGTCAGAGGGGAACACACAGGTCCATGACTATGACCTCCTGAGAACACTGAGGTCCAAAGGAGGGACCTGCGTGCTGGACATTATTCTTGGGCAATCGGCAATTCATGACAGATAGGTCCTGCCCTCAGGAACTTACACTGTGGAGGGAGGGGATGAGAGACCATCACATCAACAAGAGAAATCCAGGAGCTGGTAAATGCAGTGGTCATAGGGTAGTGCAGGGGTGACTGCTCTCTGAAGGCAGCTCAGGAAAGGCCAGGAAGACAGTGCTGAAGCTGAGGCCAGGATGCTGAGAAGGGAGCCAAGAGAAGGCCTGGGGGAAGGAAACGCAAAAGCAAAAGCCTTGCAATGGGAAGGGACTTGATCTGTCCAGAGAAAAACAAGGCCAGGGCAGCCAAAGCCCAGTGGACAAGGCCGGGAGAGGGTGGACAGACTGGACGTGAGGGTGGAGGGGGGTGGGCAGAGCAGGCAGGGTCTTGCCATCTTGGCAAGGGGTTCGGATTTTATTCCAAGTGTCAGAGGAAGCTATCAGAAGGTTCTGAAGAGAGGAACTGAGGTCATCTAATTTATGTTTTTAAAATATCACTCTGATAAACTAGCTAGGAGGCTGCAGCAGTGGTCCAAGAGAGAATGACGGGTGAGATGGCAAGAAAACGTTGGATGTAGGATGCATTTTGGAGGTAAAGCTGATGAGACTTGCTCATGGATTGGATGTGGAATGTGAGGGAAAGGAGAATTGAGGACTCTTCCTGGGTTTGGAGACTGAGCAACAGGTGACCAGAAAAGGCTGAGATACAGGTAGGCAAAGAGAACAGATCTGGGGGAAGAATTCCCCTGTTTTGTTTTTTGGTGAAGTTATACTAGGTAAACATCAACGAAAAAAGGAACTGGTGGGGCTTCCCTGGTGGCGCAGTGGTTGAGAGTCCACCTGCCGATGCAGGGGACACGGGTTCGTGCCCTGGTCCGGGAAGATCCCACATGCCGTGGAGCGGCTAGGCCCATAAGCCATGGCCGCTGAGCCAGCACGTCCGGAGCCTGTGCTCTGCAACGAGAGAGGCCACGACAGTGAGAGGCCCACATAACGCAAAAAAAAAAAAAAAAAAAGGAACTGGTGTAGGCATATTAATATGAGACAAAATAGAAACTTCAAAGTCCAAAGCGTTAGTAAAGGTGAAAAGAACCACTACACAGTAGTGAATGATTCCACTTACCAGGAAGATATACAAATTCTAACTTATATGTGCCTATTAAATAGCTTCAAACTATATTCAGCAAAAATAGATAAAACTACAGGAAGAAAAAGAAAATCCACAATTACGATGGGAAATTTTTAATATATCTCACTCAGTAATCAACAGTTGAATAAAGAAAAATTATTAGTACATATGTTAAAAAAATGAACAACATAATTATCAAAGTTCGTCTAATGAACATATACAGAACAAACAAGAAACTGGTTGAGCCACATACGAACCCTAAACAAAATATTATCAAAAATATTAACAAAAATAAAGCAACTCTCAAATTTCAAAGAATAGGTATCTCTCAAACTATTTCCTCTGACTGCAAATAATCCAGTTAAAAATCATTAACAAAAAGAGAACTAAAGGAAGTTTGAATATTTTAAAATGTTTTAAAATGACTCATGGATCAAATATTTGCAAATGATGCAACCAACAAGGGATTAATTTCCAAAATATACAAACAGCTTATACAACTCAATCAAAAAGACAAATGACACAATCAAAAATGGGCAGAAGACCAAAATAGACATTTCTCCAAAGAAGACATACAGATGGTCAACAGGCACATGAAAAGACGCTCAACATCTCTAATTATTGAGAGATGCAAATCAAAACTACAACAAGGTATCATCTCACACCAGTCAGAATGGCCATCATCAAAAAGTCTACAAATAATAAATGCTGGAGAGGGTGTGGAGAAAAGGGGACCCTCCTATACTGTTGGTAGGAATGTAAATTGGTACAATCACTATGGAGAACAGTATGGAGGTTCCTTAAAAAACTAAAAATAGAGTTCCACATGATCCAGTAAGCCCACTCCTGGGCATATATCTGAAAAAGCCCAAAACTCTAATTTGAAAAGATACATGCACCCCAGTGTTCATAGCAGCACTACTGACAATAGCCAAGACATGGAAGCAACCTAATGTCCATCAACAGATGAATCGTATGTATGTATGTACGTGTGTGTATACATATATACGGGAATACTACTCAGCCATAAAAAAGAATGAAATAATGCCATCTGCAGCAACATGGATGGACCTAGAGATTATCATACTAAGTGAATTAAGTCAGACAAAGACAAATATCATATGATATCATTTATATGTGGAATCTTAAAAAAATGATACAAACTTATTTACAAAACAGAAATAGACTCACAGGCACAGAAAATAAATTTATGGTTACCAAAGGGGAAAGGAGACTGGGGAGGGATAAATTAGGAGTCTGGGATTAATACATACACACTACCATATATAAAATAGATAAACAGTAAGGTCCTACTGTATAGCATAGAGAACTATATTCAATATCTTGTAATAACCTATAATGGAAAAGAATCTGAAAAGGAATATATATATATATATATATATATATATATATATATATAAAACTGAACCACTGTGCTGTACACTTGAAACTAACACATCATTGTAAATCAACTATACTTCAAACAAAAAGACAGGAGACTCAAAAATCACATATTGGAAAATAAAATAAAATGACTCATGGATCAAAGAAAGAATTATGATGGAAGTTAGTAAATCTCTAAAACTGCATGATCAAAAATATAACACAAATAAAAATTTATGAGATGTAGTTAAGCGTATAGCTTTAAATATTTATAACAGAAAATAAGGAAGGATAGAAATTAATAAGCTAAGCGATCAACTGAATGAGTCAGAAAACGCAGGCTAAGAACATATCTATGAACAGATTGAAACTGTAAACTACTACTTCAAAATGGATTATAAAAGACATTTTAAAATGATATAAGATATGGAAGAACAACACAAAACAGAATCAGAGAAACTCAGAAAGGAGATAACAGAACACAGGAGTCAGATAAGAAACAATAACAACCACATTTCATAAACGAAGAATAAATTAGAAGAACGATAAGAGCAAATTAATACAGCAGATAATGCCTTAAAAGAAACAGAAAGTGAAAAGAGAGAAAGTTTCAAAAAATAAAAGAGAACTGGGGGCTTCCCTGGTGGCGCAGTGGTTGAGAGTCCCCCTGCCGATGCAGGGGACACGAGTTTGTGCCCCGGTCTGGGAAGATCCCACATGCCGTGGAGCAGCTAGGCCCGTGAGCCATGGCCGCTGAGCCTGCGCGTCCGGAGCCTGTGCTCTGCAACGGGAGAGGCCACAACAGTGAGAGGCCCGCGTACCGCAAATAAATAAATAAATAAAAATAAAAGAGAACTGAAATGTAAATGCTAAAGTTTGAAAACTTCTAGAAGAAAGCACAGAAGAGGATCTTCGTGACCTTGAGTCAAGCAAACATTTCTTAGGACACCGGGAGAAAAGAAACCTGATGTGTTAGTCTGCCAGGGCTGCAGTGACAAAATGCCAGGCTTGGGGGCTTAAACCACAGAAATGTCTCTCTCACAGTTCTGGAGGCTGGAAGTCCAAGATCAAGATGTCTGCAGGTTTGCTCTCTCCTGAGACCTCTCTCAGGAGATGGTTACCTTCTCTCTGTGTCCTCACCTGGGCTTTTCTCTGTGTGTGAGCAGCCCTGCTGTCCCTCTTCTCATAAAGGCACTAGTTCTATTGGATTAGGGCCTCACCCTTAGGACCACATTTAATCTTAATTACCTCTTTAAAGGCCCCATCTCCAAATACAGTCACATGGGTGTTAGGGCTTTAACATATAAGTGACTAAGGGGGGGGAACACAATTCAGTCCATAACAGGGAATTATGAATTAAGCTGCTATGAAAGTTTGTATACAAGTCTTTGTTTGGACATATGTTTTCATGTCTCATGGATAAAGATCTAGGAGTAGAATCTGGGAAACTCGGTTACTGAATGTGTAACTTTACAAGAAACTGTCAAGCTGTTTTCCAAAGTGATTGTACCACTGTATTTCCCATCAACAATATACAGTCAGTGTCCACAGGGGATTGGTTCTAGGCCCCCCGGGAGATACAGAAACCTGTGGATGTTAAGGTCCCTTATATAAAATGGTCTCGTATGTGCATATAATGTATGCACATCCTCCCATGTACTTTAAATCATCTCTAGATTACTTATGATACTTAATACAATGTAAATGAGATGTAAATAGTTGTAAATACAATGCAAATGCTATGTAAATAGCTGCTAGTGTATGGCAAATTCAAGTTTAGCTTTTGGCACTTTATGGATTTATTTTTCTTTCTGGTTTTTTTTTTTTTTTTTTTTTTTGCGCTACGCGGGCCTCTCACTGTTGTGGCCTCTCCCGTTGCGGAGCACAGGCTCCGGACGCGCAGGCCCAGCGGCCATGGCTCACGGGCCCAGCCGCTCCGCGGCACGTGGGATCTTCCAGGACCGGGGCACGAACCCGTGTCCCCTGCATCGGCAGGTGGACTCTCAACCACTGCGCCACCAGGGAAGCCCCTGGATTTTTTAAAAAAATATTTTTGATCCATGGTTGGTTGAATCTGTGGCTGCAAAACCCCAGAATGTGGAGGGCCATCTCCATGAGAGTCACTCCACATGTTCGTCTGTGCTTAGTGTCATCAGACCTTTTAACTTTAACCATTCTAGTGAGTGTGAAGTAGTATTTCCTTGTAGCTTTAATTTGTACTTCTCTAATGACTAATGATGTTGAACATCTTTTCATGTGCTTATTGGCCACTTATATATCTTCTTTTGTGAAGTGACCATTCAAATATTTGGGGGGTGATTTGTCTTCTTATTTTTGAGATGTAGGAGTTCTTTATTTTGGATATAAGTTCTTTGTCAGTGTTTATACTATGAATATATTTTTCTCAGTGGCTGGCTTTTTCATTTTCTTTGGGCTTTTTTTTTTCTTTTAAAGAACAAAATTTTAAATTTGGTGAAATCCAGCTTATCAGCATTATTGACTAAATTGTGCACACACATCCCCCACCCAATTCATATGTTGAAGCCCTAACACCCATGTGACTGTATTTGGAGATGGGGCCTTTAAAGAGGTAATTAAGATTAAATGTGGTCCTAAGGGTGAGGCCCTTATCCAATAGGACTAGTGCCTTTATGAGAAGAGGAAGGGACACCAGGGCTGTTCTCCCACAGAGAAAAGGCCAGGTGAGGACACAGAAGGTGACCATCTCCTGAGAGAGGCCTCAGGAGAGAGCAAACCTGCTGACACCTTGATCTTGGACTTCCAGCCTTCAGAACTCTGAGAGAAAAACTTCTCTTGTTTAAGCCCCCAGTCTGTGATATTTTGTTATGGCAGCCCTAGTAAATGAACACAGATTTTGGTACCATAAGTGAGGTGCCAATGTAACCAATATCTAAAATTGTGTTAGTAGCTTTGCAGCTGGGTAACAGAGGCTGAAAGAGTTTTGAGGTTCATGTGAGAAAAAGTCTAAATTGCCTTGAAAAGACTGTTCGTCAGAATATAGATGTTAAAGGTGATTCTGGGGTCATCCCAGTTGGAAAGGAGGAATGTCTTACTGGAAACTGGAAGAAAATTGATCCTTGTTATAAAGTGGCAAAGAACTTGACTGAATTACGTCCTAGTGTTTTATGGAAAATCAGAAGTGGAAAGTGATGAACTTGGATACTTAGCTGAGGAGATTTCTAAGCAAAGTGTTGAAGATGGGACCTGGTTTCTCCTTACTCCTTATAGTAAAATGAGAGAGGAGAGAGAGAGAGATAGAAGGAATTGTTAAGCAAAAAGGAACCAGAAATTGAAGATTTGGAAAATTCTCAGCCTATGCATATTGCAAAAAAGGAGAAAGCGTGTTCTGGAGAGAATACCAAGGTGGTGGCTGGAAAATCATTTGATAAGGAGATCGTGGGTACAACTCACGGATTTAATCAGCCACCTCAGTAGAAGCCAGGGATAGGGATGGGATTATTACGTGAATCACCCTAATTCTGTTCACTGAAAAGATCTCAGAGCAATAGTTCAGTAGTGATCAGACGGCTACACAGACTGTGTCCTTTAAAACCATTTCTTACCAAATGGAGACGTGGCTGATTTCAGGTTTTAGGTCAGGAATTGTGCAAGTGAGTCTGGAACATCTTTTCGCAACAGATAGCAATAAAGATATCATGAATTACTAGGGTCAAATTCAAAGGACTCAGGAGCCAACCTGAAGAGACATTCATGGACTGAAGATGAGACCATTCAAGCTTCAATGAGTAGAATAAATTGCAATGAATTGAAACCATCACATATGTTTAACTACTTGAGTTCGTAATGATAATAAAAAAACAAGGCAATCACCTTTGGGACATGATAGGGAACCAGTTTGTTATCTTGAAAACTGGTAAATTAAAGGAAAACAATTCAAGCATTTATTCTGTCTTGCCTACATGAATAGTACCACTGAATATCAAACACTACATGAGAGGAAGCATCTCTTTGTAAAATTAATTCCAGCTAATAAATGAAAAAATACCATTAGAATATCATGGTTTTGGAATCCTCGCAGGTGTTTCAAAAGCGTAAAAGAAAAGGAAAATATCATATAGGTCCAGAGGTTAGGCTTTCAATTCTTTCATCAATTTATCCCACCTCCGCTATGCCCAGCTGTGTGGCTTTGAGCAAAATACACTCTCAGTGCTTCAGTTACCTCCACTGTAGAGCAGAGTCACTGAATCCTTCCTCGTAGGGCGGTGTGAGATTAAATACATTTCATGTATGGACACAGTGCAGACACAGAGCAAACACACAGGCCATGTTAGGTATTGGTATTTTCTGCCTCCTGATACAGTTCTATACCATTCTTTCTTTTTAAAGCTCTCTCACAGTCTGTCCTTTCCCAAGCCAGGCCCCCATCACTCACATCTGGATGCTACAGATGGAGGGACTGTAATAGAACAGGAAGAGCACAAGCTTTGGGGTCAGACAGACTTGGGTTTTTCTTCTGGTTCCATCACTGGCTTCCTTGGGCAGGTCACAGCACCTGAGTTGTTTCCTCGCCTCTAGAACAGGGGAAATGCAGGGTCTGCCTGGTGATGCTGGGAGGAAGAAGGGAAATGCTCATGCAAGGCTCCTAGCACTCAGCCTGGCACAGAGTGGGTCCTGAGTACGTGGCAGTTTCTTCTCCTTTCTGCTTCCTCCTTCTCACCAATTCTAGATTAATCCTCCTGAGTATCTGCTTTCATTCGCTCACTCTCTTACTAAAGAACTTCAGATGATTTCCATCTATGTGCAAAGATGGCAAATCAGCTTTCATTTGCAAACTCCTCTGCATCAGCAGTGGCTGCCTGGGCTGCCAAGTTGAGAAGGACTCCAAGATTCCGTGCAGGCTCCGTGGGGAAAAGGGTAATCATCTAGCGATGCCTAACACGGCTCTGCAAGAGATACACCTGCCTCCCTTATCTGCTGGAATGCCAAGCACCTCATCCAGGCCCTCAAGAATTCCCTCACTGGGTCCTCACAGCTCCATCCAAGCTCTGCTCTGACTTTTCTCAAAGACCTGCCCCCACCCCCGGCAGGTCTTTCACCTGGGCGCTGTTCTCCATTAAGCATCATCCCCACCTCCAGAGCTTTATCAAACGCCCTCTCCCAATACCTGCTGCAGGCCGTCCCCCGTGGACACAGAGAACCAAGCCCGTCCAGCCCCTGCCCACCTCCTCGGTCTCCCCCTATCATCCCACCAGCCCGGAGGCGCCCCTCCACCTTTGATAGGCCACAAAATAGGTCATGTTCTGGGGGTTGCCAGGTCCTGGGAGCCACGTCAGGTACACACTGAAGTCCCAGGAGAGCAGCGTCACGTTCTGGGGAGGGGCCAGAAGGGGCCTCCCTGTGGTGGAGAAAGAGGCCATGAAGTCTGGAGCCATTCCGAGCAGTGCGGGCGGGCAGTCGGGTGCTCACCGAGTTTAAGAACCAGGAGTTATCTGGGGTGGCTTAAGTATAGGGGATGTGATGTAGGCTGGGAACCTGGGGTGTGGGATTCCAGTCACAGCCATGCCACCGACTGGCTGTACTGCAGCCCCTTCCCCTCCTTAGACCTCAGCAGCCCATCTGTGACACGATGGGAAGCCCACCCTGGCACCTGAGGGTTCCGGCAAAACAGCGCAGCACAGGACCATCTAATAGATTCCTGGACTCCAGGAGGGAGCGGCCCTGAGGGTCTCAAGGAGCAGAGGCTGTCTTGTTCTCAGCCATGTCCCCAGAGCCTGCCTGCAATGGTCCCTGGCACATAGTAGGTACACAATAAAAATCTGTTGAGTGAATGAATGAATACTGTGATGACTTGGATTATTCCTAAGGTCTCCTAACTGGTCTCCCTGCTTCCAACCTTGTGCCCACAATCCATTCTCCATATAGCAGCAAGGGTTAAAATGAAAGTCACATCACGTCACTCTTTTGCTTTAAACCTCCAGTGGCTTCTGTTTCATTCAAGGTAAAATCCAAAGTCTTTACAATCACCCTCAAGACCCTACCCTATCCAACCCATGACTCCCCTTGCTGGCTCCTCTCCAGCCATTCTGGCCCTTTCCTGTCCCTAGAGCATGCCGGCACACTCCCACCTCTAGGCCTTTTCACGAGCTGTTCCCTCCGCCTAGACTGTTCTCCCCACGGCTGTCCATCTGGCTCACTCCTCTGCTTCCTTCCCATCTTTACTCAGATGTCATTGTCTCAGTGATTCTTTCCCTGACCACCTCTCACTGGCCCCTACTTCCCTCCTTGGCACCTCCTCCCTGCTAACCCTCATCTTCTGAAATATGCATCTGATTACACAGCTGCCCAGTTTCTGCCCTTCCCTTGTCCTCAGAATAAAGTCTATGCTCCTTATCAGGATATGTGAAGCCCTGCCCAGCTTGGCCTGGCTGGGCCATCTCGTTGACCTCTTCCTGACAGCTCACCTACATACGTCACCAGGCTGCAGCCAGTCTTCTTTCTCGCCCTTCTCAAACCACCTCATTCTCCTGTGTGTCTTTGAACCCAGGTGTCTTTGACAGTGTGGTATTCACCATCGAATCTTTTAAAGACTTGATTCAAACGTCACTTCCTGACATCTTTCAGAAGTGGTAGTGATGCTGCAGATGATAATAACAGCAGCTAATGTGCCCTAACTACGTGCCAGGCACCACGCAAAGCACGTTACCTGCACTTCCTCCTTCAATCCGCCCCGCATCCCTAGGAGGTAGGTACTAATTAGGATCATCACATTACAGATGAGGAAACTGAGGCCCCCTCAGCTAATAAGTTGTAGAAACAGAATTCAAATCCAGGCCTAGCCACCCCCAAAGTCTGAGTTTTTTGGGGTTTTTTTAACATCTTTATTGGAGTATAATTGCTTTACAGTGGTGTGTTAGTTTCTGCTTTATAACAAAGTGAATCAGCTATACATATACCTATATCCCCATATCTCCTCCCTCTTGCGTCTCCCTCCCGCCCCCTAGGCGGACACAAAGCACCGAGCTCATCTCCCTGTGCTATGCGGCTGCTTCCCACTAGCTATCTACCTTACGTTTGGTAGTGTATATATTCCACGCCACTCTCTCACTTTGTCCCAGCTTACCCTTCCCCCTCCCCGTGTCCTCAAGTCCATTCTCTACGTCTGCAAAGTGTGAGTTCTTGATCACACTTCCTCCCCTGGGTTCTCGTGGGGCCTGTTCAGCCTTATTCTTCCCACATCTATGGATCATGATTGGTCAAAGACATCTATTGATCACTGCGTGCCAGAGGGTTCAGAGAGGACTACAGCTCCACTCCTCCCCTTTAGGAGCTAATGGTCCCGTGGAGAAGGCAGTGCCTTGAAGTGTCACATGGGTCATGATGGAAATCCATACAGGTCATAGAACGGCCTCAGGGAGGGAGGGTCCTTTCTGCTGGTGGCGCTCAGCTCGGCTCCACACCCCTGGCCTTTCAGACCACCCCACCCCGTGTCCTCTAGCTGGAACTGCGTCACCAGGATGCCAATGCTGACATTGCCCCAGCTTCTGGACTTCCTAGCAGGTGGCTGGCATAAGGCCAAAGTCTGTCTACAATCGTCTTATTGGAGGACAGGCCTCAATTCTGAGCTTGGCCACAGTGGAGAAATAGCAGCTAGAGTAGTTACCTCCTGATGAGCCTTCGAAGGGTGCCGGGCATCGGTGTGAAACTTTATACACAAAACCTCATTCAGTCCTCAGGACAAACCACCCTGTGGGGTAGGTGTCCTTCCCTTCCACGGAAGGCACTAGGCTCCGATACAGATGGTGAGTAATTTGCCTGAGACTACACAGCCAGTGTGTGTGCGAGCCAGGATTAGAACCTGGATCCCGCTGCGCTTCACCCTAGACCTTCACACCATAGTTTGTGTTGCGTACACTAAATATTCCTCGGGTGTAAGGATAGCTAGGTCTAGACAGCAAAACTATTGAGTTTGAGGGTGAAAGAGGGGTACAGAGGAACCCCTCCTCTCCTCCCTGCATAGGTACACTCTCTCTCATCAGCTGCAGTAACACTGCTGCGGAGGCTCCGGGGGCTGGGGCATCCCTGAGCTGACCCGGGTGGGTGGACCGCCCTGCACCAGCTGCCCATCCCCCGGCCGAAGTTGGCCATGCTCACTTCAGCCTGTCTTCTCTGTTCTGTGTGTCTCACCAATGCCTTCCTTCTTGGGTAATTCCCCTTAATTGCTCTGAGCCTCAGTTTCCCCCTCTGAAACGGGAGGAAATAATACCTATCTTCTAGGACAGTTGGGTTGTGATGCTAAACTAGAATAACGTGGTGCCCAAGAAGTTGCTCAAACAAATGCTGGCGTTTAACCTTAGCATTAGATGATGTCCAAGGGCCCTTCTAGCTCTTAAATTATTAGTCTAAGACTAGGGCCATATCCTGGGGGCATTTTGGTGTCCTTCTCCCTGGATTGGTTGGGGTTTGGTGGTTGGTTCCTATCCCAAGGTATTTTGTATCCTGTCACCTTATTTACCAGTGAGAGCTCAGGGAAAAGGTGGCTTGTTAGAATGACAGCACAGCACGGGCTAAGCTGGCACTCCCTCCCCTCAGGCCTGGGTGGAACTTCTGACACCCGCAGTCGGGAGGAAGGGGAGGGGACCCCTGGCGACGGCAGGGCGCTTCTGCTTAATTTCCCCTACTAGTCAGGGTCTGTGATATTAATGCAGCGGATAGGGCTTTTAGGAAACCTTAAAAACCACTTTATAAACAAATGCAGCTGACTTTTGAACGGCCACTGTCCTTTTTTCTGTTCGTCTGAGGCTGAACTGGCATTAGGAAGCTGGATCAGTTCCTTCCCGGAAAGGAATTTCAAAGACCCGGGTCTGTTCAGTCCTCGGAAAAAGAAAACTGGTGCTGGGTGGGCTCTGCTAATTCGCACGGGTTGCGGCGCACAGACTGATGCCCAAGGCACTCCCTCCCCGGAGCTCTGGGTCGGAAGGTGGGTGCGCACCGGATGGGGCACCCCGCGGCCCCACGCCCACCCCGCGGCCCCGTGCCTTTACCTGAAGTGGACTGCATCAGGCACAGGAGCAACGAGGCCCACCGCGGGGCCCCGGTCATGCCGGTCTTCCTGTGGCCCAGGGTAGGACCAGGTCCCTCCTCCAGGCCCATCCAAAGCAGGTGACGCGACTGGCAGCCAATGGGAGGCCGGGCCGCGGGCCCGCCCCTTCGGGGCCAGGACTGGGAAGCTCCCGGGGCTTCCCTTGCGGCTGCCGGGCTCAAACCGTCCGGTAGCTCCCAGGGCCTCTACTTCATTTTGTTCTGCCCGATCCCGGGGGTGGGAGGTGAGGGGGTATCAGTAAATCCGTGTGTGGAGGGAGGGGAGAAGAGGAAAACTGTTTATTATTAATAATCACAGTTAGGAATTCCAATACGAGACTTTTAACAGGACAGTCGAGTTCAGGGCCAGTTTAAGAACGTAGTCTCAGGCACCATTGGCTGTATCCGAGAACGTTCTAAGTTCCAGGTTCTAGGCCAAGCACTTTCCCGTATTATCTACTTTAACCGCCGCGAGAATCTGGTGGGTCTGTCGTGTTATTCTCTACATCCTTCACGCAGGGAGTGACAACCTCCAGAGCTTCACGGGCTTGCTCCCGGGAAAGCTGGTCCCTCTGGTGCCAAAGCCTGTGGTGTGTTTGTTACCAGTCACCTGAACAGTAATCGCTTTCAAATAGTGGAACCAGCCGCCCCACAGGATAGTCTACAGCCATTAAAAACGATGTTGCCAAGGCATATGTAGTGACTCAGGGATGTTTATAATACACTCAGCAGCAGAAAAGCAAGTACCGAAATATGGGCCCATTAAAGAAATGTGTGCCTATAGGTGTGGATCGTTTTGGAAGGATATACATCAATATGTCAGTGGTTGTTATCTCTCGGTGATGAGGGTATTTTTAAAAGGGTTTCTTCTTTTTGTTCATGTTTAATTTCAAATTTAAGTAAGTAATCCTAAACTAAATTAGTCAAGTTAGTTTCTAATTAATATGTCTTGCTTTTCCAATAAGAAAAGTCACTTTATTCTATAAATCATCATAGCTCTTCTTTATTAAATATGTTATTTTCTGTTCTTCCACAACTCTCAAAGGAGGTATTGCTTCCTCGTTTCAGATGAGGAAACTGCCATTCTGAGACCCCAGAGAGCTCATGCAGGTGCTGGATGCTGGATTCAGACCCAGGCCCGTCTGACTCCAAGGCCACACTGCCTCTGGGTAAATGCTCTGTTCATTCTCTGGGTCTCAGTGACGGGCCTGGTGACCGTTGGTCAGTTGTGACCCAGCCCGGCTATTAATATCTTTTTTAACAGATGAAACTCTGAGAGGTAACATTGCTTGCCCAAGGTCACACAGCTAGTTAGTGACAGGGCTGGGATTTGGACCTCAGTCTGGCTGTCCTCAAAGCCTGTGGGTATAAAACTTCTGCTACTCAGCCTTCTGATGGTTAAGGGCAGACAAAAATAAAATGTCCCAGTCTTGATCCCTTCCTGATTTGCAAAGATCATAGCATTAAACTCTCACCAGTGCTGCAGTGCCCGCTTCCTCTCTGGTGGAAGCAGTGGTGCTGGTAAATGTTTAATGCCTGGGTCTTGTGGGGCAGGGGGAGGCCCTGCTTGGTAGCGTTTGCCAGTTTCTGTCGTATAGATATCTCCACCAAGGGCAATTTCAATTTGAGGCCCTAAACACAAAGTTGGGAAGAAGTGCACACAATGGGCTCTCCTGAGTCTGCAGGAGCCTGCTTCAACACAGCACAGAGTGGAAGAACCAGACCTGAGCTCTTCCATGTTTAGAACAAACCACATCCCAAGCCCTGAGTGGCACATGGGGCTCGTATTGAAGTCTCTGGTCCATGGCGTGAGACTCATAATCTCTTACGTGGCAGTCAAAGGTTTTTACAACGGGGCCTCCACCTACCTTTTGAACCTCCCTCCAGTTCTCTGTGCTGCACCCACACAGAGAGTCCTCCTGGCGTCTCTCTCTGTCTCACTCTCGCTCTCTGTCTCACTCTCACTCTCTCTCTGTCTCACTCTCGTTCTTTCTCTCTCTCTCTCTCATCTTTCAAACACGGTTTCCGGGATTCCCTTCCCAGGCTTATCTTTCCCCTAGTCTTCTAGACTTTTAGCCAACTCCTATTCTTGCTTCCTGTCTCAGCTCATGAGTCACTTTCTCAGGGAACGTTCCTTAACCCCTGACACTGATTTGTTCCCAATCCCTATATATGTCTCCTTTGGCAGTACTTAATCACCATTTCATAGAAATCATTTTTCTGCCTTTAATATCTCTCCTCCTGGATATATCCTCAAGGCCTGGCACATAGTAGGTATTCAGTGACGAGTGAGTAATAGACTTTTTTTTTTTTTTTTTTTTTTTTTTTTTTTTTTTAGTAATAGACTTTTAATGTCTGGGGCTTAGTCAACACATTTCCAGATGCCCAAGACAACTCAGCCCCACTCCTGGCTCTTAGCTGGCACATGGTAATCACTCTGTAAATATTTACTACGCTGAACTTGGCATATGACTGATAATTGAAAGACATCAGTATCTCTTCTGAAAGTATGACTTCACAGTCATACCTCCCTCCATAGATGGGATTTTACAATCACACCTCTTCCATTGACCCCGAGAAAAATGTGTAAAACATTACTGTATGATGAATTACAGCTTCCCTCTTTCCTTCCTGGGCCAGGAATGTTGGATCAGTGGACATTGGAAAAGGTAGGTGAGGAGGAAAAAGCTAAGAGCCGACTGGGGCTTAGGTGTTTGGAGAAGAAGGAAGCAAGTTTAGTAGACAGCTACCATGACTATGAGATGAAGAGAGAGATGGAGAAAATGGAGTTTAAAACTTTTTGTTCTGTGTTAGGACTGGAATATGTTTTGGCATTTTTTTTCAAGAGACTAAAGATTTTAAATGGGTTGAAACTACTGTTGTTTTGACTGCTGTTTTCCTTGCTCTTGTTTTAATGCAATGCTGTCGGGGGTTGGGGGGAGGCAGGCCTCAAAACGAGAACAGGAAAGCCCATTTTTATATGGTAGTATTACTGAAGCCTTTATCCGTGGTAGGGACAAAAACCCCAAAATGGCTTAAGCCAAAAAGGAGTTCTGCAGGCTCACCAGATTGGGAAATTCAAGAATGGATGTGGCTTTGGGATGGCTCTCGCAGAAAAAGATTCTGATTGGCTTGGCTTGGGTCACATGCCATTCCCTGAACCAATCAATGCGGTCAGGGAGGATAGACTAGTCTAACTGGCTAGTCTAGGTATTGTGCCCTGGGGTGCGAGGGATGAATGGAATACCCTGACTTACAGCACCTCCAACCATGTGGAGTGGAAGATGGGCAACTCCCCAAAGAATGGATGCAGAGGAGACAAACAGGCCATAGCCACTACAGAGGGTTACATATGAGGAGACCTCAGAGATCACCCACACCAACTTCCTACCCTGGAAAGACAGGCATCCAGATGCTGCTCGGAATCCTCCAGTGATGGACCCTCACTACCTTTCAGGGCTGTCAGTTCTGTTTCTGAACAGTTCCAGTTGGGAAATTCTCCCTTAAGTTCATCTAGCTCCTTGTAATTTTCGCCAGTCATCTGACTCTTCCTTTTGAGGCCTCCCAGAATAAAACAAAGCCTTCCTTTCCACGTCAACATTTCAAATTTTAAGGTCTCTGGAACATTCTTATTGGATGGTGCAGGGCTGGCAGCCAGTTTCCTTGGGGTAAAAGCAGCAGCCTGGAAATCTGGAGGCCTGAGCTCCAGCCCTCATTCTACCTTTCATGCAGAATAGTGGCCACCCTGGGAGCAGGTGTATGCTGTTCCCATTTTACAGATGATTATACCCAAAATTCATATTTGAAATCCTAACCCCCAAAGTGGTGGAATTTTGAGATGGTGCCTTTGGGAGGTAATAAGGTCATGAAGGTGGAGCCCTCATGAATGGGATTAGCAGCCTAAGAAGAAGAGATACAGGAGAGATCATTTTTCTCTGGCCATATGGGGATATGAGGAGAAGACTTCTGCCATCTGCAAACCACGAAAAGCGCTCTCAGCAGGAATAGAATTGGCTGACACTTGATCTTGGATTTCCCAGCCTCCAGAGCTGTGAGAAATAAATGTTGTTTAAGCCATCCAATCTGTGGTATTTTGTTATAGCAGCCTGAAGTGACTAAGACAGATACTGAAGTAAAGGGAGGCTAAGGGACATGCCCAAGGTCACACAATTGGAAATGGAGAAGCTGGAATTTGCAGCCAGGACCACATGATTCCAAAGCTTCCAGTCTTTATCACCCTGTGGCCTTAAGCAAGTTACATCCTTTCTCTGGGTCTCAGTTTTGTCATCTGTAATTTGGGAACTTTAGTGTGCATTAGAATCACCTGGAGGGTTTGTTAAACCACAGCTTGCTGGGGCTCATCCCTAGAGTCCCTGATTCAGTGTTTCTGAGGTGGGGCCTGAGGATTTGCGTTTTAACAAGTTCCCAGGTGCTGCCAGTCTGGGTTCCACACTTTGAGAACCACCATAGTAATTGATTCCAGCTCTAACATACAAGTTGCAGGGTGGGAGAATTTTTACTTTTCCACTTAGCTTGGCTTAGTCCTTTATTAAATGGTGTGTGTGTGTGTGTGTGTGTGTGTGTGTGTGTGTGTGTGTGTATGAGAGAGAGAGAGAGAGAGAGAGAGAGAGAGAGAGAGAGAGAGAGAGAGAGAAACAGAGAGCGCAGGCAGCAGGAACTTTGCTCCACAGTAAAGTTAATTGAAGGGAAATTCAAGAAGTAGGTAAATAAATGGGGATAATGTGGAGTAGATGCCCAGTCAGATTTGAAGGGAATCAAAAGGAACAGGCTCGGAATCCTATAGGTTTTCTAATTATAATAATTCCACTTATTGAGCACCTGCTGTGTGCTACTGCTTCCATTACTTTATCTCAGCTAACTCTTACAGCCAGTCTAAAAGGTAAGTATCAATACTGATGCTTTGCCAATGGGAAACTGAGGGTCAGAAAGGTTAAGAAACTGAGCTAATGGGAATATAATAAGGTACAGCTGCTGTAGAACACATTCTGGTGGTTCCTCAAAAGGTTACATATACAGTTATGATATGACTCAGCAATTCCACTCTTAGGTACATACCCAAGAGAACTGAAAACATGTCCACTCAAAAACTGTACATGAATGTTCAGAACAGCATTCTTCATAGTAGCCCCAAAACTGGAAGCAGCCCAACTTTCCATCAACTGATGAAAGGATGAACAAAATGTGGTATATTCATACAACGGAATGCTATCCAGTAATAAAAGGAAGTATGTATTGATACATACTACAACATGGGTGAACTTTGAAAACATTATGCTAAGTGAAAGAAGCCAGACACAAAAGGCCACATGTTGTATTCCACATGTATATCCCGTTTTTTTTAAATGTGGACCATTTTTAAAGTCTTTATTGAACTTGTTACAATATTGCTTCCATTTTATGTTTTTTTTGTTTTTTTGGCCACAAGGCATGTGGGATCTTAGCTCCCCAACCAGGGATTGAACCCACACCCCCTGCATTGGAAGGCTAAGTCTTTAACCACTGGACCTCCAGGGAAGTCCCTGTGTATCCCATTTATATGAAATGTCCAGAATAGGCAAATCTATAGAGACATTAAGTATATTAGTGGTTGCCAGGGGCTGGGGGGAGGCAGGAGAATGGGGGAGTGGCTGCTAGTGGCTATGGGTGTTTTTTCTTCAGGTGATTAAAATGTTCTGGAATTGGTGATGGTTGCGATGACTTTCTGAATATATTAAACATTGTACACTTTAAAAGGGTGAATTTTATAGTAGGTGGATTATATCTCAAATAAAGAGGGGGTAAGCGTTCCTAAGGGTACACAGGTAGAGGGAGGTGGGGCTGGCATTTGAACCAAGGAGCTCATGGCAGCCTGGAAAGAGGCCGTGGTTACCCATCTTGGCTCAACCCTTAATCTTTGTCTAAGCCCCTCCTCCTTCCCTTCTGGCCTCAACCTCTCCTGCTTCGGGCTGAGGGGCGCTGGAACATTCTGGCCCTGAGGTGAGAGGACTCCAAGTCTGGCGCTGCCCCATTCGATGGGCCCGGGCGGGGGCGCAGAGGGAGTGGGGAAGAAGGGGCAGGATCGCTTTCATCCGAGAACACCCTGTCCCTTTCCTGTAAGAACAGCCAGGCTCATTCCAAACCTGCCTTTATCGCTCCTTACAGGCCTGGGAAAGCCCCCAGGCACTCAGCAGCGGTTCCCAGGTGTGCAGGCCGGCGGGCGTGCAGGGACCGAGGCTGCGCATGCAGAGACCCAGCGGCCCGCCCCTCCTTCTGGGAAAGTGGAGGCGGCCAGGTGGGCACCTGAGGCCCCAGATCCGCACATCTCTGCACCGGAGCCTCGGCTCCCACGGGCTTCTTCCATCTGCCCCCTTGCCGACCTACTGTGTGCTATCTCCTCCTGGGGTCTCCCTCCTCCCTTTTATTCTTTCTTTCTCTCGTATCTGTTTATTTTTAATAATGAATTTTTAATTACACACGCAATAGATGAATACGTTTTCCTTTTAACACATAACCCTCTGTCCTTTCTCCTCCGCTCCCCACCTGCCATACACACCCAAGGTAACTGCTATGATCAGTTTGGGGGTGATTTTTCCTGAACCCATAGAAAATATATGTGTGTCTTTGTGCGTCGTTTTTATATACATTGTTTTCTATAAATTGTCCTACTCTATCATTTTACAACCTGCTTCTGGCATTTTTCACTCAACAAAACTTCGTAGAGAACTTTCCACATTGGTACATAGAAACCTTTTTTTTTCTTCATTGCTCAAAGTATTTCACAGTCTGGATATGCCATATTTTATTTAACTGATCTCCATTTGATGGATATTTAGAACGTTTTTACTTTTTCACGATGACAAACAGCCTCCACGTTCACCTTTGTACACCATGCAAGCTTGGGCAGATGTTCCCTGGGGTAGATAACAGAGATGTAGATCTACTGGGTCACAGGGTGTGTACATGTCATAATTTAACAGATATTGCAAATTGCTCTTCACAGGACTGAACCAATTTATTTCCTATCTGTAGTATACATGAGATTCTCCTCTCCCCAACATTCTTCTCAACCTTTGATCTCGTCAAACTTAAATTTTTTTTGCCAATAGTGTTTTCTTACTGTTGTGCTAATTTGCATTTGTACGGGAGTTTTCTGAAAGTTCCGGCTTGCTGGTGTGGGGAAAGAACCCAGGAATTGGAATTAGGTGGCCTGAACACTAAACCCACTCTGTCAACGTCTGCTGTGTGACCTTGAGCATACAAGTTACCTCTCTGATCCAGGGCATGTTCGTATACACAATCTCTCTGCAACCTGTATTTCTCTTGCTGCCTGAGAATCTTGGTTATAATCTTTCTTTTGGGTTCCCTGTTTCTTTGTTTCTGGGACCTAAGGTTTCTGGGTCCCCAAGGAACCCCTTCCTCCCTCTCTGCTCGCTGCCAGGACTCTGAAATGCATGGATAAGGCATGGTGTCCAGAAGTTCCCATTAGAATACACATATGTGCCCACTAGTGGACAAATCTTCAACTTGCCCATTCTTCACCGAATTCCGACCAGCTTGCAGCAGGCAACAGGGGCAGGACACCAGGCATTATTTTTTCTTTTGTAAAATTTTACTGTAGAAAAGTAAAATGCGCTAGGTGTAGAAAATTATAAAGAAAATTTTAAAAACACAATCTCATTCCCTAAAGAGACTCACTGCTGTCATTTGTGTGTCTATCTTTGATTTATGTGTACATAGATAGGTATTTTTATACACATTTTGGTACTAGTTTTTCACTTAGCATTATATAATGAGCATGTCATTTAAAACCTGTTTTTAAATCTTATTTTTTTAATTTTTATTTTTTTACGACTGCTTTCAGAAAAGTTGTACCAATTTGGACTCCCATGAGAAGGTGTGGACGGGTAAGCTTTGAAAGGAGCAGCATGGCCCTCACCCACTTGGACACACACTCTGGTCTCTAAGGAACAGAAGGCTATCTGGGAGGGAACTCCTCTGAGAGGGCACTCAGAAGAGCCCCAGGTAGGACCTCCACCCTTCAAGCGCACTGGATCCCGCAAAAGCTTTCTTAGAAAATCAACTGCATTTCACAAGCGTGAGCACCAGGGGGAACCACACACTAAAAGAAAGTGACCCTGACTGTGAGAAGTTGTGTTGGACGGAGAGCTTTCTGGAAGCACTCCAAGGTAGAGAGAAGGCCATTTCTCCCAACTTCCTTGACATTCTCCTTACTGGACCTCCTGCACCCTCTGGGGAGGGTTACCCTCAGATGTGCCCATAGGAAGCTCTGGGAGTTGGAGCGGCACGTCTGGGAGCGCCAAGGCAGTGTACAGGATAGTGGTAGGAGCCTGGTCTGCAGCTTCCCCATTGTGTGTCTTTGGGTCAATTACATCACTGTTCTCAGTTTTTCTCATCTGTCGAGTGGGGGAGATAATTCCCTGTCCTTTTTTACTGTGTGTGTGTGTAACTTATGTAAAAGTAGTTTGAAAACCAGGAAGGCCTATGGATTTCATCTGCAGTGTAGACTAGAGTGTAGAGGGTAAGGGTGGGTGTGTGTAGCAAGACTGGTTAGGTGGCTGCTATGCCAGTCCAGGGCAGATGATGGTGCTGGGAGCTGTGGAGGTGATGAGCAGCAGTTGGATTCTGGATATATTTCAAAGGTAGAACCAATGAGATTTGTTGAAAGATTGGTTATGGGGTGTGAAAAGGAGAGAGGTCAAGGGTGATACCAGAGCTTCTGGCTTGAGCAAACAGAGACCAGTGATGCCTGGTGCTTAGATGGGGAAGGTGGTGGGAGGATGGCTCGGAGGTGTACATCAAGTTCTCATATTTGGACATGATAAGTTTGAGATGCCTTTTAGGTCACTGAGTAAATGAGCGAAGATAGAGGTCAGAAGATTGAGCCCTGGGACTTCCCTGGTGGTCCAGTGGTTAAGAATCCGCTTTCCAATGGAGGGGATGCGGGTTAGATCCCTGGCTGGGGAACTAAGATCCCACATGCCTCAGGGCAGCTAAGCCCGCGTGCCGCAACTACTGAGCACGTGGGCCGCAATTACTGAGCACGCAGGCCACAATTAGAGAGCCCAAGTGCTGCAGCTACAGAGCCCATGCACTCTGGAGCCCGTGTGCCACAACTAGAGAGCCCATGCACTGCAACTAGAAAGAAACCTGCACGCCACAACAAGGAGCCCACGTGCCACAGCAGAGGATCCACATATCGCAACGAAGATCCCGCGTACTGCAGCTAAGACCCAATGCAGTCAAAAATTAAATAAATAAATATATAAATAAATAAGATTGAGCCCTAACCCCTTTCTTGGGAGTACTGAAAAAAATCACTCTACATGGTAGGTTAGACTATATCAGAGATGAAAACATACTTGACATACACTCTGCCACATCCCTTGCAGCATCCCTGGCGGACATCATTGATTCATCATGACACTCAGAATCCTTCTCAACCCAGGGTTTTACCAGCCAAGTGGAGGTGATACAAAGGGAAAATCTCTCTATCACCCTTGGACTTGACAGGCATGCCGAGAATGTAGATAATAAAACCATAGGTTTTTGAGTCAGAGAGACCTGGGCTAGAAAGCTAATCTTGCTACAGACTAACTTGAGACCTCAGAAAGAGTAATTTATCCTTTCTGCCTCAGTTTCCTCATTCGAAAAATGGGGTGAATTATAATTCCTATCTCATAGGTTTGTTGTGAAGGTTAAATGAGATAATATAAGAGGTGTACTTAGCACAGCACCTGGGACACAATCAGCAATCCAGAAAAACAGCAGCAGCAGTAATAGTTACTGGCCTGTATTATTCCAGCTCGAACATTCTAGAACATATCCCCCTTCCTTGCTATTTCTTACCTCCAGGACAGAGATGTTGTAATGCTGGGGCTTTCCAGCAGGAGGCACTGTTGACATTTACATCTCTATTGCCTGCAGAGATTCAGGAAGTGGGGAGAAATTTCCTCTGGAAGAGTGTCCTCCAAGGACTGTCCTGGCAGCCATTTAGACCCCTTTTTCCTGGTACAATAAACTGAGCTCTTTGTTCCTCCCAAACAACAGTGTCTTAGCATTCTTCACTGAGTCTGGTCCTATTTTCTCAGATATGGTTCCTGGCCGCCTCCTGCTTACGGATTCAAGCCAAACCATTGAACCTGGCATCCCAGGCCCCAGCCAGCCTCTCCTTACTGTCTGGCCTCCCAGCTGCTGCTGATTTCCCCAAAGTGACCAGGCTTGTGCCGGCGGCCTTCCTTTTGCATGTTGTGTCCATTTGGAATGTGTCCCATGTCCTCTCTCTTCCCCTCAGCTCTGTAGAAACCCTCTTCCCAATTCTTCCTCTTCCAAGCAGGAAAGAGATGGAGGTGGGTTCCACTAACCCCACTGAGCGGACGGGACGGAAGCCAGACACATGTTCCATGAACCGCCCAGGCTCGGGTCATGGGCGAGCTCAAGGAGAAACCAGAAGCCGGGTCTCCCCAGCCTCAGGCTTGAGTGAGTCACTTGCCACCCAGACCTCATTCATCTTCAGAGTCAGGCTCTCATTTGGCCTGTGATGAGCACCTGTGACTTGCCAGGCCATGTGCCCGGAGCTGGGCTAGCCTGAGATGGAAGCAGACCCTGTGCCAGGCCTCAAGGGGCATGGCCCTGCGGGGGGCGAGACAGCACTGCAGTGGGCCATGACAGTGCAGAGCAAATGTGCTATAACGGAAGGACGGGCCACCAGGGTGCTGGGAAGGGGGTAATTTCTGGATACCTGTGGTAACCCTCCACACTAGAGCCTCACCAAAGCACATGCCTGTTTTAAAGGGTCCATTTTGGGTCCAACTTTCTCCACACTCAATGGACAAAATGGACTCTTCCTCAAACTCCATATCCCTTTCTTGGCCAAATATCACCTCCTCCCTGCTGCCTTTAGCACCCCCAACACATGCACAGGCACATACACATACACACACACACACACACACACACACACACTGCCGCTTAGAGTAAGATGACCTCGTGGGAAGGCCCTGGAAGAGGGCCAGTCAGCTGGGAAGCAGCCTCTGAACCCGCACTGCTTTTTCCCACCCCTCCTGCTTCACTGCCCACTACCCCCATCCACGGGTCCCCTCCATGGTTTCGCATCCAAGTCCTGGAAAGTATCTGTCCCCAACCTTTATCCCTCTCCACTGGCAACCCCAGTTTGTACACAGGAGATGCCAGGACTTATGGCCTGCTGAACTACTGCATGCCTCTGCCACCTGCCCTCCCTCCCTCCATGTATGAAAGCTGCAATCTTTGGCCATGTGCTTGTTACACAGAATGCCACCAGTAAGTCATCAGCTGTCATGACAAACAAACGAGAAAAAGAAAACAATGAACAAATGAGAAAAAGAAAATGGGAAGCGGGCCGCTTCTCAGGGCTCTGGTGCCCCAAACCACAATGACACACCTGGTGGTTTTCGGTGGAAGGCGGCATGTCACATGAGTCAGCTGAGTTGGGTAGTAGTTATTCTATAGGTTAATAAAAATAATTTCTTTACTTCTTTTTAAAAATTAAATTAAATTAATTAATTAATTAATTTATTTATTTATTTATTTTTGGCTGTGTTGGGTCTTCATTGCCGTGCGCGGGTTTTCTCTAGTTGCAGCGAGCAGTGGCTACTCTTCGTTGCCTTGTGCAGGCTTCTCATTGCGGTGGCTTCTCTTGTTGTGGAGCGTAGGCTGTAGGCATGCGGGCTTCGGTAGTTGTGCCTCGTGGGCTCTAGAGCACAGGCTCAGTAGTTGTGGCACATGGGTTCAGTTGTTCCATGGCATGTGGGATCTTCCCGGACCAGGGATCAAACCTGTGTCGCCTGCACTGGCAGGCGGATTCTTTACCACTGTGGCACCAGGGAAGCCCCTCTTTATTTCTTCACAAAAAGATACACATTAGCTGTTAGAAAAATTAGGAACTAGACATTTTAGATACAACAAACTAAAAGCAAAGACGTATGGATCACCCCACCATGTAGAAATGATCAATTCCTGGGAATTACACACAGATCACACAGTTTCTTTTTTTCTTTTTCTTTTACACAATGAACTCTTACTGTAGACATTGTTTTAGAACCTGCCTTTAAAAAAATTGAGCAATATATTGGGAGTGAAAATAGCTAACACTTGCTGAGACTGACTCTGCGTCAGGCGCTGTGGAAGCACTTTGCATGTGGAGTTGCATTTAGTCCACCTTGTGGGGTTGGTCATTTACTGCCCTATGTTACAGATCAGAAAATCAGAGTTAAGTGCTCTTTCGAGCCTAAGAGGCAGTTAAAAGACCAGCCTCACAGCTAAGAGGCCTAGCCTGGGAGGCGGGAGGTGAGATTCCAGCTCATCTCCCTGGTTCAGGGCCTCAGTCTTCTCATCTGAGAAATGGGAGTGCAGGGCTGGAATGACCTTCTCCAGTGGAGGGGGGCTGAAGACCCCTTCCCCACTTTCAGAGGCCACCTCTCCGAGGCCTCACTTTATCATCTGCCTGAGGCTGATGGCAATCACTAATATTCACTGAGCCACCTGCCAGGCCATTCTAAGGACTTTGTTTAATTGTCCCAACAGTCCTTTTTAAAAAAGGTCTGGGTGATTTTTATCCCCCCTTTACAAGTGAGGAAACTGAGGCACGGAGAGCTAGACTGCCTTGCCCAATGTCATTCCATGAGTAAGGGGCAGTGTCAAGATTCAAACCCAGATCCATCCAGTCCCAGACCTGTGTTCTTAATGATTCCCAGTAGCTTTCCAATGTTTCCTCACCCACAGAAAAACAGACATTTCACATCCTAACTCAGTAAACACACGTGATATCAAAATTTAACTGGAGTACAGATTTCATGAGCTAAAACATATCTGTACCACGTGAGATGCTCTCAATATAGTTTTACTTTTTTTTTTTTTTTTTTTTTTGCGGTACGCGGGCCTCTAGCCATTGTGGCCTCTCCCGTTGCGGAGCACAGGCTCCGGACGCGCAGGCTCAGCGGCCATGGCTCAGGGGCCCAGCCACTCCGCGGCATGTGGGATCCTCCTGGACCGGGGCACGAACCCGTGTCCCCTGCATCGGCAGGCGGACTTTCAACCACTGCGCCCCCGGGGAAGCCCTCAATATTGTTTTTTCTAGTCCACAAAGAAAAAAAATCCTGGCTGCAGCAGCTACATTGGGCTCAAAATGGGTCATGACCTGTAGTTTGAAAATCATTGCTTGTGCTGTCCCTTCTCTGCCCCAGGGAAGGCCTTTTTAATGGGTTCAAGGTCTTTCTCATTTGATCCTAGGAAGTAGCCAGCACAGGCACTGTGACCCTATTTCAGAGAGGACGGAACTGAGCGCCAGAGAGGGGTAGGGCAGTTCCTGCCGGGGGTACCCAGAGAGCTCTGGGATTCCCATCTAGAGACAGGTCGAGGCAGATTTGGGCCAGCTGACACAGCAACTTTATTGAGCACCTGCTGTTTGCAGGGTGTCACATACC